>NC_056734.1:840017332-840382866 GCF_019279795.1 Protopterus annectens | reverse complement strand
CAGTAAACACTGAACATCTGCTTCGGGGAGTTAAAAAAACAGTGCTGGTAGTCCAGAGACTATGAGTGGGAACTATACTTTGCACAGTCTAAGGTTGACCTACAAAACAGCACTGCTCAGAGCACAACTGAGTTGCTCCTAGAGCAGCAAGGGGCTGGGAATGGTTGCACTGATAGTTACTTAAGGAAAAACTTATTTTCAGAGTGTTTGCATCTCAACAGGGCACTGCCAACTGCCTCTGTTCTGAGAGCAGCTTCATGCAAATACAAGGTTTAATATAAGCAGGAATAAAGTATAAGGCTATCAATCAATCGGGAAAGCACACAATGAGCCTTCCTTCAGCAATCCCCAACTCAGGTGGGCTTAGATCAGTACACTTCTGCCACAAGAGTGCAGAAAAAAGAAGTTATGTCTTACCATAACGTTCCATCTGAGTTGTTGATCTTCTTCTAGTCAGCACTGATGGGTTCGGTTCTGAGCAGAGTCGGCCTTATTCCAAGCTTACGTGCACCAAAAAACTCTCGAGCTAAGCTGCTAGCTACAATGCCCTTTACTCAGTTACCTCAGATCAAGTTTGCATGCAACATATAGAAGAAGAAGTCAGAGGCCATCTCTGTACAGAAACCCTAATACACCACAAAGACCCAGAAGATCTGCCAGGAACCTTAATAACTTCTTTATCTGAAGTTGTTAATCTTCTTTCTATTCATCACTGATGGGACCGAGTTCCCCAGCTACTTGCAGAAGCTAGGTGGCCCTTATGGAAGAACATTCCTGAAAACCATAGAACCAAAGGTCGCTCTTCTCCTGGAGATCAGATCCAATTTGTAATGCTTGATAAAAGTGTGGGGCTTAGCCCAAATGGCAGCTGCACAAATGTCATCCATGGAGGCCCAACAGTGGAAGGCAACAAATGATGCAATAGCCCTAGTTCAGTGAGCTTTGATTTGGCCAAGCTTCGACCCCTTCATAAGTGAATATGTGAAGGCAATGCAATCCCTGAGCCATTTAGACAAAGTAAATTTCGATACTGCGCCTCCCAATCTAAGACCCGCAAAGGAAATGAAAAGCTGGTCTGACTTGCAAAAGGATTTAGTTCTGTCCAGATAGAAACGTAATTGTCTATGAACATCCAAGGAATGTAGGCAGTATTCTCCTTTGTTGAGTAATTTGGGAAGAACACAGGGAGCTCAATGCACTGGTTAATCGAAAAATCAGAAACCACTTTGGGGAGAAAGGATGGGTTAGTACGAAGTGATACTCTGTCCTTAAGAAATATCAGATAAGAACTCTTGATACATAATGCTTGCAATTCAGAAATTCTTCTGGCTGAAGTTATAGCCACCAGAAATAAGAATTTCCATGACAGGAATTTTAGATCACATGTCGCAGCCGGCTCAAAAGGGGGCAGAGAGAGAGATTGCAGAACCCAGGACAGATTCCATGCCTCCACCGGCTATCTGATGGGAGGCTTGCTGTGGAAAATACCCTTGAGGAAGGACTTGAAAAGGCGAGAGGAAATAAGTGGCACTCCATAAGACCCGTTATGGAAGTTGGAAACAGCTGCTAGATGGACTTGAATGGTGGAAGGCTGAGGCCCCCTTGTCGAACAATTCAGCCAGATAATGAAGAACAGTGGCTACGAGGGCTGAGAACAGGTTTAGTTTCTGATTACGTGACCAAATAGAGAATCTTTTCCATTTGTCCCTGTAAAGTTTCCTGGTGGATGGTTTATGAGAGGCCAAGATAATATCACAGACGGGTGAGGAGAGGGTTTCCTGCCTGGCAACTAACGGAAGTGGAGAAACCAAGCTGTCAGCTTGAGAATGGACAGATTCGGTGAAGTCAGCCCTTGTGGGTGAGATATGAGGTCCTGACAAGTGTCTAGCATCCAAGGAGGTAGAAACAGATCCGGTCGAAGGAAGGGAAACCACATTTGACGAGGCCAGAACGGGGCAATAAGTATCACTTTGCTTCTCAATGGAATAGCTTTCCTTAGAATAAGAGGAATCAGAGGAGAAGCATAAAGGAGACCCGTGGGCCAATCGTGGATTAAAGCATCTCTCGGTGACTCCCCGAGAGGGGGAAAGAGGGCAAAAGTAGCTGCTGCATTTTGTGTTTGAAGGGGAGGTGAAAAGGTCGCAGCATGGCTGGCCCCAACAGCAAAAAATTTCCGCTGCCACACACTGGTTGAGAGACCACTCGTGAGGATGAAGAATACATCTGCTCAGCTTGTCCGCAATCACGTAGGAGCTCCCCAGGATATGCGTTGCAATCAGAAAGAGGTTAGAAGCTATCGCCCACTGCCAGATTCTCATGGCTTCGCGACATACGGGGTAAGATTTGGTCCCTCCCTGTTTTATGTACCAGACTACGGACATGTTGTCCGACTGGACAGCACTTGTTCCGGAAGGAGTGGATGAAAAGCTTGCAATGCCAATAGCACCGCTCTTAACTCCAGGACATTGATATGCAAATTGACCTCTACATCGGACCACATGCCCTGGAATGATTTTCCCTGGAAGTGACCCCGCCCCCCCCACCCCATCAGGGAAGCATCCGTGGTCACCATGGCACTGGGCTGTGGAACCTGGAATGGGCAACACCAAAGATTTTCGTCTGTACTCATCCACCAGAGGAGATCTTGTTTGCAAATGTTGGTGATGAGAATCTGTGAACTCAGGAGGTGAAGACTGGGCATCCACTGGGCCTGAAGAAGCCATTGTAGTAATGTCATGTGTAGTCCGGCTAAGGGAACTATGTGGATGGCTTCAGCCATAGACAGACTTCCCTTGCAGACACCTTTCTTTGACAGAGTATCACTTGAACGTGTGCCCTTAGTCTCTGAAGCCTGTGGAGAGGACGAGAGATCAGGCTTGACTGGGTGTTGAATACTGCCCCTATGAATTCCAGTTGTTGTGAGTTGAAGGTTTGATTTCTCCCAATGTATGGTGATGCCTAGTGACTCCACTAGAGCCAGGGTGCAGTGGAGGGCCCTGACCATAAGACGCTTGGTGGGGGTGGAGAGGAACCAATCGTCTAGGTATGGAAACACCTGGAATTCCTAAAGTCTCAGATGAGCTGTAACCACTGCAAGTCATTTCGTGAACACTCTGGAGGCCGTCGAGAGACCGAAAGGCAGGGCTTTGAATTGGTAGTGATTGGCTCCCAACCAGAAGCGAAGAAGGCTCCTGGATCGCTTGCCCATCTTGATATGGTAATACTCATCCCGTTGATCTAATGAGCACATCCACACACCCTCCCACAGAAAGGGGAGGATGGTTTGAATCGTGACCATGCGTAATTTGGTCTGAACTACCAATTTGTTTAGTTGGCTGAGATCCAGAATGGGCCTCTAGTTCCCTGTTTTCTTTGGCACCAAAACAATTCTTGAGTAGAATGCTGATCTGCGGGACCTGTTGGATGGCTAGTTTTTGACATAGCTTTCGTATTTCAGAAGCTGCCTCTTCCCTTTGACTGGGTGGAACATCGGGAAGGTATTTCGGAGGTCTTGGATAAGTTATTAGGAGAATATGGTAGCCTCTGGTAATGACTCTCTGCACCCACTGATCGTTCGTAATGGAGAGCCAGGCAGCTTGGTGCAGAGAAAAACGTGTCCCGACTGCTTCCAAAGGAAAGCAATCGGGCAGCACCTCAGGAGCGCTGATACGGTCTACCAGAGAAGGAATCTCTGGAGCCCTGGTTCCGGGGACCCCCTCTGCCCCAAAAGGGACATCTTCCATTACTGGAACCTTCTCTGCCTCTGGAGGAGTCCTCACCATGTCAGTCTCGGAAAGGACCTTCAGACTTCTTGTGCCACATCTTTTTGCTCCTCTGATTCCTGGAAAAAGAATGTGGAGGCCTGGAAAAGCATAGGCCAATGGCAGACACGGTCTTCCCGTCTTGCTTGCACCTGGCTAATGTATCCTTGACCTTAGCACCGAACAGAGCAGATGGCTCGATAGGAGCATTTAAAAAGGAAGACTTGAAGGAGTCTGCGAGGTCGCAATTGCGCATCCAGGCGTGGCGTCTCATGACTACGCCTGCACCCACAGCTCTAGCTGCTCCATTGGTTGTGTTTGACAGCAACCTCATGGATTAATTAGATATTGACAATAGGGTGGCAAGTTGGGAAGCAACTTTATCTCGTGCTCCATCCTATACTTGGCCCGCGAGGGTTTCGGAGAGTTCAGAGATAAGATCTCTCTGGAGCCTCGTAAAATGTGCCAGAAAGTTCAGAGACTTAAATGCAAAGGTCGCTGACGCAAAGACTCGTTTCCCTAACCTGTCCACTGCCCGGAACTCTCTGTTGGGTGGGTGAACAGCAGGACTCTCTTTTGCAAGTTCCTTTTTCGGTGGCTGCCGCCACCACCATAGCGTCCACTGGCAAACCTCTAGACCAATGGGGTTGATCCTCTGGAGGGGAGAGTACCTTGTCTGATCTCCTGGGGATGGCCTCAAAGGAATCAGGGTTCTTCCATGCCCATTGCACAATGAGTTTAACCAACTCATTGGCGCGTGGGGGTCACTCAAGAAGTACAGGGCCGAGAGCGAAAGGCCTGCAGGAATACGGATTCCTCCAAGGAAGGGTTGGAGGACTTCCAGTCACCTCTCTGTTTCAAGATTTCCATGATGTCTCTGAAGGAGACAGTCAGGGGGTGACCGCAGGGACCCTTCCCCATCATCGTAGTCCATATCTTCTGTGAGGGACTCCTCTGGGGAGTCCATGTGTTTCCTCTTACACACCCGTTTCCAAGGGGGTTCTTTTGTGGGACAATCCGAAGAAGACTCAGAAAGGGAAATACCCTGGACAGGGGTTTCCTGGGCCTTGTGCTCTCGGAGTCCTGGGGAGGTGGCCTTTGACAGCTGCGTCTCAGCAGGAACTGGGGGAATAACCAATGGAGGAGGATTGCTAGCAGCAAGCACCCTCTCCATCACCCGGAAAGCGGGCCCGCCCCAAGAGGAGTGGGAGCCCGGAACCAAAGACGACAAAATCGGAACCAGGGTCACACCCCGCTCCAGATGGTCCGCCCCCAGAGACGGAGCCTCAAGCAGACTCGGAGGGGTAGTCACCCTCGAATCCAAAGTCGGGACCGACAAAACCTTCGGAACAGAGACGGGAACTGGAAGTTCCACCCCCCCAAGCATGAGATTGAGGAAGGGTGGGTTCCAATGGAACCGACACCCAAAGGGGTCTCGGGGCCTCAGACAGTGTCATTGTCCGCGCCGAGAAAGGGGGTCCTCTAGTAAAAGTTGGATAAATGAGCCTTGGAACCTAGGGATCCAAGGGAGGAGAGTAAGTAAGAGTTGCTGGAGAAATGGACCCAAAGCCAGGAGTTGGATAGGGTCTAGGCGGATTTGAAATTCCCCTGGCAGTCAGCAGCTGGTCAAAAAGGCACACCACATCCAATTTGGAAAGGCTCCTGGTGGATCTCACCGATGCCCCTGAGGGGGAATCAGGCTGGTCCAAAAAGGGGCTGCAGGCTTGTCTGGCAAATGGGTCCACAGTAGATGAGTATCGGGTCCGTGGTGTATCACAGAACGGCACCAACTTTAATTTTGAAACTGGCAACAACGGTATGGTTGGAGCCGTGAACAGGCTCGGAGCCGAGATTACAATAGGGGTGGATGACAAAAACGGTTCGAGGTAGACAGAACTGATATCGAAGCAGAAATGGGCGATGTCAGTGCCGAGACAGAAACTGTTAAGCTGGTCGGAACCGAGGCAGTAAACGGCGCCACAGTCGTCGGTGTCGGGGTAGTTGCCAATGAGGCGACTTCGGTAAGCTTCGCTGGAGCCGGGCTCGGAGCCGATGTAGTAGTCGGCACCGAGGAGGCAGAATGGTGCTCTGATAAGGACTTATGGGCCTTGTGTTTGTGACTTTTACCTCTGTCCCCAGCTGGTGAAGAGAGGTCCGAGCGAGGCCGTTTCTTGTCCATAAAAGGAGAGGATGAGACATCCGTCGCAGAAACAGCCTCCGAAAAAGGCGAAGCAAGTAGGCCCTACAAAATCAGTTTGTTACGACGTTCATTCAGTGTCACACGGGGGTTTTGCCGACAAATGCGGAACCCCCAAACAGTACACACACTCTTCATGGAGGTCACTATTCAGTAGTTTACCACTGCAAGAAGAGCAGTGTTTAAATCCCCGTAGTTCCCTTCTTTTCAGACATCCTAGAACACACACTCACGCAAAAGGAAAAGAGTGAAGAAAGAGGAAATGAAGAAGAAGAAAGAGAGGAAATACCAACGATGGTAACAAGATACCACAAGGGTAGAAAGTTAGAAAATACCAACAATGGTAAGAGAGAGGTACCTCCGGGTAAAGCTGAAACAATATAGATATAAAGAACAGATTATAAAGAGGAAAAAACTTTTACAAAAACCTGTAAATATATCAGAAAAATCACTTGGCTGGAGAGCTCGGTGAAACGCTGCTATATTGTTGCACTGCAAACGAGATCTGGGGTAACTGAGCAAAGGGCATTGTGGGTAGCAGCTTAGCTCGAGAGATTTTTGGTGCACGCAAGCTTGGTATAAGGCTGACTCTGTTCCGAGGGCTTGGAACCGAACCCATCAGTGATGAATAGGAAGATGATTAACAACTTCAGATATAACCTTCTCAATGTAAAATGGCTGGTTTTGTAGCCCAAATGTAAGCAAGCACACAATCTAAATTCAGCAGCACTGAATCTAGTAAATACAGTGTAACATGGAACTTAAAAGCAACAGTACAGATTTAAAAGTGCAGAAATGCAGCAAAATTATCAGCAAAGACACAGTAAGTAAATACATCACAGTAAACAATGTGCAAATAATGCTTAAATGATGCTTATTTTTGTTTTTTCAGCAATAGATGGTTTTTGGAAATCAGCAGAATCTCTCAGTCACTCTAGAGTAGTCATCAAACGAACATCAGCTTTGATTAAATGAGGCTTAACTCTAGCTCTCACTATCGCCTTACAGGAACTTACCAGAATTCGGTGTGATGTGGCAGTGAAACAGTCTTGGTCATAAGCCTTTAGAAAGCACAACTCGCTTCAAAAAGGGAGCTACTAGATGGTTTGAAGGTCAAAAACTACACACCTAGTCAGCTCCCTAGAGACACCTGATCTGTCTCCAGAAGATACCCTCAGTGGAGGCTAGGCATACAAGACAAAGGGTTCTACCTCAAACACCTAGTGCACAAACAGCTATAGTCTTTGCTGAAGAGATGTTACTCCTACAATCAGACTTGGAGACATACAGCACCATTCCTGTGCAAGCAATTTTCTTCTGAAACAAAACAGATTCCAAGGTCATCTGGGAGAAAGGGCTGAAGAAAAAGCATATTCTTAAGGCTTTATTAGGAAGACTCACAGCAAGGGTGATCATGCATACGTAATACTCTAGCTTTTCAGGATCTTTTAATCAAACAAGCAGGTTCTGACAGGTGAAACTCAGAATAATTGAGTACAGAATTGCATAAACAGTACTGCTAGGGAAACAAAATTAAAGGAGGGGCTCACAAAAGTTATATGTAGATAGCAGACAACAGAGAAAGGAGAGAGCATGAAGTCACAATGCAGAAATATGCTAGTGTTTTAACACAGCAATCAGTGTCTCATAACTGACGATGTTGTAAAACTTAGTGTTCATAATTCCAGACAGTTAGTGATGCATTTTACAACCAAGGATGACATGACACTATACTCCATCATTTAGTGGAATCACATATACAGTATTTCACCAAGTTCAAAAAATAAACATTTATGACCATGGAATTGTTCTTGGCTCACTATCATCCTGGTCACAATTACATAAACTCAAAGTTTAAAAAAATAAAATAAAAAGTCTACCTTTCTTTTTCATTTTCTTTTTTGATGGCACAGATGAAGCTTCTAGAGCAGCTGCAAACGAATCATCCTCTCTGACAGCACCAGATGAACCTAAAAGAAGAATTATATTACTAAAGTTTACATGCTGCATGCACTTTTATCTTCACAAATGCTACTACCCGAAAAGTAATCTCACTTAATATGATCAAATTTAGAAAAAATAAGATTCAAATGCAGCAACTTAACATACAACGTACACAAATGATTCAGATAGCTGGGAGCAGCCCAAGTAAAATTTGATCGTGCAATATGTAGCACCACAGGTGCTTCAAAGGGAATGAACACCCATCACACACAGTGTAAACCTCAAATTGGACCACTTAGGAAAAAAACTTCTTCAACAGAACCAACCCAGACCAACAAAATGCAAACAGAGTTGCAAGGTATGAAGCAACTAACTTAGAAACTCCACAGTTCATTGTACAGCACAAAAGCAGTAGGTCCACATCAGAAATGCTGAGCACAATCCAAGTAGTGCATGACTCATAGGAATAAAACTGCAGGACCTGATCAAAATATATACAACAGATTAGTGGGCAACAATGTTCTTAAACAATTCTGAGCTCCAGCATAAACAAGTAGCAGGAGTTAATTGAGGTATTGGGTCATAAGGGACAGCTAACTGAAGGAGGACTGTTCTACAAAAAAAAACATTCTGGATGTGGTCCACATCGCGGGGGAGGGGGTCATGGATGTTCAGGTGACTATTCGATTAGTCAAGAGTGACCATGCCACTGTGTGGTTTAGGGTGGTTGCAGGGTAAATATGTAGACTAACATGACAACCTGGAATATGCTGCTCTGCAAAATTCAAAATGAGTTAGGGGACTAGTAGAATGGGTCAGACAGGAAGAGGAAAACAACAAGAATGGCTTCAAATTTAAATTGTGGCTCCACAGGAATCTGCGCTAGCAATCACAAAAGATGAGGCATACAGATGTGGAAATGAGGACCTAATGGGAGCGGCACAGTACCAGAACACTATGAAAAATGAAACAACTGGGAAATATATCAAAGAGGGCTGAGTAGAAAAAAATGCAAGAGGAGCAAGGTATTTTATAATAGCAAAAAAAAAAAGGATAGGGACAGACCTATAAAGAAAGAGCAACGGATTGATAGCAGTTCACACAAAACTTGGTGGCAGCACACATACTGAAGAAAACGTTTACTTTAGGCTTCACAAAGATGTATAAGGGGAGAATGACACACTGGGAAAGAGGCATGGCAGAGTGGGAAGACCACTGGACAAACACCAGGAGATGGGGAGGGGAACCAAGATGGCACAAAGACCAGAATGTCTACCTCCCAGATTCCTTGGGAATCTGCCCAGAGTGGTAGCAGATCCCCTGATGGAGGTCTTCAAACAGATAACAGGCCAGTACAAAATTAACTGAGGAATGCAAAACAAGAAGTTTGGTATCCTTGTACAAGGAAGCAACAGGAAACATCCAGAGAACTGCAGGGATTTTAGGCTAACAGCAGTCATATGGAAAGTTTTGGAGAGAATCATGGGGAGAAATGTGGATGCCTTCCTGAAGAAGTCTCTCTAGGCACAGGAACCAACATGGAGCTGTCATTCAAACCTGCCTCAGTTTTAATTTATAATGATTGACTGGTTTGGTTATTTATTTACATCTGCAAAGTGAAAATGTCATAGCTTCTTACTAAGCTTACAACCAAAGGAGACTACTGAAAAACAGCCACATCACCCAATATTGGTAGGAGAATACCAGTGACCTCCATTAAATAAACTTCATCCACATATTTGTCTTTGTTTACCGGGAAAATCCAACTGGGTAATACCCATTTTCAGCGGAGGTCCAGGGAGAAAAGCTCCATTTCTTACACTGCATTATACCAAGTTCCAGTTAAACACAACGTAGTTGCATCTCTATTTACATTTATACACAAACAGAAGTTACATTTATACATTCTAAGATTTTAGAAGTGGATGTTATTAAAAAGAAAGCTCACATTCAACTTAGAGAATTGTATAGGCAGCAGTTATATATAAAAATTATTTTGGCATTTCAGTGAGAGGTTAAGAGTATTCTGCTTAAGGACAGTATCATATACTGAACACAAAGTCTTAACCTTGTGATATGCAGGACCAGGGACTGGTAAAAAGAGAATCGTACCCACAGACTCAAGAAAATATTTATTTTATCATGGTTTGATATTTCCAACATTTTAACACCACTCTGGGACTACTGTACAGGTTTTTCAGGTTTTTAAACATGTCTATATATAATTTCCAAGTCTGACCACATAGCGTCTAGCATCTTAAAGTGATCCTGATTGTTTAGCCTGCCACTAGGTATCCCACAATGCAGTGCTTGTATGTAAAAAATTACATCACGCAGGCCTCTTTCTTCTTAAAGCTTTTGTCACTGCATTGATTTCACATGTATACACTGCTGTCTTTCAGTCAGTTTTAAGTAACATTTCATGCTGTTCAATGACTACCTAAAGCACAAAACAGTGCAAATGTCACAGAACAGACTTTCAAAGTGCGTTTTACTGCTGCTTCTTTTTAGAATGGCTAATTGCAGTGTTTTGTGAAGCCTGAATTGTACTATTTCAACTCATTTCACATCCCCCTTCACACCTAACTTCCCTAGCTGTCAAAGTGCTAAGAGTAATTTGAGCTGTGACCTGCTGAGATTGACAGCTCACAGCAAGAGACTTGACTCATGTACTATTTCCTTGTTCCAGCCTTTACTTTCTGTATGGGTAGGGGAAGGACTGGGGGAGCAGTGACATCACAGCATGGGTGGGTTTTTAGGATGGTCGTGGTGATGTCAGTTTGGGGAGGGAATTGGCCAGAAAACTACCTGTATTCACTGGCCTTGGTGACATCAATTAATTGGAGACTGAAGCAAGATTTTCCAGGGAGGGATAAAAGTTTTTTGAAAGTGAAACCACCACAGTATGGTAAGGTACTGTTCAAGTGGAGAGCAACAGTTGATTTAAAATATTTTAAATGCTGTATTGCCATTTATTCATAGCAGGGACTGTAAATAGGGAGAAAAAAATGACAAAAGTTGAACATTTAATAACAGAATCCCGTTGTTGTCCTTTAAGACATTGTTTAAATAGTGGTTTAAAAATATTGAGTTTGTTGGAGTACTGAGAGCACGAGCCTCCTGCAACATTATTTGACTTATTTGTAAGTAATAAGAATTTGTTAAAATTGCAGGGCTCCCCTTGCTGGACAGTAGTAAGTTTTGTAGTAAAGGGCATTTTTCTGGATGACGAATGAGTATCTGATGTAGTTACTCGTGAATATGTTAGGCAATTCTGTAATACAAGCTAGTTTAATTGCATTAAGCTATGACAATGATAGGTCCTATGAGGTAGATTGACAGTAAATTTAGCTATTTTATTGTAGCAGGAAAAAAAGTTTATTTCTTTCAATATTGTATAAGCTTGTTAGGATAGGAGCAGTGTTTAAGAGTTGGCAATAAGAAGGTGGTGGCTAAAGTTTTTCTTGCAGTCTCTTTAGGAATCCACTGTCCTATAAAGGAAGCCTAGTTTCTGGGAAGTAGATTTCATGGTGTACAGTATATGCTGGTCATATTTGAAATTGTCCTCTATTATAACTCACAGACATTTACTGTAATTACAGTTTCAGTGACAGTATTATTTGCTAACTTTAGGGTAAAAGACTGTTTTTGATTTTGACAACTTTTTGAGGTAAAAAGCATTAACTTACTTTTCTTGGAGTGGAGTAGGAGGTTTGATTCTTTGAGCCAGGTTTCTACAGAGGAGAAAGATTTTGGGGTAACGTCTTGGAGCTTATTTACTATTGAGGCCACACATATTAATGTTGGCTCGTCTGCATACTGAGCCAAACTAGCATGAGTAGAGGTAATTAACAAATATAGTAAATAGGAGACGTGGTGCAGCGGTAACATTGTTGCCTCACAGCAAGAAGTTCTCCCGTTCGATTCTTGGCTGGAGTGCGGGGAGTGCCTTCTGTGTGGAGTCTGCATGTCCTCCCTGCAGTTGGGTGGGCATTCGAAAGACATGCATAAATGGGTGTGCCTTCACTGAAGGTTGAACGTCGAGCTGGCACCTCAGCGTTCGTCAAAATCTACTGCCAATCTTTAGCGGACCAGAGTTCCGCTGTGGCGACCCCTAACCGGGAAAAGCCGAAAGACAACAACAACATTAAATAGGAGACGACCCAGTTCAGAGCCTTGAGGGATACCTGTAGTAACTGGATGAAAAGATGAGTAGGTTTGTTGCATTCCAGATAGGTAACTATGAAACCACAACAAGAAATATTGTGATCCTACTGAAGAGAGTCAAATGAGCAGCTGCTGGTGGGAAACAGTGTCCATCATGTCCTTTGACAAGTCTAAGAACATGATGGACACAAGCAGAGCATTGTTTGTATATGTTGTTTATTATATTGGAAAAATGCAGTAGTAATGCTTTGCTGGGGCCTAAAGCCATGTTGTGCTTCTGAGAACAGGTTATTTTAGGTTAGGTACTGCATCAGCTGCATATGGATGCATTTCTCTAATATTTTGGAGGAGGAGGAAGAGAATCACTATTGGTCTGTAGTCATTAAATTCAGTAGATGTGCCTCCTTTATGCAGTGGCATGATATAGGGTTTTTTCCACAATGATGGGACGCATCTTTCTGCTATGGACCTATAAATTAGTATGTTCATAGAGAAGGTTACAACTTCTGCAGGCATTTTTAGGTAGTCATGATATTCCAGGTGAAAACTTGCAATAGCCAGCCAGACTGTTTTTTTTTAAAGTTTGCTATTGAAGTACTCTGCTTTATAGGCAAGGACAGACTATTTAAGAAATGTGGGATAAGTTTGGTTACGTATCTGTTATGCCATCTGGTGCTGTTGTTGATGTGGGTAGTTACGAGTTCAGGTTTCTAGAATAGGCATTTGCTTTATGACTCATTCTATTTAGGTGAAATAGTTCAGAGGGTCCTGGGTCGTTCATAGCACAGAAGATTAAGCAGAAATCATCCATCAGCAGTCTGTATCGTCAGCGATTAGAAGAACATGGCTTTTGATCTACAGAGTAGTTAGCACAACTTGAGGTCTTTACGGTGAGAAAACACTGAGGTCTTTCAAGCCCGTTTATGTACTGAAACTGAACAACCCATTTTCAGCAGAGTTCTAGGAAGACAATCTCCATACATTACCAACACAGAGCAATTAATGTTGCATAATATAACTCATTGTTCACAGAAGTAACTGTACATTACACAAAACACTTAAATCTGTGGAAGAAGACAGCTTGAACAAATACCAAATAGCTTATCAAAACAAAACTAATGACAATGACTGAGAACATAATGAGGCATGGTAAACAGAACTAAAGACAAAATAAGAGCTACAGATACAATGAATAGATAATGAAGAGGATGATACCAAACAGCACAATTTTATATTAATACAACAAATACAATCACAATGCAATCAAAATGAATTTTCAGGGAAATGAAGTCAGAAGTACTAAAAACTAAGCTGATGCTATCATTAAGGCAGAAGGCAAAATTGTTGAATGTAACAAAGGTAAATGGAGGCAATATGATAACAGAGCCATTGGGTAAGAAAAAAAGTCTGAATATATATTGCTGCATACTGTGATACATCAAGAAAAACCAATACGCAAGATGAATTAAATTATTCCACAACTGCAAATTCAAGTAGAATAAAATTAGACCAAGTTTCTTTTTAAAAAAATGTTTATAACTGATGCATCTCAAAGCAGGAAACAACTGATTCATAATTTAGATAAAGCAAAAGAATGTCTGGAGTTACCATATGTATCAAGTTCTGAGGAGACAGACTATCCAACCTACAAGGTCAAAGGCCTCAAGAAGTCAGCCTTTATGTAATAATGTCAGACAAGGAGGGACAATCATGAATACAAGCAGCTTATAGGAAGAAATGTAACTTGACTTGCATGAGATGTTTACCAAATTCAAGCCAAATAATGTGGTGTGGGACCAGCTATACTGATCTGAAGCAAAGCAAGCTACTTTGTCATATGCTTGTTCCAGTCTGACAGAGGGAAAGAACAATTGTGTAAGCTGCAGTTGACCATAACAGTAAGTGTTCAAATTCCTCACTGCTTAAGTTGCCTTTAGGATACATGGGTTGATTCCCTACCCAGGAAAAATCAACTGGCCAGCTTCAGAAAGCTCTGACAACCCCACCACTACCACCTCACCTCCCACCCCCAACACACACCTTCACTCTAAAGTACAGTTTTGTACCTACCATAAATGTAGATGTTCCACTGCTGCAGTCATCACACTTGGGTTATCCTGCCGTCAGGCGGTCCCGCAGTCGGCCAGAGTTCCAAAGTCTTGGTCCGGCATCGGTTGATGTCGCTTCTTTCCTGACGTCAGAGCGCCAAGGGTATATAAGAGGCATCCGACGTCATTTTCCTCAGTTTTTCTTGCCCCAGATGTCAGGTGCCCCCCAGTAGGTAGGCAATACATATTGCTAATTAAACATGTAATGGAAATAAAAGGAATACCTTTCATTACAAGCAAATACACCACAAAGGTTGTTCAAGATAGAAAGGTATAGAAAAGTGCAGCTAGGTCAGAGGGGATGGAGGGAGGATAACCTGGACTGCAGCAGTGGAACACTCGAACATCTACATTTATGGTAGGTACAAAACTGTACTATGTTCATCGTGTTGCACTGCTGCAGTCATCACACTTTGGTTGAATCCCAAAGCTAAGGATGGGCGGTGGAACTAAACAGGGTTTGGAGAAGCCAGTAGGCCATGCAGAACTGCAGTGGCAAAGCCAGCTCTGGTTTTAGAGTATAGAGGTAAATGATAGTGCTTGGTGAAGGTGTGCACCTGAACTCCAAGTTGCAGCCTCCAAGATATCCTTGGTTGGTACCCCTCTGAGAAAGGCTGCTGATGTAGCTGTAGCCCTGTTGGAATGGGGGCTAATGTTAGTAGGAACAGGTTTCCAATGACGTTAATAAATTCTTTTAGCGATTCATTTCGCCTACAGTGTTCGCGTGGTTGCGGTTTCCCCTACTGACTTATTTGAAGTTTTTTGGTTTGTGTTTAAGTCAGTTGGGCCACCTTTTTGTGTACTGGTTTATTTATGGCGACTCCTCTGGGGGAGACCAAATCCACGAACACTACGGACATCACGTTCCGGACAGAGGTTGGCGAAATTCGGAAACTTACTGGCCAACTTACACAACTCATAGAACTTCTTTTGCCTTTAAGCCAAGGATTCAAATCCAATCATACGAGTCCCAACACTTTGTCGGGCTCCACGGCAGTTCCTCTACCACCCAGAGAACTTAATCAGGATGGTACAACCCGGTCTATGGAAGTTCACTCTAGTGCAACATCCACTGACTTTCGGGTTACTCCTAGAGTGTTACGTTCTAACCTTCCTGAAAATAACGAACTAGAGACAAATGTTCATTTTGAACAACCATCGACATTTCAGGAGTGGATACAGACAAAACCTATATTCAATATCGACGGAAGGAGCAGAACTGACACAGCGCAAAATAATACTTTTGCTGAACAGCTAGCAGCATTACAGACTTCACTTTATAGGTATAAGACTTTACAATTGGACAATTTGTATTTGCATGAATGTTTACGTAAAAAATTAGTCCCTAAGGGACTTAAATACCCTAACAATGTCGTAGAGGGTAGCGAATTTCATCAGGAACTTATTAAGGCATTTAACCAGTGTGGCTTTGACATAGTTCAAGCTATTATTAAAAAGAATGAGCACGATATGCGCAATTTGGAGAAAAACATTGATAGGTATAATGAATTTGTTACAAATTACTTGCTATTCACTGTTGAACAGGACAAGAAAAAGTACTATGATACAAGGGCACAAATTGACAAAAAATGTGATGAGATATTACACAGAAAATACAAAAAGCTTGACAGGGATATCAAAGAGTACCAGGAGGGGTGCCAATATCCCAAACCCCCACCGGTACATCCTAGGTTTTATGATAAGGGCCAAAAAGGTATAAATACGTCTTGTCCCCAGGAATTTCCCCATAACAATTCCAACTTGGGGAGTGTAGATAACAACCATGAAGGGGACTATTTAGAACAAGATGTTTTACCTAGGAGATCAGAAAGAATTAGAAATCAACACAACAATTACCATTTTTCCCCAGCTCGCCCTCCCCAACAACAGGGAGGGAGATACAAAACGAGCAGGAATCAGAGCAGATATTGGAAATGGTAGAAGATATAGAGGCCATCAATATTGAATTGCAAGGAGAAAACTTTTCTGTAGTTAACAGAGCAGGGTATTATATTTACAACTACAGTGATATCCCTATAACCAACACATTTTTTGATTTGTTTACTAAGGGCTTCAAGTATGTTCCACACAAAAACAGCAACATTACTCAAGTTATTCTGGATCTTAAAATATTTATTAGAAAACTTAACCTGGAAAACTTGTTGGGAAGTAACACTAGTTATGATACTTCGATTCCACATAGAACCAGTACATATAACCCACCTGTACATCTTCAATTAAAAAATCTAGAGAATAGGATTGAGGATAAATTGAGAACAAGTTGTAAAAACTATAGATATTCTCACAATTTAACTGTAGCAGAACAGGAATTACTAATTCATCTCAGTCATAATCCAGAAATAAGAATCATGGAACCCGATAAGGGGGTGGTACTGTCCTAATGGACAAACATACATATGACAGCAAAATGTATGCTATTCTACATGACCATAATCGTTATACATCTGTTTCTATAAATGAAATACATATTTCATATAAAAAGATAAAATTTGCCATTAAGGATTTATTAGAGCAGGATGTTATTGATTATAATACACACAAATTTTTAGAAAATGAGTACCCTAGAGTACCAGCAATTTTTGGGGTACCCAAAATACACAAGGACATTACCAACCCGCCGTTGAGACCCATAGTGTCAGCTGAGGGTTCTATTATTTCATCTTTATCTAAACTATTAGATAAAAAACTCAAAACATTTTGGGGTAGAGAATCACATCTGTTAAAGGATTCTTGGGAATTCCTGAGTAAAATAACACCAAAACATTATGTTCCCATTTTAGTATTTCTTACTATAGATGTTGTTGACCTCTTTTCAGTTATTCCGCACCAACAGGGTTTATTGTGGCTTGAAGAGGCCCTGAGAGAAAAAACCAACGTGAATGAAAATGACATTTATTTAACTCTTGAATTAGCCGAACTAGTATTAAATAATAATTTTTTATATTTTTCGGGGGAATATTTCAAACAGACTTCTGGTGTACCCATGGGCGCTAATTGTGCTCCTACATATGCAGACATTATACTGATTGTCTGGGAAAAGAAATATGTCTTGAATAGTAAATATCACACCAACTGGATTTTTTATTCCAGATTTTTAAACGACATATGTATCTTTTGGACAGGATCTATTGATAATGTTTCGGAATTTATTCATTACTTAAACAACACCACTGATTTTTTGTTCTTTACTCATCAGATACATTTCAACAAGGTTAATTATTTAGATGTATCACTTTCAGTACAGGACAATGGCTTCAAATCGGCTATTTATAGGAAGCCTACTTTCTCCAATAGTTACATTCATTATAATAGTTCACACCCAAGACACCAGAAATATAGTATAGTCAAAGGACAGACAATACATTAGGGTCTCAAGAATGACCTCGGATGAAAATGAATTTAAATCGGAATGTATCAAACTCTTGGACATGTTTCGCGAAAGAGGATACCCCGATAAATTTGTCAATGACATTAAACATGAGGTTATACAAGGCAGAACAACTAAATTTAAGCCTATTTTGGGAACAGGCACTTTAGAGAAAAACACTGGCAAGTTTGATTATTTAAAATATGACTTTCAATATAATAAGGCCTTTGTAACTCAATACAGTGCAAATTCTGGTATTATCAGGAAAATTATCAATGACGAGTGGATGATTTTTAGGGATATAACAGATCTTAACATGTTCAAGAATAAAAATGTAAATGTTGTATATAGAAAAGGGAACAACATCAAGAACATTCTTGAATATGAACCTGATATAAATAGATATTCAAATCAACGAAAGGGCACATACAAGTGTGGAAATTGTCCACAGTGTAGATTTATTTCTAACACTGATAAAATCCACTTAATGTCCAGAAATAGGTGGATCAGCGCTACTTCTTATTCCAATTGTAACAGCCAGAGACTTATATATATATGGCTATTTGCCAACAATGCCAAGCATTTTATGTTGGCAAAACAGAAAAATCCTTAAAAAGGAGGATCTATGAACACACCTACGAGACAGCCAAAAATAATTCAAAAAATGCCTTATATCGTCACTCTTTGACATGTACATCTGCCAATTTTCTATTCTTTGTTCGTGAGATGATGGCTAGAGATAACAGAGGAGGACCTTGGGAAACTAAACTAGAACATAAAGAAACCTGTTGGCAGATAACATTAGAAGCCAACAGGTTTCCAGGTTTAAACAATACTATCTCTATTGCTCCACTTCTCAAGTTAAAAGCAGGCAGAATATAAAACATCATTTGCATATACATAATAATATATCAGTTTTTTACATGTAGTGAATACAACAAACTCAAAAAACCTTCTATATTTAACATAGTATTATGCTAAGATAGATATATATATATATGTGTTCATTTATTATTTATTAATATTTTTCGCTTTTTATTTAATATTGTATATGAATGTTCATGAATTTCATGAACTATATTTATTTATTTTTTAAGCATATTAATGTATACAAGCACCAGTATGTAAAGAATTTCCCATGGTGGACATTACCATTTTAAATTTTAATTGTTTCATTGTCTAATCAATTTGTTAATACTATATAAGAAGAGTTGGTACATTTAGTGCTTTTTATCTGATGAAGTCAAGCAACTGCATGACGAAAACGTTTTACAAGTGTATTTTATGAACGTTAATAAATTCTTTTAGTGATTCATTTCGCCTACAGTGTTCGCGTAGTTGCAGTTTCCTCTACTGACTTATTTGAAGTTTTTTGGTTTGTGTTTAAGTCAGTTGGGCCACCTTTTTGCGTACCTGTTGGAATGGGGCCTAATGTTAGTAGGAACAGGTTTCCCATGATGTGTGTAGCAGAAACGGATACAATGTCCTATCCATTTTGAAATGGTCTGTTTTGAGATAGCTTTTCCTTGTGAGCCTGCAGCATAGTATACAAAGAGCTGGTCAGATTTTCTGAAAGCCTTAGTTTTATCCAAGTAGTAACGTAATTGCCTGTGAATGTCCAAGGAATGCAGGAGCCTTTCTCCTTTGTTCTGGGGGTTTGGGAAAAAGGTGGGAAAATGAATGGTTTGGTTTAGGGCCACACTGGATACCACCTATGGCATAAAAGAAGGGTTAGTTCGTACAGCGACTGTCTTGATGGAAAATGAGGAAAGGCTCCACTGCCATTAGGGCTTGTAGCTCTGAGACTCTTCGTGCTGAAGTTATTGCTAGCAGCAGGGCAGATTTCCATGATAGAAACTGTAAATCAGCTGTAAAAGCTGGTTCAAAAGGCAGTAGAGTAAGCTTTTCCAGGACAAAGTTGAGATCCCAAGTTGGTGTTGGTGCTCTCCGGGGTGGTCTTATGTTCTTAGCCCCTCTGAGGTACTGTCTTAGCAGTGGATGTGAAAATATAGGAGGATCCGTGTTGTAGTGAGCTGAAATCGCTGAGGCGTGGATCTTAATAGATGAAAAAGAAAGTCCTTTGTGCAACATCTCAGTCAAATATTGTAAAATCTGAGGAATATTTGGAACAAGGGGGTTTTGGCCTTTAGCCTGGTTCCAGGCGCAAAATCTTTTCCATTTGTCTGAATAGGTTTTCCTGGTGCTGGGCCTCCTGGCCTCAAGAATGACATCCATAACAGCTTTAGGGAGATGTGTTTGCTGATTGCTTAGGTAATTTGCCATGCAGCCAGATTTAAAGTCTTGAGCTGGCTGTGTAGAATTTGATTGTTTTGCTGAGTGAGCAGGTGAGGAATATGAGGCAAAATCCATGGTGGGCCTTGAGCCATCTTCCTTAGTATTGGATACCAGTGTTGGCGTGGCCAGTCTGGAGCAATGAGTATCATTTGTGGCCTCTCTAATCTGGCTTTCAGCAGCACCTTTGCTAGGAGAGGTAGTGGAGGAAAGGCATACACTGTTAATGTTTTCCAACTGAATGAGAGGGTGTCCACTTTCCAAGCTAGTGGGTGGTATGTCCTTGTGCAAGATTTCCGAAGTTGGCAGTTTTGGGGGTTGGCAAACAGATCAATGTCTGGGCACCCCCATTTCTGAGTTATCATTGCAAATACTTGTGGATCTAGTTTCCACTCGTGAGGATCCATGATGTTTCTGCTTAGATCGTCTGCCAATGTGTTTTTCTTTCCTGGCAGGAATTGTGCTTGTAGTTGAACTTGGTAAGAGAGTGCTGTGTCCCACAAGGTCATTGCTTGCCTGCATAGGGGGTAGGAGTGTGTGCCCCCTTGCTTGTTTATGTACCACATTACCTTGGAGTTGTCTGTCTTTATTAGGAGTTGTCCTGGTTGTAGGAGGTCCTTGAAAGCTGTTAGGGCATTTAGTACAGCTAGCATTTCTTTTTGATTGACATGCAGATTCCTTTGATCTGTAGACCATTTGCCCTGAATGCACTGTCCTGCCATGTGTGCTCCCCATGCATAATCTGATGCATCTGTTATCATTTGCCTGGGCGTGGGTAAGGTAAAAGGCTGATCCTTGTTGAGGTGACATGCCTGAGCCCACCATAGAAACTCCTGTTGAAGACAGGGAATGAGTGGTATCACTGTCTCCAAGCTGTGGCTGTGTTGAGTCCATACGCTTTTCAGGTACCATTGTAATTTCCTCATATGCAGTTTTGCAAATGGTATTAGTAGCATGCAAGATGCCATGAATCCCAAGGCCTGCAGAATTTTTCTTGCAGGGAGTTGGATCTTTGTTGCCATCATTTTGATGTACAGAGTCAGTTGTTCTTGCTTGTCTGGCATGAGATAAGCCATCTGGGCCTTTGTATTTAAGCTGGCATCCAGGAATATTATGTGTTGTGAGGGCACTAGTTTTGATTTATTTTCGTTTACTGTGTACCCTAGGCAACTTAATAGGTGTTTGACAAACACCAGATGCTTTAAAAGAGTGTCCTTGCTGTCGGCTTGAATAAGGCAGTCGTCCAGGTATGGATATATTTGAATTCCTCTTTGTCTGCAGTATGCAATTACTGGTGCCAGGCATTTTGTGAAGACCCTGGGCGCAGTAGATAAGCCAAAGGGCAGTGCAGAGAATTGATAATGAGTTGAACCTGCAATAAAGCGGAGGAATCTTCTGCAATTTCGTCTGATAGGGACATGCAGGTATGCCTCCTTGAGGTCCAACGTTACTAGCCAAGGCTTCTTGCCCAGCGTGGGAAGAAGTTGCTGTAGTGTTAGCATCTTGAATTTGGGTACTTGCAGATAGGTGTTTAGAATTGTGAGGTCCATAATGGGTCTCCAGGCTTTGTCCTTTCTGGGAACTAGAGACAGTCTTGAGTAAAATCCTTGTCCTTGCTCCTGTGTAGGTACCTGCTGAATGGCTCTCATGTCCATGAGAGCTGTAATTTGTTTTTGAGCCTCTGCCCATTGATTTGGTGGCAGGTTTGGCATTCCTTTTATCCTTGGTAAAGTGTGAAAATGGAATCTGTATTATTGTGAGACAATATTTAGGACCCATTTGTCTTTTGTGATGATGTGCCAATTGTTTGCAAAAAGTGCTAATTTTCCTCCCAAGGGAGCTGCCAAGAGAGATTTGCTTGGCAGTCTGAGGGTTAAGTCATTGTGTTTGTCTTCTGATAGCTTGGGACCTGTCTTCTCCTCCTTTCTGGGTTGTGGGACCCCATTGTCGACGCTTGTAGGGGCCTTGTGACTGACCTCTGCCCCTTGGGCATCTGTATTTGCCCCTCTGTGGTCTGTCAGAAGTTGGAAAGGACCAGTTTTTTGATGGCCAATTTCTGCTGAAACGAGGGGGTTGAACCTGTAAAAAATCCTTGACCGTCTGCATAGATTTCGCCTTATCCTCCATTTTCTTTAAAACCTCTTCTGCTTTTACACCAAATAAAACATCCTGCTGTAGAGGTGCATCCAATAACTTTGCTTTAACATGATCAGGTAGGGTTTGTTCTTTTAACCAAGCATGTCTACATATGACAAACCCAGTCACTGCTGCTCTACAGGAAGCCTCCAATTAATCAAATCCACATTGCAAAGTATGTTTTCCCACTTGTTCAGCTGCATACAACAAATCTTGCATTTCTTTGAAATCAGGCTGCTCTGAATGTGTGATCATTTTTTGTTTTAATTGAGACATCGGGTATTGCTGATATTTCAGCATGTGAAACTGGCAATTTAAGGCCCTCATGGCTAGAGTAGCTGAGGTATATACTTTCTTTCCCCATCTGTCTAGTGCTCTGGAATCCCTTTCAGAGGGTACAGGATTTTTAGCAATAGAGGCCTTAACCCCTTTGGGACCCTGGGAAATGTTTTCTGGGTCAGCAACAGGGCTTTTATATAAGAATTTGTGTGAGTCAGGGACTCTGTAGTATCTGTCAGGTTTGGCTGGTGCAGGCGGTAGAGAGTCTGGGTTAAGGCTAGATTCTAAATAATCATCATCCACAATGTCTAACACAGGCGGAATAGCCAGTGGTCTGTGCTGGGGCAGTAAAAGGAACTCTCGGAGCCTTTTCTTAGAATCAGAATAATCCTGGCCTTCCCAGTGGAAATGTTCCCTCATGGTATGTAAAGTTTCCCCAAAAGAGTAGTCCTCTGGGGGAGATGCTGAGGGAATAAACTCTTCAGCATCAGAATCTTCATAAGGGGGAAAAGAGTATTCCTGTTCCTCTGAAGAATCTGAGGAAATTGAGACCTGGTCAGTGGAAGCGTAATCCTCCTCCTGTCTTGGCCTTTTATCAGGAGGGAGATGAGAACCCCTGATTAGGGTTATTAAATCTTCAGCCATCTTATGCATCTGTTTCTTAGGCATGGGGCCTTGTACTGGAGACTGCTGTACAGTCTTTTTTGCTTTTAAAAGAGTTTTCAGCTTTGCATAGGACTTAATGGTGAGTGTAGTTGGTCTGAAGACACCTTCTGCAAGTGAAGGTGTTTCAACTGCACCAGAATCACCTTCAGGCCTGGAGTCGGAAGGGGCTAAAGATGAAGGTTGTGGAGGCCTAGTAGTCTCCGCTTGGGAATCGGAAGCCGTCTGGGGATGTTCATCATGCATACAGCTGCAGTCATAACAGATGGGTTCTCCTGCCGTCAGGCGGGTCCTCGGTCGGCCGAATTCCAAAGTCTAGGTCCGGCGTCGGTTGTCGTCGCTTCTTCCCTGACGTCAGTGCGACAGGGGTATAAAAGAACCAGCCGACACCATTTTCTTCAGTCTTTCTTGCCGCGCGGTGCCCGAAGCAGAAGCAGTTCGCAAGTGCCGGTCGGCCAGCTCCTGAGATTATGAAAATTTGGAAACTGAAGTCTTCTTAAAAGCTAAGTACCCCGTTGGGGAAACTTTTCTTGCCTCAGACCGATGTCAGACAAAGTTAATAATTGCATTTCTTGTGGGAAGCAAATACCGCATAAGGATTTCCATTCCCTCTGTACTCCTTGCTTAGGCCCAGACCACGACGTCTCGGTCTGTCACTTTTGTGCTACGTTCAACAAACGCACTATTAAGCGTCGGGCGGAGTTCGCCCAGCATTTTTTTGGGAAAGCATTTAACTATACTATGTCGTCGGATACTCCGACTCGGTTTTGTCTAAAAAACGCAAAGACAAGGACCGACACTCGAGGTCCGCGGCCTCTACCGACACCACGCCAAAGCCGACTACACGTGGTCCGGTTCTTAGCGAGGCGCCTACGCAGCCCCTGATTACCGACGACACATCTTTGGTGGTGTCGCCTGTACCCGAGGTCGCAGGCGCCTCAGCCCACACCCCGACTACAGATACTGAAGCCACTCTTGGCGTTGAAACACAGAATGTGGACAGGTCCACCTCCACTCAAGGTGTCTTCAGACCTTCCTCTTCTTTCTCCATCAAGGCTTTCACCAAGTCTAAAGCAACCATGCACTCTAAGAGACCAGCTACACAGGGCCCATCTCCAGGCCCCATGCCTAAGAAACAGATGCTTAAAATGGCTGAGGATTCAATTACTCTTATCAGAGGTTCTCAGCCACCTCCGGACAAAAGGTCCAGAGTAGAGGAAGATTCCCCCTCCTCTGATCAGGGCTCCATTATTTCAGAACACTCTGATGATCAGGAACAGTCTTACTCCCCTTTTGAAGAATCTGATACAGAGGAGTCTATTCCTTCTGTATCCCCCCCTGAGGATTACTCATTTGGGGAAACTTTGCATACCTTAAGGGAACACTTCCACTGGGAAGGCCAGGATTATTCAGATTCCAAGAAAAGGCTCAGGGAATTTCTTTTGCTACCCCAGCACAGGCCTCTGGCTATACCTCCTGTCTTGGACATCCTAGATGATGTTTACTCGGAGGCCTGCCTTAACCCGGACTCTCTACCTCCAGCTCCAGTTAAGCCTGAAAGGTACTACAGGGTTCCTGACTCACACCAATTTCTATACAAAAGCCATGCTGCTGACCTAGAAACCATCTCACAGGGGCCCAAGGGAGTTAAGGCCTCCATTGCCAAAAATCCATTGCCTTCCGAGAGAGATTCCAGATCCTTAGAAAGGTGGGGGGAAAAGGTATATACCTCGGCTACCTTATCCATGAGGGCCTTAAACTGTCAGTTTCATATGCTAAAATACCAACAGTTTTTGTTATCACAATTGAAAAGTAAAATGTCACAACCTGAACAACCAGACTTGAAGGAGTTGCAGGATTTGATGCATAGTGCAGAACAAGTGGGTAAACATACCTTACAATGTGGTTTTGATGCTCTAGGGGCCTCATGTAGAGCTGCTGTTACAGGCTCAGTCATACGTAGGCATGCCTGGCTCAAGGAACAAGCCTTGCCTGATCATGTCAAAGCTAAATTACTAGACACCCCTCTTCAAAAGGATGTACTATTTGGGGCTAATGCTGAGGAAGTATTACGGAGAATGGAGGAAAAGGCTAAATCAATGCAAACTGTGAAAGAATTTCTGCAGGTTCAACCCCCACGTTTTAGTAGAAATTGGCCTTCCAAAAACTGGTCCTTTCCTGCCACAGACAGACCCCAAAGAGGCAGATACAGGCGCCCGAGGGGCAGAGGACAATCACAAGGATCGCATAGAGGCAGACAATGGCAAGCTCCTACACAAAGAGGTGGTGAGGACAACTCGCAATCTTTCAGAAAGCAAACCCAATGACTTTCCCCTTTGCATGCCAACCAGGTCTCAAATGGCAGCCCCTTAGGAGGAAAGCTGGCACTATTGTCAAAAATTGGCATGTTGTCACAAAGGACAAATGGATCCTGGACATTATAAACAGAGGCTACAAATTCCATTTTCATACCCTTCCAAAAATGAGAGGAATGCCAAACCTACCACACAATCAAAGGGCAGAGGCACAAAGGCAAATTTCAGATCTCATAAACATGAAAGCTATTCAAGAGGTACCTACACACGAACAAGGTCAAGGTTTTTATTCCAGGCTATTTCTGGTGCCAAGGAAGGGAAAAGATTGGAGACCTATTTTGGATCTTTCCATCCTAAACACATTCCTACTCGCACCAAAATTCAAGATGCTCACTCTACAGCAACTTCTTCCCATGCTGGGCAAGGAGTCTTGGCTGGTAACATTGGACCTCAAGGAGGCATACCTGCATGTCCCAATCAGACAAAATTGCAGAAGATACCTCAGATTTCTTGCAGGTTCAACCCATTATCAATTCTCTGCATTGCCCTTTGGCTTATCTACTGCCCAGAGTATTCACGAAATGCCTGGCATCAGTAATTGCCTACTGCAGACTTCAAGGGATACAAATATACCCTTATTTGGACGACTGCCTGATCCAAGCAGACAGCAAGCACATTCTTCTGAAACATCTGGCTTATGTAATAATGTTATTAAACTCTCTGGGATACACAGTCAACAAAGAGAAATCAAGGCTAATACCCTCTCGAAGATAATTTTCCTGGGTGCCAATTTGGACACAAACACCCAGATGGCTTACCTCACGCCAGAGAAGCAGGGCAACTAATTCAATACTTCAGAACACTGGCAAATTGCACCAGGCTGACTGCAAGGAAAATCCTGCAGGCTCTGGGATTCATGGCATCTTGCATCTTACTAATCCCATGTGCAAAGCTGCATATGAGAAAACTACAATGGTACCTAAAAAACATATGGTCTCAACACAGCCACAGTTTGGAAACAATAATACCACTAATTCCATGTCTGCAAAAGGAATTTCTGTGGTGGGCTCAAGCATGTCAAACAAACACAGGACTTCCATTCAGCAAGCCTCAAGCAAATCAAGTCATCACAACAGACGCCTCGGACTACGCCTGGGGGGTGCACATGACAGACCGGTGTATTCAGGGCAAATGGTCCCAAAAAGAAAAGCACCTTCGCATCAATCAAAAAGAAATGCTAGCAGTAATAAATGCTATTATAGCTTTCAAGGACCTTCTACAACCAGGTCAACTATTGATAAGAACGGACAACACCACAGTTATGTGGTACATAAACAAGCAGGGAGGAACACATTCTTACCCCCTATGCAGTCTGGCCATGTCACTTTGGAACATGGCCATGGACTTACAAATGGAACTATAAGCACAGTACTTGCCAGGCAAGGAAAACACGCTGGCAGACAACCTAAGCAGGAATATGACAGATCCACATGAATGGAAGTTGCATCCAAAAGTTTTTACAGAAATAATCCAAGAATGGGGAAGGCCAGACATAGATCTCTTTGCCTCGCACAAAAATCATCAATTGACAAAATTCTGCTCAAGGATCTTCCATCCAAAGGCCTGGAGAGTGGACGCTCTCTCTTTCAGTTGGACATCAATGACAGTTTATGCCTTCCCGCCTCTTCCTCTGCTGCCCAAAGTCCTATTGAAGACCAGAGCAGACAGACCAAAGATGATAATCATTGCTCCGGACTGGCCAAGGCAACACTGGTACCCACTCCTGAGGAGCCTGACGCATTCCCCACCATGGACCCTGCCTCTAATGCCTCTTCTTCTGACTCAGCACAGCTTCAAAACTCTTCACAGTCAGCTAAAAACACTCAATCTAGCCGCATGGAAGATTCCTTAGCATCACAGCAGGCCCTACTCTCCAAGGAGGTGCAGGATGTCATTTTGGAGGCCAGAAGACCATCAACTAGAAAAGCTTACTCCGCAAAATGGAAACGTTTTTGTGTCTGGAATGAAAAAAAGGGCCAGAACCCTGGAAAACTGAATTTACCTCAAATACTACAATATTTGGCTGAACTGCTAAGCAGTGGACTTTCGTTCTCCTCCATCAAAATCCATGCCTCAGCCATTTCTGCAGAATACAACACTGATCCACCTTTATTCTCTCACCCTCTCAAGACAGTTCCTCAGAGGGGCTAAGAATTTAAGACCTCCAAGGAAACAACCAATACCTGCTTGGGATCTTAATTTCATTCTGGAAAACTGACCTTGCCTCCTTTTGAGCCAGCTGCCTCATCAGATTTGCAATATTTGTCCTGGAAAACAGCTTTCCTTCTGGCTATCACTTCAGCTCATAGAGTTTCAGAACTACAGGCTCTCATGGCTGTCCAGCCTTTTATCATCTTCCATCAGGACAGAGTTTTACGAACCAACCCGTCCTTTATGCCTAAAGTGGTATCCAGGGTAGCTTTAAATCAGGCCATACATTTACCTATTTTTTATCCTAATCCTCAAAACAAAGGGGAGAGATTACTACATTTCTTGGACATCCACAGACAACTGCGTTATTATTTGGACAGAACAAAGCCTTTCAGAAAATCAGAACAGCTCTTTGTGGCCTATGCGGTAGGAGTTCTAGGAAAGCAAATTTCCAAACAGACAATCTCAAAATGGATAGCCCACTGCATACGCTTTTGCTATTCTTTTCATGGCAAATCTGTACCTACAGGCATTAGAACCCATTCCACCAGGGCCACAGCCACCTCTGCAGCCTTCCTCAGAGGAGTACCTACCAAGGATATTTTGGAAGCAGCCACTTGGAGTTCTGTGCATACCTTCTTCCAAGCACTACAACCTACCATTATACTCCAAATCTAGAGCAGGCTTTGCCACTGCAGTCTTGCAGGGCATTTTGGCTCCTCCTAGTTCCACCTAGTACCTACCACCCCTTTCTTAGCTTTGGGATTCTACCCATCTGTTATGACTGCAGCTGTATGCACGATGAACATAGTACAGTTTTGTACCTACCATAAAAGTAGATGTTCGAGTGCTAATACAGCTGCAGTCCAGGTTTCCCTCCCTCCCTCCTTCCCCTCTAGGGGTATTCTTTTATGGTGTATTTGCTTGCAACTACTGTTTTTTGATTATATTGCATTGCATTATTACATAATTTTTTGTATTGCCTTCCTTCTGGGGGCACCTGACATCTGGGGCAAGAAAAATTGAAGAAAATGGCGTCGGCTGGTTCTTTTATACCCCTGTCGCACTGACGTCAGGGAAGAAGCAACGACAACCGACGCCGGACCCAGACTTTGGAATTCGGCCGACCGAGGACCCGCCTGACGGCAGGAGAACCCATCTGTTATGACTGCAGCTGTATTAGCACTCGAACATCTACATTTATGGTAGGTACAAAACTGTACTTTCTAAATCAGCAGTCGTCAGGGGCTGTGTAGGCGCCTCACTGAAAACCGGAGAACCGGCGGCAGTCCCAGCATAGGCCTCGGAATCTGGTTTGGCTCGGCTGCCTGTCTTTATCCTTGCGTTTTTTATGCATTCCGGTCGTCGGTAGCTCCGACAGCATGGTATAATTAAATTTCCTACCAAAATAATGTCGGGCGAAATCAAACCGACGTTTTATAGTTCGTTTATTAAATCTAGTGCAAAACCGACAACCTGTGGCGTCGTGGTCTGTGCCTAGGCAAGGGATACAATAAGAATGAAAGTCCTTATGAGGTATTTGCTTCCCACAAGAAATGCAATTAACTTTTTCTGACATCGGACTGAGGCAAGAAAAGGTTCCCCAATGGGGTACTTAGCTTTATTGAAGACTTCGGTCTGAAATTTGATTTGAAAATCTCAGGAGTCGGCCGACCGGCACTTGCGAACTGCTTCTGCTTCGGGCACCGCGCGGCAAGAAAGACAGAAGAAAATGGCGTCGGATGCCTCTTATATGCCCCTGGCGCTCTGACGTCAGGGAAGAAGCGACAGCAACCGACGCCGGACCAAGACTTGAACTCTGGACGACTGTGGGACCGCCTGACGGCAGGATAACCCAAGTGTGATGACTGCAGCAGTGCAACACGATGAACATCTGCTGATTGACTAGCCCCAAGGTGGGAAATCAGTAGTCAGAGTAAAGACTTCTTCAGGACTTTCTATCTCTCTTTGTGGGCAAGAAAGAACAGCCTAACAATCCTAAACAAATAATGAATTTATATCCATATACACACACACACACACACACACACACACACACACACACACACACATAGCAGAAACTCAAAAAGGGATGAAGGGTTGGGGCAGCTACTGCAGCATTGAAGAATTCAAACATCTACTGTTAAGGGTAAGAACAACTTACACAGCTGTACTAGATTAATCATTCTCACTTTTGCAGTAGCCTTTACGCTATACGGGTTGATTACCAAAGCCTACACAAATAGGAGAAGGAAGGATACAAATCTAGAAGCCCCTATAGAATGGTCCTGCAAAAACTAGATCCCAGCCTAGAATCCAATTTGTAATGCTTTGTAAATGTATGAAAGGAGGTCCACGTAGCTGCCTCTGGAATGCTTCTAGAGTTCCTCCCTTTTCAGTAAGCAAACTATGACAACAAGGCACTAGTAAAATGTGACCTGATACTGTCTGGAATGGATGTGATATGGTGGAAATAATGAAAAGCAATATCTGAGGACAACCAAAGTACAGTTTTGTACCTACCATAAATGTAGATGTTCGAGTGCTAATACAGCTACAGTCATAACAGATGGGTTTTCCTGCCGTCAGGCGGGTCCTTGGTCAGCCGAATTCCAAAGTCTAGGTCTGGCGTCGGATGTCGTCACTTCTTCCCTGACGTCAGTGCGACAGGGGTATAAAAGAACCAGCCGACGCCATTTTCTTCAGTTTTTCTTGCCCCAGATGTCAGGTGCCCCCAGAAGAAAGGCAAAACATAAATTTATGTAATAATGCAATGCAATATAATCAAAAAACAGTAGTTGCAAGCAAATACACCATAAAAGAGTACCCCAATGAGGTTGTATGAGGAGGTGTTAGCCATTAGGCCTGTCCCAAGAGGGGAAGGAGGAAGGGAAACCTGGACTGCAGCTGTATTAGCACTCGAACATCTACATTTATGGTAGGTACAAAACTGTACTATGTTCATTGTGCATACAGCTGCAGTCATAACAGATGGGTAGAATCCCAAAGCTAAAAAAGGGGTGGTAGGCACTAAGTGGAACTAGGATCAAGACTGCAGTGGCAAAGCCCGCTCTAGATTTGGAGTATAATGGTAGGTGATAGTGCTTGGAGAACGTATGTACAGAACTCCAAGTGGCTGCTTCCAAAATATTAATAAACGAAAAGCAAAACGGCTTACAGGTAAAACCCAGTATATAAAAAGTGAAGTATATGAGAGAAAACACTATACCGGGTACCACACAATAACGTCTTATTTAAACAAAGTAAAAAGGAGAGGTGGCGCTTCGAACCTTAGTGCTTCATCAGACAAAGAATTAACTGTTCAACTGCTTGTTTTATATCACTCTCAGTCAAAAAAAATTTTTCCAATTAGTGACATCATACAACTTTTGAAAATTTAAAGGCATATATGACAAGAATATTGTAAAATACATATAAAATATATATACAAAAAATGTAAAGTATGTTCATATTTATGCATATCTAATTTAAAACAGTTAAATAATCTCATTAAAAATGCATATATATAAAAAGTGCATATAAATAAAAATGCATAAATATATAATATATATTTAAAAATACATAATACAAAATATATAATAAAAGAAATATATGTATATGTATATATATATATATATATATATATATATATATATATTTTTTTTTTTTTTTTTTTTATTTTATGCAAAAAATTAATTGTGTTGAAGGCGTCTAGCTTTAAGAAATGGAACCAGTGATGTACAACCATTTAAGCCTGGATATCTATCAGCATTGAGCTTGATAATCCATCTTTGTTCTCGGCTCTCTGTAAAATTTTCTATATCTCCTCCCCTCACATTTCTATGTATATGTTGTAAAACAAAGAACTTGAAAGAGTGTGAAGGGTCAGTGTTTAAAACATGTTGAGCAAGCGCACTAGTAGTTTTATTATTTCTGATGTCTCTTATGTGTTCCAATATTCTATCCTTTAAGTTTCTATTTGTTTTCCTATATAGAAGGCATGGCATATTTGGCAGAAACAAAATAAATAACATCTGTGGTTTTACAGTCTGCATATGAATGTGAGTATAGTGTAAAATTTCTAACAGGATGAATATATGGTGTAGTACTATGAATATGTGTACAAGCAGTACAAGACCTACAAGGAAAAGTACCTTTGTGTCTGGAATTATAGGTAGTTTTTTTGACGTCTTTATTACACAATTGTTGTTTTAATGTTAGATTATTTCTGAAACTGAAACTAGGTGCATTACCAATGAAAGAATGTAAACAAGGAATCTCATGTAAAATGTGCCAATGTTGTTTAATAATATTAGTATACTGATTAACATTACTAGCATACTGAAAAACCGCTCTAATGCTACTATTTTGTGTATTTTTTCTCAAATTACTGCTATCTGACGTAATAGAATTAGAAGATTGAAAGTACGCTTTACATTTAGAGTCCCTGAGTGTCCAAGCGTCAGAAATAGTTCTATCTATTTCATCCATATGATATCCTCTTCTTAAAAAATCAGTTTTCAATTTATTCAAAGCTGGTACTGCATCATTATCATTGTTGTGTAATCTTAATGTTCTGTATACCTGCCCCTTGAGCACATTTCTTGGAATGTGTCTAGGATGCATACTGGTTTTGTGCAGGTATGTATTTTTCTTCGTGGGTTTGTGAAAAATTTTGCTGGTAAAACCTGTCAACTCTGATTTGATTATATGTACATCTAAGAAATCAATCTCCGATGTAGAAAAATTGTATGTGAATCTCAGAAAATCAGTAGTTGTATGCAAATAGTTAATAAATAATATAAGCTCAGATATATTGCCTTTCCATAATAAAAAAACATCATCCACAAAATGTGTATACCATAAAAACTGACTAATAAATGGATTCTTATCAGAAAAGACATGTGTTTGTTCCCAGAATGTAAGAGATAGATTAGCATAACTATTTGCACATGGTATGCCCATGGCAACGCCAATCTGTTGCAGAAAGAATTGTTCTTCAAAATATACAACATTATTTTCCAGAATAATCTCTAACAAACTGCATATAAGTTGTACTTTTTCATTGGTGAAGCAATTATTTCTTGTAAGAAAATTTCTAATCATATTAATGCCCCGTGTATTCGGGATACTTGTAAACAATGACTCTATATCCATAGTAACAAGAGCAAAGTCATTAATATCTGATAAACTTTCAATTCTAGTATGTAATTTCTCTAGAAACATTTTGGTGTCTCTTAAAATATTTTCACATTTGTCTAAGAGCACATGCAGTGTACTTTCAACATAAATAGACAGTGGTTCTGTACACCAACCAGTGCCTGAGACTATGGGACGCATTGGTGGCAGACTTCTGTCTGCAAGCCGTTTTGCTTTTCGTTTATTAGTTTATTTTTATTCGGCAAAAGGACACACGTGTCTATGAAGAACTTAGATACCAACTCATCCAATGATGGTCACCATCAAAGATTTCTTAGAATATTGGATATTCCAAATAATCCACTACTTACAGCGTCTTTCAGTGAAAATATACAAGATAATAGAAACAACCAAGATCTATCAGAATTCTTTAACCAATATAAATAACTTGAGAATCTGATGTACAAATACAAAAGACTCCAATGGCAACGGTTACATCTGCAAGCATCACTAGACTCCAAAATTATTCCACATGGTCTAAGAATACTGAATATGCCTACATATGGTGAGTCTTTTCCTATTCTTTTGAGAAAATGGCAAGAATTGAATTTACAATTCAGTACAAAATATATGGATCTCTTAATTGACTTTTTTTTTACCCATTGAGAATGAACTTAAAGCTGAAATCATTGCCACAGAATCAATTATTAATAAGAACTTTGTACAAGATACAGTTTTTCTAAAAATGAATGAACTTCAGGATAACATCATGTCATATGAAAGGAAGCTGCAAAATATTAAACTATCAAAACTTAACAGAGACAAAAAAGATTTCGCTTTAAATAATGTCTTCTCATGGCCCAAAGAAAATAACTTTAGACATCAAACTGTTTCTGACAAGGCAAGGCATGTGCATACTACACCTTTAAATTCAGATTCCACCTATGCTGCAGTTACACAAGGCACTCCCTGTTCTCTGACAACTGAAACAGCTTGTATGCAAGAGGAGAAGAACACCAGTTTAACTCTCCCTGTTTCTGAGTCCTCTGACCAACAAAACAGTAACTTAAAAGATAAAAACAGTAAATTAGGAGCTATTCCAAAGAAAACATATGCAGTTTTACCATCTACAAGTCATACTTCATCGACTCTAAGAAAGGAAGGAATTTCAAACATACAAGTGACTGAAAACACAGAAAGTATTTTTTTAGATGCCAGCAAACAAGGCGACTTCACTTTGAGAGTACCACTACCTTACAAGAATCGAATGAAACAATATGTACACAAAGGACAGTCACTGCAACTGGGTTCACTGGAAGGAGCAGTACATTCTCAAAGAGGCGGACTTAAATACAGGTTTGATTTTGAACCTTTCCTCTATTATTTTAACACCAGAACAGTTGAATGTTTTAAATAAGGGCCTTTCATTTATACCTGCTAGAAAGGCTAATCTTACAGAAATGATTAAAGACCTTAAATTATTAGGCAGGAATTTGTCTCTAAAAGTTTTGTTCCCAAACAATGTTACAAATAATATGAATGTGTTTAAACAGCCTAGCACTTTCATTCCTTATACTCCCAGTATACAAAGATTCCTTGATATATGTGAAACATCTTTTAGGCAGATATATGATGATAATTTGAGTGACTATTACTATGGAAATCTAAATACAAGTGAATATAGAGCACTGAATGAACTAAAGAACTTGAATTCTGTCGTTATTAAACAGGCAGATAAAGGTGGAGGTATTGTTATTTTAGATAAGCAATTGTATGTACAACAAATGTATAAGTTACTGCTCAATAATGATACATACAGAGGAATCTCAAGTTACAGTGAATGCCATCATTGATAAAGTGTCTTTTTTGATTTTTGACTTATTAATTACTGATTTAATAGATGAACCACTGTTTAAATACTTTAATGTCTTGAATCCAACTATTCCTAAGATCTATGGTTTACCAAAGGTTCATAAAGACAGAAGTCTGCCACCAATGCGTCCCATAGTCTCAGGCACTGGTTGGTGTACAGAACCCACTGTCTATTTATGTTGAAAGTACACTGCATGTGCTCTTAGACAAATGTGAAAATATTTTAAGAGACACCAAAATGTTTCTAGAGAAATTACATACTAGAATTGAAAATTTATCAGATATTAATGACTTTGCTCTTGTTACTATGGATATAGAGTCACTGTTTACAAGTATCCCGAATACATGGGGCATTAATACGATTAGAAATTTTCTTACAAGAAATAATTGCTTCACCAATGAAAAAGTACAACTTATATGCAGTTTGTTAGAGATTATTCTGGAAAATAATGTTGTATATTTTGAAGAACAATTCTTTCTGCAACAGATCGGCGTTGCCATGGGCACACCATATGCAAATAGTTATGCTAATCTATCTCTTACATTCTGGGAACAAACACATGTCTTTTCTGATAAGAATCCATTTATTAGTCAGTTTTTATGGTATACACATTTTGTGGATGATGTTTTTTTATTATGGAAAGGCAATATATCTGAGCTTATATTATTTATTAACTATTTGCATACAACTACTGATTTTCTGAGATTCACATACAATTTTTCTACATCGGAGATTGATTTCTTAGATGTACATATAATCAAATCAGAGTTGACAGGTTTTACCAGCAAAATTTTTCACAAACCCACGAAGAAAAATACATACCTGCACAAAACCAGTATGCATCCTAGACACATTCCAAGAAATGTGCTCAAGGGGCAGGTATACAGAACATTAAGATTACACAACAATGATAATGATGCAGTACCAGCTTTGAATAAATTGAAAACTGATTTTTTAAGAAGAGGATATCATATGGATGAACTACTTCTGATGCTTGGACACTCAGGGACTCTAAATGTAAAGCGTACTTTCAATCTTCTAATTCTATTACGTCAGATAGCAGTAATTTGAGAAAAAATACACAAAATAATAGCATTAGAGCGGTTTTTCAGTATGCTAGTAATGTTAATCAGTATACTAATATTATTAAACAACATTGGCACATTTTACATGAGATTCCTTGTTTACATTCTTTCATTGGTAATGCACCTAGTTTCAGTTTCAGAAATAATCTAACATTAAAACAACAATTGTGTAATAAAGACGTCAAAAAAACTACCTATAATTCCAGACCCAAAGGTACTTTTCCTTGTAAGTCTTGTACTGCTTGTACACATATTCATAGTACTACACCATATATTCATCCTGTTAGAAATTTTACACTATACTCACATTCATATGCAGACTGTAAAACCACAGATGTTATTTATTTTTGTTTCTGCCAAATATGTCATGCCTTCTATATAGGAAAAACAAATAGAAACTTAAAGGATAGAATATTGGAACACATAAGAGACATCAGAAATAATAAAACTACTAGTGCGCTTGCTCAACATGTTTTAAACACTGACCCTTCACACTCTTTCAAGTTCTTTGGTTTACAACATATACATAGAAATGTGAGGAGTAGATTAAGAAAACTTTACAGAGAGCCGAGAACAAAGATGGATTATCAAGCTCAATGCTGATAGATATCCAGGCTTAAATGGTTGTACATCACTGGTTCCATTTCTTAAAGCTAGACGCCTTCAACACAATTAATTTTTTGCATAAAATAAAAATATATATATATATATATATATATACATATATTTCTTTTATTATATATTTTGTATTATGCATTTTTTAAATATATATTATATATATATGCATTTTTATGAGATTATTTAATTGTTTTAAATTAGATATGCATAAATATGAATATACTATGCATTTTTATTTATATGCACTTTTTATATATATGCATTTTTAATGAGATTATTTAACTGTTTTAAATTAGATATGCATAAATATGAACATACTTTACATTTTTGTGTATATATATTTTATATGCGTATTTTACAATATTCTTGTCATATATGCCTTTAAATTTTCAAAAGTTGTAGGATGTCACTAATTGGAAAAAATTTTTTTGACTGAGAGTGATATAAAACAAGCAGTTGAACAGTTAATTCTTTGTCTGATGAAGCAACGAAGGTTGCGAAAGCGCTCACCTCTCCTTTTTCCTTTTTACTTTGTTTAAATAAAGACGTTATTGTGTGGTACCCGTTATAGTGTTTTCTCTCACATGCTTCCAAAATATCTTTGGTAGGAACCCCCCTGAGGAAAGCTGCAGAGGTAGCTGTGGCCCTTGTGGAGTGAGATCTGATGCCTGTAGGTACAGTTTTACCATGAAAAGAGTAACAAAAGCGTATACAGTGGGCTATCCATTTTGAGATTGTCTGTTTGGAAATAGGCTTCCCTTAAGCACCTGTAGCATAGGACACAAAGAGTTGCTCTGATTTTCTGAAAGGCTTTGTTCTGTCCAAATAATAACGGAGCTGTCTGTGAATGCCCAAGGAATGTAGTAATCTCTCCCCTTTGTTTTGTGGATTAGGGTAAAAGGTAGGTAAGTGGATAGCCTGATTCAAGGCTACCCTGGATATTACCTTTGGCAGAAAGGAAGGATTGGTTCGTAAGGAAACTCTGTCCTGATGGAAAATGATGAAAGGCTGCACAGCCATGAGGGCTTGTAGTTCCAAAACCCTGCGTGCTGAGGTGATAGCCAGAAGGAAGGCTGTTTTCCATGACAAATATTGCAGTTCTGTTGAAGCAGCTGGCTCAAAAGGAGGCAGGGTCAGTTTTTCTAGAATGAAATTGAGGTCCCAAGCAGGTACTGGTTGCTTCCTTGGGGGTTTTATATTCTTAGCCCCTCTGAGGAACTGTCTTAAGAGAGGGTGAGAGAATAAAGGAGGATCAGTGTTGTATTCTGCAGAAATGGCTGAGGCATGGATTTTGATGGAGGAGAATGAAAGTCCACTGCTTAGCATCTCAGCTAGGTACTGCAATATTTGAGGTAAATTCAGTATTCCAGGATTCTGACCCTTTTTCTGATTCCAGGCACAAAACCGTTTCCATTCTGCAGAGTAGGCTTTTCTAGTAGAAGGCCTTCTGGCCTCCAAAATGACATCCTACACCTCCTTGGAGAGTAGGGTCTGTTGTGAATTTAAGGAATCCTCCATGCGGCTAGATTGAGTGTTTTCAGCTGACTGTGAAGAGTTTTGAAGTTGTGCTGAGTCAGTAGAAGAGGCATTAGAGGCAGGATCCATGGTGGGGAATGCGTCAGGCTCCTCAGGAGTGGGTACCACTGTTGTCTTGGCCAGTCTGGAGCAATGAGAATCATCTTTGGTCTGTCTGCTCTGGCTTTTAATAGAACTTTGGGCAGAAGAGGAAGAGGTGGAAAGGCATAAACTGTCATTGTTGTCCAACTGAAAGAGAGTGCGTCCACTTTCCAGGCCTGTGGATGAAAGGTCCTTGAGCAGAATTTTGTCAATTGGTAATTTCTGTGGGTGGCAAAGAGATCTATGTCTGGCCTTCCCCATGCTTGAATTATCTTTGTAAAAACTTGAGGATGCAACTTCCATTCGTGTGGATCTGTCATATTTCTGCTCAGGTTGTCTGCCAGCGTGTTTTCCTTGCCTGGCAGGAACTGTGCTTGAAGTTGGATTTGTAATTCCAGAGCCATATTCCATAGAGACATGGCTAGCCTGCATAGGGGATATGAATGGGTTCCTCCCTGTTTATGTACCACATCACTGTGGTGTTGTCTGTCCTTATCAATAGCTGGCCTGGATGCAGTAGGTCTTTGAAAGCCATAATAGCATTTATTACTGCTAGCATTTCCTTTTGATTGATGTGTAGGTGCTTTTCTTTTTGTGACCATTTGCCCTGAATGCACCGATCTGTCATGTGCGCCCCCCAGTCGTAGTCCGAGGCGTCTGTTGTGATGACTTGATTTGCTTGAGGCTTGCAGAATGGGAGACCTATGTTTCTTTGGCATGCTTGAGCCCACCACAGAAATTCCTTTTGAAGACATGGAATCAGTGGTATAATTGTTTCCAAACTGTGGCTGTGTTGAGACCATAAGTTTTTTAGGTACCATTGAAGTTTCCTCATATGCAGTTGCACATGGGATCAGCAGGATGCAAGATGCCATGAATCCCAGAGCCTGCAGGATTTTCCTTGCAGTCAAGCCTGGTGAAGGTTGCCAGTTTTCTGAAGTATTGAGTTAGTTGCCCTTGTTTCTCTGGCGTGAGGTAGGCCATCTGGGTGTTTGTATTCAAGCTGGCACCCAGGAAAATTATTGTTTGAGAGGGTATTAGTCTTGATTTCTTTTTGTTGACTGTGTATCCCAGAGAATTCAACAACATTATTACAAGCCAGGTGTTTCAGAAGTATGTGTTTGCTGTCGCTTGGATCAGGCAGTCGTCCAAATATGGGTATATTTGTATCCCTTGAAGTCTGCAGAAGGCAATTACTGATGCCAGGCATTTCGTGAACACTCTGGGTGCAGTAGATAAGCCAAAGGGCAATGCAGAGTATTGATAATGGGTTGAACCTGCAAGAAATCTGAGGTATCTTCTGCAATCTTGTCTGACTGGGACATGCAGGTATGCCTCCTTGAGATCCAATGTTACCAGCCAAGACTCCTTGCCCAGCATGGGAAGAAGCTGCTGTAATGTGAGCATCTTGAATTTTGGTATGAGTAAATATGTGTTTAGGATGGATAGGTCCAAAATAGGTCTCCAATCTTTGCCCTTCCTTGGTACCAGGAATAGTCTGGAATAAAAACCTAGACCCTGTGATCCTTGAGATTGCCCTCTACCCCTCGGGCACCTGTATCTACCTCTTTGAGGTCTGTCCGTGGCTGGAAAGGACCAATTTTTTGAAGGCCAATTTCTACTGAAACGTGGTGGTTGTACCTGTAGGAAATCTTTCACTGTTTACATTGATTTTGCCTTTTCCTCCATTTTCTTTAATACCTCCTCAGCTTTAACACCAAACAATACATCTTTTTGAAGAGGTGCATCTAGTAATTTTGCTTTGACATGATCTGGTAAGGTTTGCTCTTTGAGCCAAGCATGTCTACGTATGACTGATCCTGTAACAGCAGCTCTACATGAGGCCTCTAAAGCATTAAAACCACATTGCAAGGTATGTTTACCCACTTGCTCTGCACTATGCAACAATTCCTGCAACTCCTTCAAGTCTTGGTTGTTCACATTGTGACATTTTGCTTTTCAACTGAGATAACAAAAACTGTTGATACTTTAACATATGGAACTGACAGTTTAATGCCCTCATGGTTAAGGTGGCCGAGGTGTATACCTTTTTCCCCCACCTTTCTAGAGCTCTGGAATCTCTCTCTGAAGGTAATGGATTTTTGGCAGTGGAGGCCTTAATTCCCTTGGGACCCTGTGAAATAGTTTCTGGGTCAGCCGCATGGCTTTTGTATAGGAATTGGTGTGAATCAGGAACCCGGTAATACCGGTCAGGCTTGACTGGAGCTGGAGGTAAAGAATCTGGGTTAAGGCTGGCCTCTGAATACATATCATCTAGTATGCCCAAGACAGGAGGTATAGCCAGAGGCCTGTGCTGAGGGAGCAAGAGGAAATCCCTGAGCCTTTTCTTGGAGTCCGAGTACTCTTGGCCTTCCCAGTGGAAGTGTTCCCTCAAGGTATGCAAGGTTTCCCCAAAAGAGTAATCCTCAGTGGGGAGACAGAGGGAATGGACTCCTCTGCATTAGAATCTTCAAAAGGGAAGTATGAATGTTCCTGGTCCTCAGAATGTTCTGAAGTAATGGAGGCCTGGTCAGAGGAAGGGTATTCTTCCTCCACTCTGGGCCTTTTGTCCGAGGGGGGTTGAGAACCCCTGATAAGAGTAATCAAATCCTCAGCCATTTTGAGCATCTGCTTTTTAGGCATGGGGCCTTCAGTGGGGCCCTGTGGAGCTTGTCTTTTAGTATGCATGGCTGCTTTAGATTTAGTGAAAGCCTTAATGGAAAAAGAAGAAGGCCTGAAGACACCTTGAGAGGTGGCAGGCCTGTCTAAACTCTGAGTTTCCCCACCAAGAGTGGCTTCGGTATCTGTAGTCGGGGTGTGGGCCGAAGAGCCTGCGACCTCGGGCACAGAAGACACCGCTAATGAAGTGTCATCGGTAGTCAGGGGCTGTGTAGGCGCCTCGCTGAGAACCGGAGCACTTGTAGTCTGCTTTAGCGTGGTGTCGGTAGAAGTCGCGGACCTCGTATGTCGGTCCTTATCTTTGCGTCTTTTACTCAAAACTGGAGTCTGAGTATCCGACGACATAATGTAATTAAACTTTTTGCCAAAATAGTGTTGGGCGAACTCCGCCCGACGCTTAATAGTGCGTCTGCTTGAATGTAGCACAAAAACAACAGGCCGAGACGTTGTGGTCTGGGCCTAAGCAAGGAATGCAGAGGGAATGGAAATCCTTAAGCGGTATTTGCTTCCCACATGAAATGCAATTATTAACTTTGTCTGACATCGGTCTGAGGCAAGAAAAGTTTCCCCAACGGGGTAGTTAGCTTTCAAGAAGTCTAAGGTTGAAAAATATTCGTAATCTCAGGAGCTGGCCAACCGGCACTTGCGAACTGCTTCTGCTTCGGGCACCGCACGGCAAGAAAGACTGAAGAAAATGGCATCGGCTGGTTCTTTTATACCCCTGTCGCACTGACGTCAGGGAAGAAGCGACGACATCCGATGCCGGACCTAGACTTTGGAATTCGGCCGACCGAGGACCCGCCTGACGGCAGGAAAACCCATCTGTTATGACTGCAGCTGTATGCACGACGAACATCTGGAAGTTGTCTGTTTAGACACAGGATATCCCTTTTCCTGTCCCATAATAAGAAATAAATAGTTGATCAGCTTTTCTAAAGGACTTAGTTCTGTCAACATAGTACCTAAACTGCCTATGCATGCCCAGTGTATGCAGAAGCCTTTCTTCCTGATTTTTAGGATCTAGGTAGAAAACTGGGAGATCGATGGTGTAATTCAAAGTAAACTCTGAAATCATTACGGGTATAAACAGGCATTAGTTTTTAATGTAACCCTATCTCTGTGGAATATGGGGCATGGTTCACCCATCATGAGAGCTTGCAACTCGGATACTCTTCTTGCAGATATCAGAGCAAAGATGAACACAGTTTTTCAAGTCAAGAGCCTTAAGTCAATTTGATGTGCAGGTTCAAATGGTGACATAGTCCACTTTTCCAGCACTGAGAGGACATTCCAACGAGGACCAACTTATTTACAAGACAGTGTCCTGTGTAAAATTCCTTTCAGAAACTGTTTTACCACAGAGAGAGAAGAAAGAGGCGGATCCATTGGTAGACATGCTGAAATTGCCACAAGATGAACCTTTACAGCAGAATGAGAGAAGCCAGAGGATAGTAACTCTCACAAATATTTGAGCGCCAGTAGTACAAAATCCCCGATGGGCCCCTGGTTATTGGCTAGGCACAAACTAGAAAAAGTACAGTTGTGTACACTAACCATAAATGTAGATGCTCGAGTGTATTCACTGTTGCAGTCATTACATTTGGGTAATCTGCTTGCAGGTTGCCCTCAGTCAGCCTGATTAACAAAGTCTTGGGTCCTGCGATGGCTGCTGTCCCTTCTTCCATGACGTCAGGTCATCAGGGGAATAAAACATGCAGCCGATGCCATTACATCAGTTTTTCTTGCCCCAGATGTCAGGTGCCCCCCTAATGGGGAGCAAATAAACATAAAAACACAAAGGTATACCTCCAACAAAAAGCAAATACACCAAAAAGGCTTTTAAGCATAGTAAAGGAAAGTAGAGGTATATCCAGAAGAAATTAGGGGCCTGGAGGGAGGGTAACCAGGACTGTAACAGTGAATACACTCTAACATCTACATTTATGGTAAGTGTACACAACTGTACTATGTTCGTGTTTCACTGTTGCAGTCATTACATTTGGGTAGATTCCCAAAGCTATGGTTGGGAGGAGGAGTTTATATAGCATTAGGGCCAGCTATAAGACTCTGCAAGACAGCAGTGGCAAAGCCGGCTCTGGATTTATAGAAAACTGACAAATGATAATGCTTGTTGAAAGTATGTACAGAACTCCAGGTAGCACCTTCTAGGATGTCCCTGGTAGGAACACCTCTGAGAAAAGCTGCAAAAGTAGATGCAGCCCTGGTGGAGTGAAATCTGATCCCCTGGGGGATAGGTTTTCCATGGTGCTTACAGCAGAAATGAATTCAAGGGCTTATCCATTCAGAAATGGTTCGTTTTGAAATAGCCTTCCCTTCTGCACCTGCAGCAAATGCTACCAGCAGTTCAGATTTTCTTCGGGATTTAGTCCTGTCCAAGTAGAATCTAAGTTGTCTGTGCACATCCAAGGAATGCAAAATCCGTTCCCCTTTGTTCTGTGGATTTGGAAAGAAGGTTGGCAAATGAATGGACTGATTAAGAGCCACACTGGATACCACCTTGGGCATGAAGGATGGATTGGTCCTGAGTGACACCCTGTCCGCATGAAAGATAATGAAAAGCTCCACTGCCATAAGGGCCTGTAATTCAGATATCCTTCTAGCTGAAGCAATTGCTAAAAGGAAAGCTGTTTTCCAAAAAAGAAATTTTAAGTCTGCAGTAGCAGCTGGCTCGAAAGGAGGTACAGTGAGTTTCTCCAAGACAAAGTTAAGGTCCCAGACAGGGATTGGAGCTCTCCTGGGTGGTCTCAAGTTTTTGGACCCTCTGAGGTACTTGCTTAAGCAGAGGATGAGAGAAGAGGGGAGGTCTGTGCTATAATGAACTGAAATGGCTGAGGCGTGGATTTTAATGGAGGAAAAAGACAGGCCCTTGTGAAGCATCTCAGTTAGGTATTGCAAAATCTGAGGTAAATTGGGCGCTGTTGTGCTTATTCCCTTGAAATTGGTTCCAGGCACAGAATCTTTTCCATTTTTCAGCATAAGATTTTCTAATACTAGGTCTCCTTGCCTCTAAGATGACATCCATCACAGGTTTGCTGAGGGAATAAGGGTGAATTTAAGTGATTAGCCAGGCTGCTAGGTTCAATGTTGGAAGCTGAGGGTGCAGAATTTGGTTCTCCTGCTGAGACAGCAGGGAAGGGGTCTGAGGCAGGTGCTATGGAGATAACTGCGACACACTGCACAGGAGACAGTACCAATGCTGGCGCGGCCAGTCTGGAGCAATCAAGATCATCCTTGGTTTGTCCTGTTTGATTGTTAGTAGAACTTTGGAGAGCAGAGGCAGCGTGGGGGGGGGTGTACACTGATAGGTTTTTCCAGCTGAAGGACAGAGCATCCACTTTACATGCTTGTTTGTGGGGAGTCCTTGTGCAAAACCTGTCTGACTGGTAGTTCTGGGGGGGGAGGCAAATAGATCTATGTCTGGGCTGCCCCATTTGCTTGTCAACATGTTGAAAATCCTTGGCTCCAGTTTCCACTTGTGTGGGTCCACAAGGTTTCTGCTTAGTCCGTCTGCCAGTGTATTTAATTTTTCTGGCAGGAATTGAGCTTGTAGGTGCATTTGGTAGCTCAAGGCTGTGTTCCACAATGCCATGGCTAGTCTGCAGAGGGGGTAGAAATGTGTACCTCCCTGCTTGTTTATGTACCACATAACCATGGTGTTGTCCGTCTTTACTATGAGTTGTCCTGGAAGAATGTAGTCCTTGAAGGCTGCCAGAGCATTCTGTACAGCTAACATTTCTTTTTGATTGATATGTCGGTGCATTTGACTTCGGTTCCATTTGCCCTGAATGCACTTCCCTGCCAGGTGAGCCCCCCATGCATAGTCTGATGCATCTGTTGTTAGAGTTTGGGCGGCAAGGGGTAGTGTGAATGGTAGTCCCTTGTTTTGGTGGCAGGTCTCTGCCCACCAGAGGAACTCTAGGCGTAGGCAAGGTATGACAGGAATCATTGTTTCCAGGCTGTGAGAATGTTGACTCCATAGGCTTTTTAGATACCACTGTAGTTTCCTAATATGTAGTCTTGCATATGGAATTAGAAGAATGCAGGAGGCCATGAATCCAAAGGCTTGCAGTATTTGTCTTGCATATAGCAAGGTTTTTGTGGCCACTTGTTTGAAATAGGTTACCACATGAATTTGCTTTTCTGGCGTGAGGTAAGCCATCTGGGAAGTTGTATTCAAGCTTGCTCCCAGGAATGTAATTTGTTGACAGCATTTATTGTATTTTCTGCCTATCTGAAAAGAAAAACTTGAAAAAAAAAACAAAAAAAATACTCATGTTTTCCATACTTTTCTAATAGTTTGTTCCAGTGATCAGATTTTGCTGATCCCTGGGCTTTGTCTTGGTTCCTGTTTTCTCCATTTTCCTTGTTTGGTCAAGGGGTAGTTTCTTTACTCACTAGTGGGAGTAGGGAGTACTGAGCTGCCTGTTTGTCCTCAGAGGAGTGGTTTAAGGCAGTAACTTGTAGTTTATTGGCCATTTTGGGTCATTTCCTGTCTTTTCCAGCCCCCTGCTATAAAGCACGCTTTGGCGGGCTTTTCTGGCTATAGAGAACTCAGCACAGCTCCTCGTGGTGTCCAGCAGAGTTCCTAGAGCAGCAGAGACCAGAAAAGACAAACTTTCAGATTCTAAGTATTTTTTTCTGCATTTTCGACTTTTTAAGCCTTTCGATTGCTATTTCTGCCTGTTTTATTCTGCTATTACCTGTTTTTACTGTTTTTAATAGCTTGAATTGTTTATTGCACTTGCTTGTTTAAGTTTTGCTTAAAAGTTACACAACAGGCTAATACACTCAAGTGTACTAGCTTTTGATAGTATTTAGTCGAAAAAAACAGCATTTATTGTATTTTCTGCCTATCTGAAAAAAACTTGAAAAAAAACCCCAAAAGAATACTCTTGTTTTCCATACTTTTCTAATAGTTTGTTCCAGTGATCAGATTTTGCTGATCCCTGGGCTTTGTCTTGGTTCCTGTTTTCTCCATTTTCCTTGTTTTGTCAGGAGGTAGTTTCTTTACTCACTAGTGGGAGTAGGGAGTACTGAGCTGCCTGTTTGTCCTCAGAGGAGTGGTTTAAGGCAGTAACTTGTAGTTTATTGGCCATTTTGGGTCATTTCCTGTCTTTTCCAGCCCCCTGCTATAAAGCACGCTTTGGCAAATTAGCCTTGATTTAAGCTGGAGCTGCCACTGTTGCACACTAGGGCAGCGCCGGTTATGAGTTTAAACTATTGCTACCTAAAGTCCACTCTTCAAATTTTCCTTAAAACTACCTCCCTTGAACTATACTACTGATCAAATCAGCGTATCCTATAACTTAAAAGATCATCTCTACTTGACTCCAAGTAGACTATTCTCTATCTGTTAAACCTAGCACTTGCTCCTACAGTACTTATTACCTTGATACGGCACTCTTGTCATAGATAGTACCCCAAAAGGCAACCCCATTTCTCGGTCACCCACGTCCCCCGGAATCTTTTTTTAAAGTTTTTTGTCTATCCTTCTAGCATGTCGAGGGATCAGTTGCTAGTGTCCTCTCCTGCTCAGCTGGTGAACCTGGGAATATTGAGGCAATGTTACAATTGCCTCATGTACCTGAACAACCCTCTCCTCCTCCCACAAAACACAAGTACATGCGAGAGATGCAACTATACGGCCAAACTGGAGGCTGAGAGACTGGCAAGACCAGTCAGGAGGAGAAGGTTACCACACACACTATAGACCCAGTCTCACATAGTACCATTACAACCTCAAATCATACACATAAACACACAAAGACATACTCGGAGGCTCTGATCAAAAATCTACCAAAACAGCAGAGGCCACCAAAGCAGACACCCAAACAACCACCACCTCAGAACACAACACCTGCAACACATAGACCTCACAGTCAGAGTGTCAAACAATCACAGCCCTTAAGGCCAAACACAATGCCAGACACACTAGTCATTGGTGACTGCATAGTCAGACACACTGACGTCCCGCTCACCAGACTGAGTAAGGAGAAGGTCACAGTAAGCTGCCTGTCGGGCGCTAGAATCCGCCACATAGCAAGCACTCAGGTCTCTCAACAGCAGGTACAAATATGACTCCGTCATTGTCCACGCTGGTGTAAGCGACCTGAGGCGTACCTCCGGACTACATGAAAAGAGACATTGAGGAGCTCTCTGATTATGTAACCCAGGCAGGTATGACCCTGACCTTGAGCAGTATCCTACCTTCACCAAGAATGATGCCACAATACAGAGATAAGATGATCAGCTTTAACAATTGGCTTAAACACTGGTGTCATTCAAAGGGGATCCAGTATCTGTCTGCCTGGGATGACATGCTGGACAAGCCACGCTGCCATGAGGGGCGGCTTGCACCTGTCACCCTGGGATTCGGATATTGGCAAAGGCTCTTGCCACCCCATAGTGCCTTTTTAGGCAAGGCTCAAATTCTAAACCTACCACCCTAGAACACAAAAAGGAAAAAACTAAGGGTAATGCTGCTCAATGCCAGAAGTCTAAATCTCAAAATGCACGCGCAGGAGGCCCTTCTCAGTATGGAGCACATCGATGTCTGTGCTCTGACAGAAACCTGGTTGAAGGCTCCTGAGAGCACCCCAGCTATCAGGTTTTACCTCATATCATGCGTTCCGGCCCCAAAATCCGGACAATACCAAGAAAGGAGGGTATCCATATTCATCAAGGACACCCACACCTCAAGACTGGTGGCAACGCGATGCATCGGAGACCATCCAGGTGCAATTAACCATAGGCAAGACTGCTCTGCAAATTGTAGCATGTTACAGGCCACCCTCACAAACTCAGGAACCTCACATGGCCTTCCTGAAAACACTAGAGGGGATAAATGTATCACCAAACACCATCATACTAGGTGACTTCAATTACCCTAATATAGACTGGGAACACTACTCAAGCCCAAACACCCTAGCCCAAAAGTTCCTGGAATTCATAAACTCAAATGCCATGGAACAACTAGTCACCATCCCACAAGAGGAGATAACATACTTGATCTCATCATCACGAACATGGGAGCACAATGTTCAACACCGAAGTATACCCCTCACTGGTGAGATCAGATCACAAACTAATCTCGCTGGAGGTCCTCATCCCACCCCACCTGAAATAAAAAGACCACAGTAAAGAACTTCTCAAAAGCCGACTTCTCACTTCTAAAGACTAATGTGGCCTCCTTTAAGGCCCCGAGCAGTGGAAAACAATACTCAAGCAGCTGAATCACTTACAAATGCCTTCTACCAGCACCTGCAGGACTGCATGGATAAGGCAATCCCAAGCAAAACAAAGACTCTTTGTACCAAAGGCAAGAGTCCAGTCTGGTGGACCCCAGCCATAAACAAACTCTACAACAAAAGGAGGAAGCTACTACAAGATAGAGCAAAATCCTTAAAAGGTAAGACACCCTTGATCACTATAAGTAAAAACTAAGAGCTCTCATAAAATCATCCAAAGCAAATTTGAGAGAAAAATAGCTAAAGACTCAAAGACAATCATAAGGCCTTCTTTAGCTATGTTAGAAACCTAGGAGGAAACTCCCAGATATGCTCAGAACTAGTTCAAAATGATGTGAAGATTACTGATCCTACAGACATTGCCAACATACTGGCTGACAGGTTCAGTGCAAACTCCCTCCCCAAAAGGAGATATCTATACCAAGCAGTGCAGCCCCCAAACATCTCCAGCGCCAAGTGAGAACTGCTCTCTCCAAAGCAAAAACACAGCATCCATGGGACCTGATGGTGTCCCCGGCTGTGTGCTCCACTGAACTCAATGAGGAATTAAACCCACAGCTAGGACAGCTGTTTAATCAAAGTCTTACCTCTGGATCATTACCCAGGGGTGGCACTGCAACTGTGGTCCCACTTCACAAAGGCGGTGCCTCCACAGACCCTGGAAATTACTGGCCCATTAGCTTGACAAGCCTTATCTGCAAAGCCATGGAGAGGATCATAATGGACCTCATAAATAAAGACATAGGGAATTTGCAGACTTTGGATCCAACCCAGTTTGGCTTTGTCAAAGGCAGATCATGCCTTTTAAACTTGGTTGACTTTTGAAACAGTCACCAAAGCCATTGATGAGGAAAGGCAGTCCATACAGCCTACCTCGATCTGGCTAAGGCCTTGATACAATACCCCACTCGGGTATCATTGAAAAACTCATCAGCTTAAATGTTAACCCATACATCACAAGATGGGTTGCAAACTGGCTGAGTGACAGAACCCACAGGGTCAGAGTTGCTGGCGCCATGTCAGACTCAAAGCGGTCACAAGTGGTGTCCCACAGGGCTCAGTCCTGGGCCCACTCTTGTTTGGCATCTACTTTTCTGAAGTACAAGCAAACACAGGAGGGTTATGGCTGACAAAGTTTGCAGATGACTGCAAACTGGCCATAGTAGAAAACACATCTGACACAGATATCCTTCAGAAGGGTCTCACAGAAGCGGATAACTGGTGCCAGAGCCACGGCCTAAAGTTAAATGCCAAAAATGCATAGTCATACCCTTCGGGAAAAACAAGGTTACCCCTAGCTACCAAATAGGTGGCAATCCACTGAGCACAGAAGAAGTTATCAGGGACCTGGGGACCCAGGTTGATAGTAGTCTGTCATTCGACACCCATGTAGCTAAAGTAGTTAGGAAGACCTTCTACATTGCCCACCTTATCATGAAGGGATTCTCATCTAGATCAAGGGAGGTCATAGTCTCCCTTTACTCATCACTCATCAGACCAATGATCGAGTACAATGCCCCATTCGGAATGTATCTGACCCGACACTCGCAGCAGCTGGAGAGGCCACAAAAGTTCCTCACCAAAAGGATAAAGGGTCTCAAATATCTGTCCTATGCTGCCTGAAGAACTCCAGCTCTATTCAGTCGCTTACCGCTTGCTCAGAGGTGACCTTTGCCTAACATACAAGGCCATGTCAAACCCAGATTTGATGAATATGCTTCACCTCAAAAAATCTAGATCCATCAGAGCCACAAGGGCGGGAGACTTAAACCTCGACACGGCTATTAATAGGATGTGCTGGAGGGATAGATTCATCACCCAAAGACTCCCTATGCTGTGGAACAAAATCCCGGTACATGTGAGGCAGAGCACCTCGCTGGCCTTGTTCAAGAGAAATCTTGACCAATGGATGGGAGATCGCAGATATACCCCAGGGATTACCTCAGTGTCACTGCTCGACAGAGGCACAGCAAAATAATGGGTATAGTTCCCCATACTAAAGGGGTGGCGTAAGCCACAAAACGATGGGCTAGGCTTGTAAATGCCCTCGGGCAGATAGCCTAGTATGAACCTATGACAGGGTACCAGTTGCGATTTCTTTTCGTTTATGGTGTACCCCAGACAAGTTAGAACCCTTTTTACAAACGCCAGATGATTTAAAAGTATGCCCTGGTTTTCGGTCTGAATTTGGCAATCGTCTAGGTATGGGTACATTTGAATACTTCTTTGTCTGCAAAATGCAATAACTGGAGCCAGGCACTTTGTGAACTGGAGCCAGGCACTTTGTGAATACCCTAGGTGCAGTAGACAAGCCAAAGGACAGTGCAGAGAACTGATAATGTGTGCAGCCTGCTTTGAAGCGTAGGTATCTTCTGCAAGATTCCCTGATTGGGATGTGCAGGTATGCTTCTTTTAAATCTAGTGTGGCCAACCAGGCGTCTTTGCCTAGCATAGGAAGTAATTGGTGAAGAGTCAGCATCTTGAATTTTGGAGTCTCCAGAAAGGTGTTTAGAGTAGACAGGTCCAGGATTGGACGCCATGATTTGTTTTTTCTGGGTACCAGAAAAAGTCTGGAGTAGAAACCTTGTCCCTTTTCCTCTTCTGGTACCAGTTGAATAGCCCCCATGCTTAAGAGGGAAAGTACTTGTTTTTGAGCCTCTGCCCACTGATTTGGGGGCAGGTCTGGCTACCCATTTGGTGCTGGCAACGTGTGGAAATGAAATCTGTATCCCTGGGACACTATATTTACAACCCATTTGTCCTGGGTTATGAGTTTCCAGTTCTTTGCATGAAGAGCAATCCCCCCCCCCAAAGGAGCGGTCAAAAGATAAGTGCTTGCGAATTTTAAAAGGAAATCATTGAGACTGCTTACCATATGGGAGGGTGTGTTATTTCCAGATTTGGATGTGGAGGCCCCCCACTGCTTAGTTCTGAGAGTCCCCTGGGACTGAAACCTGGGTTTTTTGCTGTGTCTGCGTTTGGCTTGAGAAGACCTGGAAGGGACTGGAAAGGACCAATTTTTAGTAGACCAGTGCCTACTAAATCTAGGAGGTTGCACTTGTAAAAAATCTTTTCACAGTTTGCATAGATTTAGCTTAATCTTCCATCTTTTTAAGAACTCCTTCAGCCTTGTTGCCAAACAGGTGGTCCTGATTTAAAGGAGCATCCAACAATTTAGCTTTAACATGATCAGGTAAAGATTGCTCCTTAAGCCAAGCATGCCCTCTAAGCACAGACCCAGTAATGTCAGCCCTGCAAGATGCCTCTAAAGAATCAAAACGACATTGCAAAGTATGTTTTCCAACTTGTTCAGCAGAATGCATTAAGTCCTGTAATTCTTTATTTTCCACACAGTCAGGAATCAACATCATTTTCTGTTTAAGCAGTCCACTAACATGTTGCTGATATTTTAACATATGAAATTTGCAGTTTAAAGCTCTGATTGCCAAGGTTGCAGAAGTATAAACCTTTTTACCCCATCTATCCAGCGCCCTGGAATCACTATCAGAAGGGGTAGGATTTTTAGCAGTAGAAGCCTTAATGCCCTTGGGCCCCTGAAAAATAGTCTCTGGATCTGCAACAGGATTTTTGAAAAGGAACTTGTGGGACTCAGGAACCCTGTAGTGTCTGTCAGGTTTACTAGGAGCAAGAGGCAGGGAATCAGGGGCCAAACTGGATTCCGAGAAAACATCTTCAACAATGTCTTGTACAGGAGGTATAGCCAAAGGCCTATGCTGAGGTAGAAGAAGGAAATCCCTAAGCCTCTTTTTTGAATCAGAAAATTCCTGGCTTTCCCAGTAAAAATGCTCTCTTAAAGTATGTAAAGTTTCTCCAAAAGAAAAATCCTCAGGAGGGGAAGCAGAGGGAATAGAATCCTCTGCATCAGAATCCTCATAAGTAGGTATGGACAAATCCAAGTCATCAGAAGAGTCAGAAGAAACAGAATCCTGATCAGAAGATTCATAATCAAGCTCAGCCCTAGGCCTCTTAGAGGGGGGGGGGTTGACTACCCCTGATTAGAGTTATTAGATCTTCAGTCATTTTTATCATTTGTTTTTTAGGCACAGGGGCCTGAGCATGTGGCCTGGATGTCGGCTTTTAGACATGGATCGAGATTTAGGCCTTAGTAATGAAGGAGGTGTCTATTTAATATGCAAGTCAGTAGACCTGAATACACCCTCAAAAGCCGGTGCCTGCACCGTGGCTCAGGACCCATCCAAGGTACAGACATCAGTGGGTTCCATAGCTGAAGTATCTTGCGGCATACCGGACTCTGAATGGGTCTCAGTAGAGGCCTGTGAATCAGAAGCAGCGGGTGTCAGGTGCTGCAAAAGTGCCTCACTGAGTACCGGCAAACTGGCGACTGGCTTAGGAGAAGCGTCTGTTTTGGATCTCAGCGGCCTGTCTCGGTCTTAATCTTTGCGGTTTTTTTGGAATCCTGGTAGCTGGATGGCTAACCGACATGTCTGGATAATTAAACCGAGAACCAAAATATTTAGAGGCAAAAATATACCGATGACGGACAGTGCGCTGATTAAATAAAGCACAAAACCGACAGCAAGGTACGTCGTGGTCAGGGCCTAGGCAAGGAATACAGTACGAATGAAAATCTTTATGAGGTATTTGCTTTCCACAAGTAATACAATTATTAACTTTTACTGACATCAGTAAGGAGCAAGAACAAGTTTCCCCAACAGGGTACTTAGCTTTAAGTTGAAGACTTCGGTTCTGAAACTTGAAAACAAAAATTTCAGGAGTCGGCCGACCGGCACTTGCGAACTGCTTCTGCTTCAGGCACCGCACGGCAAGAAAGACTGACGTAATGGCGTCAGCTGCATGTTTTATACCCCTGACGACCTGACATCATAGAAGAAGCGACAGCAACCAATGTAGGACCCAAGACTTTGTTAATCAGGCCGACTGAGGGCAACCTGCAAGCAGATTAACCAAATGTAATGACTGAAACAGTGAAACACGAGGAACATCTGCTTCCACTTGCCAATACAAGACTTTCTAGTACAAGGTTTTCTTACTTCCTTTAGTACTTGCTGCACATCTCGTGAAGTAAGTGCCTAAAAGGTATCAGAACTGAATCATCAAGGCAGTAAGATGAAGTTGACTGAGACAGGGGTGTATCAAACTTTCCCTGTCTTGTGTGAGGAGCTCTAGTCTATAAGGAAGCTTGTGGTCAGGTCACTGTCCCTGGCCAATCTTATAAAAAGGGAGAACCAATACTGCCTAGACCAAAATGGTGTCTCAGCAATGATTTTTGGGATTGCACCTATATCTTCAGAATTACCCTGGAAATCAGAGGAATGGGGTGCGAAAGCATAAAGAAACATTCCTGTCTAAGGGAATAAAAATGCATTTGTTCTCAAGGCTTGCTTGCTTGTAGGAAGCCCTCATGTAAAATGTGTCTGTTTTGAAAGGAGGTGAACTGAGCTATTTGAGGTGTTTCCCCACAAATGGATCAAGTGGAAGCCCCCCTCTTTCATTTTCCATTTGTGAGGGTCTGTCCTGGTCCTGCTCAGCTTGTCTGTTTTTGCTCTTCTGAAATGCAAGATGCTTGGCGGATTAAGGAATGCTGTACACCTCCCTCCCAAACCATAACAGCCAAGCCTGCATAGGGATACAATGTTGTACTGCCTTGCTTGTTTATGCACTACATAACTATCATTTGTCTGTAATCACTTGTAGAGGTCCAAAAGTCCACATGTGATGAAAAGATTCCAAGGTATGGGTCACAGCCAACATTTCCTGTATAATGTTATGCTTTGGTCTGTCTAAATGACTCCAAAGATCTTGCAACTTTACCCACACACAAACTGTTCCTCAAGCAAAATCTGCAATACTTGTGTTGAACGACTGGTTTGGGGTCCAAGGAAAACAAAGAAGACCTAGGTTCAGTAGAGTATGTTGTCTCTACCAATTCAGTTCCCTATTCGGAAAGCCCCAAATCAAAATAAGATACTCCAAAAAATGCAAATGATGGGTCAATTTTTTTTAAGCCACTGCATCGTTCTCATGTTTAACCAAACAAAAGGAATCGTAAGAATCATAGGTGTCATGAACCCTAGAATCCTGAGAAATTCCCTTGCAGACTGGAGAAGCTCACAAATGTTTCAGATAAAAATCTACATTTTCTTATGTCAGAAGGGCCTTTTGAAGAGAGGTATCTGTAAGGCAATAATGAATCACAGTCCTGTGAGAGGGAATTAAGTAGGATTTTATAACATTTATCTAAAAACCCAGATTGGTCAGAAGAGACATAACCCAAGTTAATGACTCTTGACATCTGGATAAAGACTCTGCAAAGACAGGCAAGTCGTCTAACATTAAATAAGGAATTAAGTGAATGCCATTCAGTTAGCAACATGCTATTACTGGGAATAAACATTTTGTAAACACCTTTGGAGCTGTATATAATCCAAGGCAAAATGCAGTGAACTGATAATGTGACCCAGATACACAGATATGAGAATATAAGAAGCATCTTTTAAGTAGAGTATTACCATTAAACTCATGGGAGGAATAAGGCGTAACGTTCATCAGGGTCAACATTTTGAATTTTCATACTTTCACATACATGTTTAGAAGTGAAAGATCTAGAACTGGCCTCCAAGAGGCCTCCAAGTATCAGAAATATTCTGGAATATAAGCCTTTGCCCCTTACAGGCACTGGTTTTATGATGCCTAGGGTGTGTAATGATGAAGAAACCCAAGGAAAATAGTCTGTTTGATCAAAAGGTGAGGAAAAATTCTTCTGAAAGGAGATTTTTCTATCCAGTGTCATCTGTAACCCCTCCTGCACCACTTTTAACTCCAGTCAATCTTTTGCCAAAGGGGAGATATTGAGAATCAGCTTCTGGGATAGGTTTGGAGAGATACTGGCCAGACAGAAGGCAAGTGGGGGAAAGAATGCTTGCACAGTCATTCTGTACCGTTAGCCTATACAATTTTCTGAAAGGACCCCTGTATCACTTCATTTCCCCTCTGGACATCTCTTTTTTTGCTACTTGCTTTCCACAATATGGCTGTGCTTTATTACTTTTTTTTTTTTTTTTTTTTAATTAGGAAAAGAGGGTGGCCTAAAAGGTTTACCTTAGGGGACAAGAAAAATCTTAGACTTCAGACTTTACCTCATCAGCATACTTTTGGCTGCACATCTCAACACTAACAGAGCTAGCTACCTTCTGTAAAGTGTGGCAGAAAATTCCCTTAGACTGTCCACAAAGCAAAAATGTCCTCATGTGTGCCTGATAACGGAGAATTCTTAAAGTGAAAAAAAAAAAAAAAAGTATTCTCTTACCTAGGTGGTCCAACACACTTTGTATTCTTTGTTATTAAAAAGGATTAGTGCACAGGACTAATCTATTACCAGCGACAAAGCAACAGATACAGCTGCTGCATCTGATCTACAGTGACAGAAAATAAATGTATTAAGTCTGAAGCACTTTATACATTTTGTCTGACTTTTTAGACACTGACGGCTGGAAATCAGGATAATTACAGACAGTATTCAACGCATCCTCCAATGCTAGCAAGTATAATAGGGATGGGTGATAAATGATGTATATTCATTTGTTACAAACAATATCTCATTATTTCAGGGGGATCATCCATTTATTCCCATAAAAACATCTCATTTAGCCTGGCTATGGTCTACAAGAGAATAAGGATTAACATTTTCCTCACAATGTAAGTGCTGGGCTTGTGAATCTGTAGGAGAAGCCCTATGTTTAGCATCATCAGTATCAAACCCTGCTTCCTCAGTATTTCTTTACAGGGGATTCCCACCTGCAATAAGTTCTGGACAACTGAATTCACAGCTTGTAATCCATGCCTGGCTACAGTAAGAAAATAGTCTTTCTTAAATTACAACTTCTTGGGGTAAACAATAGGTAACCTTTTCTGTTTTTTTTTGTCTTTACAAGAGTCCCTCTGTAAGACGATCGACTTGAAGGAAGGACATCTGACTGGTCTGATGGTCTCTTACCTGCGTTACCTCAAGAAGACTCTCCAGGAATGTCTCCCAACCTTAAAAAACATGGTTCTCTTGTGCCCAGATTGGACATAAACAGCTGAAGAGGATGTGCTGACTCCTGACTCATGGTGGTCAAGAGGACTGTATCAGAGGAAGCCAGAGCGGTGAAGGAGTAGTCGGAGAAACAACTGATTGATACTGTAGATTCTCTCACTATTAGCTAAGTCCTAGACTGAGCTCACAACACTGGCAAGTGCCCCTTAACAAGTACTTTTTTATTTTATAGGTACAGTGGGAGAAGAACCTGCAGAACCAGAGTAAGAATCCATGCTGTAGCTGAAGAGAAGGAGAAGATATTTATTTTTTATTTATTTTTATTTTACATTTGTTGACCAGGCTAGTCTAACTGGATACATGTCCATTTTCAGTACAGGCCCAGGGAGATAAGCTCCAAATTTAAGCTAATGTCACAGAAGTAAAAAATAAAAAGAAAACAAACATAAAAATAAAACGTTGAATACATTATTGCTGGAGGCTAACATTGTAGAAACTAATCTATCTAACTAAGATATCAAAAGCAGTAAGCTTTGCTGGAAAGCGTAACTTTGAAGGCAAGTTGTTACCAAGTGCCCACAAGCAGCACACTTCTACATTTCTTATCCTAGTCCCTTCACTAGGAAAATGTAAAAGCATACAAATCCCAATCATGATTACTTTAAAGGTTCCAGGTACATTGACAGAAAAATAAAATGAGAGGTATACTGTGAGGAAGTGAAAAGAAGTGCTACATAAATAACATTCCTACTTATCCAAAAATAAAGCATTTAGTCACAAACCTCAGTTTACACATGCTTTACATTTTTTTTTTTTACACAAAAATAGCCCAGATAAACAATAAAACATCTTGCTAAAAACAGCATTCCCTGATTGAAAACTTCTGATACTGTACCAAAAAAAAAAAAAAAAAAACTGGATTTCTTAAATAAAATGGCAAACAGTTTCTCTGCGAAAAAGTTCTCCAGTATGGACCTGCCTGCCAGAAATGAAACTTTTAGCAGACTGCTGCTCACGGGAAGCTGCTACTTTTCCTCAAGGTGGCAAAAAAAGCACTGAAGAAATCTTCATTCCAACTGCTGATTTCCCTCCTTGGGACTAGCCAATCAGCAGTCAAGATGTGGGTGGGTGCCAGAGCTATACGAAGCTGGCCAGTTGTTTCCTGGGTAGGGAAACAACCCATATAGCCTAAAGGCAATTGCAGCAGTGGGAATGATGAATACAGATATAATCCTGTGAGAACTGGAACAGAGCAGAGTAGAATGACTGGGCTACAGGAGAATTTGACAGAAATACCAGCTGATATGGTCCACCAAGAATGCAGCATGGTTTCTGAGTCAATCCAGCACAGGTAGCCGACAAGAAAATTACAGGAGTTGTAGTCAGGACCATGAAAGAGAAAAGGACTGCTCAGTGGTTGAATGTCAAGACTAAGAGAGTTGTGGTGAAAGGGATGACATCAAGAATAAAGAAAGCAAGTAGAGAAGTAGCAGAACAGCCAGCCCTGTGTCCAGTGTTCTTCATTGTGTTTATTTCAGACATACCTGTGAGATTTGAGATCAGGAGTAACCACTCTGCTGATGGCACCAATGCAGGTGCAGCTGTGAAGGAAGGGAAAGTGTCTAAGAAAGCTGTGGAAGAGCTGGCCAAGTAGGATGAAAGAAGGCAGTGAACGTTAAATGTAGGCAACTACAAATTATAAAACTGGTCCATAACAACAATGATGCAAAAAATTAGTTTGTGGAGTGGAACTGATGGTAACAGAAAAGGGAAAAAAGTGAGGTGTTTATCACTACTGCCGTGACTAGCACATTGAAAATGGGCAGGCATAAAAATAGGGAGAGAGAAACTCCAGAAGCAAAGAGGTAACATTAACACTAATGCTGTCACTGTACCAGGACCTGGTCAGGGTACATCTTGAGTACTGTATGCAGTTCTGAAGGCCATACAAAGAAAGGAATGCCATACAGCTAGGAAGCAGCCACATAAAAGCCTCCACAAAGGTGCATGGGCTGGACAAGAAATTATACAATGCAGCAAGATATTAGAGGAACTAGAGCTCTTCCCACTAAAGGCCAGATGACAATGGTGCAGAAAACCAAGCCAGAAACAAGAGAAGTAGTCATCCTGCACAGGAAGAACACAATGGGGACTAGATGGGACAGGTAGCCAACTGCAGCAGTAGCTACGCCTTAGGTCTCTGAAGGTTGCAGTTTGGTTGACAGGTAGGACACGTGGAACAAACTTCTAGAATGGTTGGTGCAGAGGGAATCTACAAAGGTCTTCAAGATGTAAAGGGACAGATGGAGAAGAAATAAGGAGAAGATCAGAACAAGGAAAGCAGAATGTTGAACACATTTAAATGGCAAATTAGTTACTGTCTACTTCTGCCATTACACAAATGACTGCAGAAAAGTTACTAATACCAGCTGCTAGCAACCCATCATTTCAACACAGTGGATTACAGGATTGTAAAGCAGCAAGATAATCTGCTTTCGTGTTCATTCAGTCTTCAGTATTCCTTAGTCTTGGATTACACAAGGGCACAAGGATCCTAAAGTAATTTTTCCAGCCTCATCTGATGTCAGTACAGGGATGGCACAGAGGCAGGCCAGTAAATTTATATAAATGACACCACTCCATGTAGCAACAAAGTTAAGCATTTTTTAGCTAAACACAGAAAATACTACTTCAAAACAACCAGAAAGCGTAAAAAAGGAAAAATAAATAAGCACTGAGTGACAACGGGCATTGGGCTGCAGTAATGGATAGGTCAATGAATGCAGAGTGCCACTACAGATTTTTGTAGGATTATACTACATTAACAAGGTATGGCACTGAATGGTGTGAAGTGTGGCATGTTGGGCAATTATTCAAACCACCTTCAAGTCACAAACGCCTGATCCTAAAGGACGAAAAATACTCTACTATGAAATCATTACCAACACAAAAAGCTCAACAAAATAAATAAGAGATGTTCGACTCTTACACGGAGGGACTCTTACACGGAGGGTGCTGAAGAATCTGTCCCACATCCATGAAAATAATTTTTTCTTCCCCATTGAATTTTGTAAAAACAGGACATTTTGTTCAGATGTACATAGAAAGTGCATTAATGTTGTATGCTGAAAATGACCCTCACCAGCATCCCTGAAGCAAATTGACAGAATTCAATGCTGTTCCTTGTTGGATGATTCTGCAATCATACGCCCTCAAGCAATTAGTAAATTTGTATCCCAAGATAATAATACTGTAAAACCATCAAAAGGTACCAAGCTCCAATGACAAAGGGGATAAAACCCTGATTATAGCCAGAGTTTGATTAATGGCTCAAGCATCTGACAGAGCTGGCCACGGAGGATGGGTGTGAGATAGAAGGGTCAGGAAAAACTGAGCAGTTTATGAAGATACTATTGCTATCTTGCCCACTACTTCTACTCTTGCCTACACTGGCAATGGTTCCACTTGGCAGGGATGGTGGAATGACTGGATAAATCCAGCAACTGGGAAGGGGTGGGAGAGTTGGGCAGGGAGGACAAAAGAAAAACAATGTACTCTATACATTTCTAAAAGTGGTCAAACTACAAGTTAAACATCACAGTACAATACCCTGCAAACACCAGTCTGTGAGTTTTGTAACTCAGTAGATAGTACTAGGGGATTCTGTTATCCCAGACCCCAGCAGATCAAGACGGCTCCCTAATTTATTTTTATTTATCTATTCATTTACAGAATTTAACTGGTACAGTCAGACTGACTGAGAGGACCCTGTTCAGCGGAAGCCCAGGGACAAAATAAGATACACATATAATAGAAAAAGACAATATGGAATGCATTACAAATGATTAAACAAAGTAGTAACTATTGGTTGACAGCAGAAGCGGTACAAAGTGACAAAACTAGCTGCACAGTACGTGAAAGTCAAATACTTCTAACATCTGAAGACAGGTGAATCATCTTAGAGTAAAATACAAGTGTCAAACAGTAGAAGCAGTACAAAAGTAGCACACAACTAACTGTGTACTACACGATTATCAGGTTAGTATAACTGTCAATAAAAAATTGTCTCAAGAATACAAGAGGGCAATGCCTGGTGGCAGAGGGTTACTAGTGGAGAAGAGACCATCAGAGCAGAGATGAAGTGTTGTAATGATAACTAGAATTAATTTCCCCACACTATCATTGTGAAGATTTGTGAGAGTGAAACAAAAGCAATCAAAGTTTTATGAGAACAACAGTAAAGTAATACAAAAGGAGAACCGTGAGATGGGGATGAACAGTCAATTGCATTGTCAAAAAATTTCCTGTGTCTTCCGTGTCTGAATTATCATACCAGCATGTGTGTAGGTCCCTCAAAAACCATCACTTTACCCCATCCCACAAGGAAACCCCTTCCTAGAAATCAAAAGTAACAGTAAAGCTCTGACACTTGCATTACTAAACACAACTACAGGTATGTACTAGCCAAACTTACACAAAACTCGAAAAACTGAAGCTATCAGAATAAAAAATGATCCATGGGGTAACCGGAAGAGTATTTCTGCCTCATCAAAAGATCAACTGATAAAATAACAACATACTAAGATCAACTGATAAAATAACAACATACTAATCTAACACTGCAAGGACTTTGACATGCCTTTGATTGAGGCGAGTCCCTCTAAGCATCAGGGTAGAAGTAAATGGAAAATCGTACAGCCACATTCATTAAGATGGCCATGCCCTGGAGTAATGACTTGTTCTCAACATAGCAAGTGCGACAGAAATGCCTAGTTGATCTATGCACCAAACAAATGTCTATAGTAAAGATGTCGTAAAGGTGACATTTTTGATGAAAGCCCTGGGACGGGCAACACATTTTTAGTGTTTCAGTGAAGATTGCTTTGATCACAAAATTAGACAATGGCTAACTACTTACCTGATGACAAAAAAAATTATGCAGATGGCAATCTACTTGGAAGGTGCCGATGCCCTACTAAGCTGGAACTATGCACAAGCCTTTTTTCTGAGTGAAGTCCCAGAAAGATTGGCTTCTCTTAAAACTGTTTTATGGATGAATCAAGCACAGTGCAGGCACAACCCCACTTCATGCTTTGGGCTGAGGCAGAAGACAAAGGAATAGAGGTCTTTATGAGGAATTTTTTTCCCAAAATCAGTCTAAGAATCTGATGTGCTATCAGATGTTAGCTATCAAAATACTACACAAACAAGAAAATCCCTTGTGGGCTACTTATTTTCGAGAAGTAGGACTGCCAAATGGCCAGTGACACCAATAGCAAACACAGCTTACAAAATATTTGCAAAAAAGTTCCAAACATGGTGTTGGTCGATGTCTTAAAAGACCCACGTACTTATGTGGAAATGGGAGAGATTTGGCCACAACTTAGTAGGGGAAGGTAGGACTTTAGTGGTCAAATGGGCTATCTGCATCAGCATATCCCAAAAAAAAAAGTAATCTCTGTGGTATCCCCAAAGTCTCAAACAACCCACTAAACAAATATAATGGGTCGAGAAACAAAACAGTTTAACATGTGTGTGTGGAAGATTTTCAATTCATATACATTTAATCACTGTATATTAATAAGATCAGATAATTGTAGTAGAAGTAGTGAACTTAAACTCGTCCCCAAATCAAAAACTAATAAAAAAAAAACATTTTGAAATACTATACAGATATTGGAAAAGTAAAGACTGCAACAATGAATCGTACAATAAACACACTGACTTCTTCTCTGGGTGTCAGAATGTGACCCATTTCCAGAACAGGATTATACAGTGTTGTAAATACTTTAGAAGTTAGAAGTAAAACAATCTACATTACCAATACAGGAAAAAAAACACTGCTTTCAGCTCCAACATGCCATATCTCAAACTGCATGATCTGAAAGGTCAAATCTGCACTGATCTGCATTTAAATTTGTGAAGGAATTGCAGTCTTAGGTGGACTTGACTTTTGACTGACCTACTATAATTCATTGATAACAGCATTAAGAGCTTGTGAAGTGGAACTGAAATATTGAGTTTTACAAATTAATTTCAGGGATTCAAAAGTCTATTAGTCTGGCACTCTGAATTGCACTTAGTTTCCAAATGGGTTACATGACTTTTTTCAGGAGTTAGGATGAAACTGTGAGAATAAGTGCACTTAAGGTGTCATTACATCAGAAATAAAAAGCTAATACTTCAACAGGCAAGGCAATATTTCTGTTACTACTTATAAGGAAAGGTCTAAAGGTCATGTACCAATAAAGGCAATGTGTCACCATATAAATCAGATCATAGATGAAGTAAATTCCTCAAGGACAGAATCTCAGTACTGGGTGTGTGATAGACTATCTTAAGAGAATTCTCTAAAAAAGGAAGTTATGTACTCACTGCAACATTTCATCTGAGTAGTTATACTTCATTTTCTGCAACCTGTGGGTATTCGGATCCATATTGGATCTGAGCCGGCAACATTTTCCAAGCATCTGCTCCAAGCTCCTCCCTTTACCCATCACCCCTCACATCTCCTACCTTCCCTCAACGGTTGCAGAAAAAGAAGTATAACTACTCAGATTGAACGTTATGGTGAGTACATAACTTCTTTATCTGAAGTAGTTAACTTAATTTATCTGCAACCTGTGGGACAGAGTCCCCAGCTACCAAAACTCCTGGGAAGCCCTCATGGAAGGATATTACTGAGCAGCACAGAACCAAAGGATGCTCTCAAATCCAACTTGTGAGAAATAAATGTATGTGACCTTGCCCAGGTCGCTGCTGCACAGATATCATCCAGTGAAATCCTAGACCAAAAAGCAGCAGAAGTTGCCATAGATCTGGTAGAATGAGCTTTAACAGGACCAAGTGGGGACCAACCTTTATCTTTATAGACTTGCAGTATATATTGTGTAATCCATCTAGCTAAGGAGACCTTGGAAATGGCTTTGCCCAAAAAGGGTCTAGGAAAGGACATGAATAACTGATCAGACTTATGAAATGGTTTAATCCTATGTAAACAGAAACAAAGCTGTCTATGAACATCTAGCAAATGCAGCTTATATTCACCCTTACTCTGAAAATTTGGAAAGAAAACAGGCAGATTAATCATCTGGTTAATATCTGATTCAGAGGCAACTTTCGGTAACAAAGAAGGGTTCATGCGGAGCAAAACCCTGACTTTATGAAAGGTCATGTAAGGGGGCACGGCAGACAAAGCTTGGATCTCAGAAACCCTTCTGGCCGAAGTAATGGCCAGTAGAAAAGCTGTCTTCCAGGACAAGAATTTAAAATCTACTGATGCTGCTGGTTCGAATGGGGGAGCAACCAACGCCTGCAGAACTAGGGTAAGGTCCCAAGGAGGAACTGGATCCTTAACCGGGGGACATAAAAGAAAAGTGCCTTTCAGGAAAGCTTCAAACAGTCTCAAAGAGGCCAGAGCATTCATATTTTTGCCAACATGAAAATTAGATATAGCTGTCAGTTTTACTTTCACCATAGAGAAACTAGCCCCTTGTTGGAAAATATCGGACAAAAACTCCAACACTGCAGGAACTGAAGGCCGTAAAGGGATCTAGGTTCCTCTGAGAAGCCCAAATAGAGAAGCATTTCCATTTGCTGCGATAAACCTTCCTAGTGGAAGATTTGTGTGATGCCACCAAAATAGACTTTACTGGAGGATGACAGACCGGGAGTCCTAGCAATCAGGGGAACTGGAGCAACCCAGCAGTCAGCTTGAGGCTGCCCAGATCGGGCGGACTAATGCCCAAGGGATGAGAGATGAGATCCGGGCAGGGATCCAGAATCCAAGGAGGAGTTAGCACATGAGACCAGAGGAAGGGGAACCACACCTGACAAGCCAGAACGGGGCAATGAGGATCACTTTGCACCCCAATCATCAAGCTTTCTGAAGAAACTTCGGAATGAGAGGTAATGGGGGATAAGCATAGATGAGAGCATCTCTGGGGGAGTCCCCCAGTGAGGGGATCAGAGCAAAAAACTCGCTGCACTTCGCATTGGAAGAAGATGGGAAGAGATCGCAGCAAGGCTGACCCCATGCAAGAATGGTCTTCTCCGCTATTGACCGTTTCAGAGACAACTCGTATGGCATTAGAATAGCCCAACTCAGTCTGTCTGCTAAAATACTGGAGCGTCCCGGGATGTGCGTTGCAATCAGAAACCGACTGGTGGAGATCGCCCACTCCCACACTCTCATGGTCTCGTGGCAGAGAGGGTAAGATCTGGTTCCTCCTTGTTGGTTGATGTACCAGACAACAAACATGTTGTCGGACTGAAATGCAATCGCCCCCCAGGGGAAGAACAGCATGAAAGGCTTGCAACGCTAAAAGCACTGCCCTCACATCTCCAGAACACGGATATGCAATCTGGTCTCATTCTGGGACCACATGCCTTGGACCATCCTCCACAAATACTGCCCCCCCACCCGAGCTGGGAGGTGTCCGTGGTCACTGTGGCTTGGGCTGTGGGTGTTATGAAGGGACAACCTGCCATGATTTCTGGCAATTAGAGCCACCAGAGAAGAGAAATCTTGCAGGATCTGCTGATTCATTTTGGATAGTCCATGGGAAAGTCCAACCAAGACCACTGAACTGCCAGGGTCCACTGAAGCACCCGCATGTGAAGGCGTGCAGAGGGAAGGATTGAGATTGCTGTGGCCATGGAGCCTAGGGCTCGGAGAACATCACTTGCGGTTGGTGTCCTGGGGGCGAGGATTACTGACACATGAGCCCGCAGGTTCGGGACCCTGTCCAGAGTGAGAAAAGCTTGCAATAGCAGAGTGAATTCCAAGGTCTGTGTTGTGTTCAAGCGGGACTTGGAGATGTTGATGGTAATCCCTAGGTTGACTGCAAGATGCAGGAAGGAGTCCCTGGCCAAACAAAGTAGACACTTGGTGGCAGCAGCAAAGAGCCAATCATCTAGGTAAGGAAACACCTGAATTGCCTGAAGCCTCAGGTGAGCTGCTACGACTGCCATAACCTTGGCAAACACCCTGGGAGCTACTCCCAAGCCGTTAGATGCAATGATAGTTTTTCCCCGACTGTCTCCAGGGTAGAACAGTCGGGCAATCCCTCAGGGTTGCTGCGCGGGTCTATCCGAGAAGGTCTCCCTAGACCCAAAGTTCCTCAGGCCCCCTCTGCCTCTGGGGCGACGTCTATCTGGTCCCCCTCTGCCTCTAGGGGATGAGTTGTCTTGAGAGTCCTGGGAAAACTGAGATTTTCAGAACCACATCTTTTGCCCTCTCTGATTCCTAGAAAAGGATCTTTGAGGGCTAGAGAAGCAGACTCTGACGGCAGACAGAGTCTTCCCGTCCTTCTCGTTCTGGACCAGGGTGTCACAAACTGTCTTCCCGAACAGGGAGGAACCGTCAAAGGGAGCATCTGTGAATGATGCCTTGAAGGGGTCCGCGAATTGACAAAGTCTGAGCCAAGCTTGCCGTCTCATAGCTACGCCGGTCCCAGCCGCCCTAGCTGCTCCTTCCGTGGCATGGGAAAGAAGATGCATGGATGTGTTCAAAACAGATTTCAGAGTCGACATTTTCGCCGAGAACAACCACTTGTCCTCTGGCGACAAAAACTCTGGGTTCGACACAGTGAATTCTGTGACTAGGTCTCGTTGAAGTTGAATGACATGTGCCAGATAATTCAGTACTCGTATAGAAAACGTCGCTGAAGAAAAGACTCACTTCCCAAACTGATCCACTGCCTTACACTCCTTGTCCGGAGGGTGGACAGAAGAACTTTCTTGTGCCAGTTCTCTCATGGTGGCAGCTGCCACCACCATAGCATCCACCGGGGATCCCTTGTACCAGGCCTGTCTGTCTGTGGGAGGAGAAAGGATCCTGTCTGGGCGTTTGGGTATTGGCTCTATGGTGTCAGGCTCCTTCCATGCCCGCGTGGTAATGAGATCCACTAAGGGATCTGCAGGAGGGGACACTCAGGATGTAGATGGGCCTGTGCCAAAGGCCTCCAGGAATACTGACTCGTCCGTAGAGGGTTTTGGGGCTGACCAACCTCACCTCTGGCAGAGGATTTCCATGATGTCTCCAAAGGAGACATTCTCGGGAGGTGACCTGGGAGAAACCTCACATTCATCCAAGTCAGTATGTTCTGTGAGGGACTCGGGGGAGTCCATGAGCCTCCTCTTACACGAGTGCTTACTGGAAGCCTCCTCAGTGGGACTCTCTGAAGAGGGCTCATAAGTCACGGGGGGTTCCACCTGGGGGTCCTCTAGCATGGGCTTGTCCCTGGGACAAGCTGGTGGGAGTCGTGACCAAATCCACAGAAGCTTGGGCAGAGTCCAAGGTAACGGGCTGGGGTCTCAATCCTTGGGAGAGAACCCTCTCCACCAAGTCGAAGGCCGAAGGAGAGCACACCTCCTTAGCAACCAACAAGGAAGAAGCTCTCCCCGGCTATGTCGTGACGATCGGGGCCAAGGCCAGGGTTCCAAAGGAACGGCTCGACTCTGACAAAGTCAGAGCCGAAGACACCTCTGTTCCCTCAGATCTGACTCCCTGTTCTCGGCCCCGAGAGTTGCTCGGATCCGAACAAGTCTGAGCCGAGGAACTGAAGGTAACCGCTGGCGTCGAGTTTGGAGGAACCGTTGGCGCCGAAACCCCAACTCCAAGGATACTCGGATTCATAAACCCCAAAACCGCAGGTCGGCACGAGGAAGGAGAGATTGGATGGAAGAAGGGCACAGAGGTCACCTCTCTGGCCATAGAGGGGCCTGGCAAGACTCCCATTTGGATTTGGATCCAAATGAACCTCCAAATCACCCTGTCCATGTCAAGCTCTAACAGACTCAGTCGACCGCGAGGTGGTGACCGACTCAGATCTGGCTGGTCTATAAGATGACCTCTGGTCCGGGGGCTCAGTCGGTTCCGGGGAGAACCTTGGGGATTGGAGCCAAGAAGAGGTGGCCCTGACAACTTTAGTAGGTGGGCTGGGAAATGGCTCCCGCTTTGGAGACCGTTTGCGGTGCCTTTCCCCTCTTTTATCCTTGTCTCTCTTATCTTTGTCTTTTTCCTAAGATTTTGTCCCCGTTTCAGAAGGCTTAGAGGGAGGTTGAGTCCCAGCCTGAGGGGGGGAGTGGTCGGCTACTGGAGCCAATGTCAAGGTCGAGTCCAGTGCAGAAACTGGTAGCAGGCCTTTAGCTACCAGCTTTGCCATCCTTTCTTTCAATGCCCTAGGGTTGAACCCTGCACACACACAAGGCAAACATAGGTGGGGGACACTGAGGCAAATAACACAGTGTGTGGCCAGGCCATCAGCCGGTGAAAGCTTGTGGCCACACGCTGTGTATTTTTTAAAAGTTGGTTTTGGCTGCTCAGCAATCATCACACACCACTCAGCCAAAACTAAAGCAACAAGCATGCACTAAGGACAGTTAGGCCTACACTACCCTCACAAATCCTAACTTTTTTAAAACTACTTTTTTTTTTTTTTTTGACAGAAAACCAACGAACGACGAAGGGGAGGAAGGGATGACCAAAAAATGACTACACACACTAAATATATATCAAAAAGTACCACTTACTACACCCAACTTGAAGCTAGAGAGACCACGATGCGTACGCATGAAGCGGCAAACGAGATCTAGGGGAAGGTAGGAAATGTGAGGGATTATGGGTAAGGGGAGGAGCTTGGAGCAGATGCTTGAAAAATGTTGCCGGCTCAGATCCGATATGGATCCGAATACCCACAGGTTGCAGATAAATGAAGTTAACTACTTCAGATCTTTTATTATGAACCGTCTTTGGAGAACTGGCATATGGCCCACATAGGCATCAAAAGTAGTGTTTCAGAAGGCTTTTGATGTCACAATCTGCAGTACACATATATGACCACTAATCAGGAAATTGTGTGAAATGAATGCATATCAATTTCTCATTACATCAGAAGTTATAAAAAAAATCATAAGATATTAATCCAGAAAAATTATTTTCGATTGTTATATGCTATAGCTTAACATCCAAAATCTGAAGCAGCTAAAGAGGCATGGTCATATTTAGAGAAGCTAAATTTAAATCCCTAAAGGCAGAATAGCACTTTTAAGAGCATTTTGCAGCAAAGCACCTCAATGTTGGTTTAAGAAACTTTCCTAAAGAAATACCAAAGGAAAGACTGATATAAAATCTTTTTTACATGGGTATCAAATGCAAGGGTTCACAGGCATTTACTGTCATAAGTCTGATAGTTTGAATTTCACTTTGGTTCTAATGAGGGTGATGTATAGGACTTCTACTCCAAAGCAGAATATTTTATCAGTCAGAATACAACTTTGCTAAGCTGTCATTACATCCAAAGTAAAAACTGTACAGAATGTTTTATAGCTGTAACACAAATCTAAAATACCATTTGCTTGTAGCAGCTAAAGCATTGCTGAATTCAGCACTGAGCTATACTTAAGCTCCCTATTGGTAGAATATAGCAGTCTTAAGGTGCACTTTCTAGTTGATCTTGTTATCATTACTGGAAAGATTTGTCATGACATCTCAAAGGAGAACTGACAAAACTATCTCTATACAGGGGCAGCAAATATGGGGGGGGGGGTGTTCATAGACCTTCGGTGTTACAGTATGATATTTTTCATTATACTCAGTTTCCATTAGGGGCATTGCATCACAGACTTTCATTATCACAGGCTGGCATTTCTCATTACATTCAGTCTCCAAATAGGGGGTTGCAGATGACACAGCACTGGCCTAGAATACATATTTACTAAGTTGCCGATAAATCAGAAATAAAAATGTTATAATTAATCAGTACAATATTTTTTCAGTTGTGACACGCTGAGAATAAAATACCATGGTTTGCTGCAGTTAAAGTCGTGGGATTAAATTCAGAACTGAGCTGATACAACATCCCAAAAGCTACAATAGCAATCTTAGATGCATTTTATAGCTTAACATCCTGTTGCTAAGCCCTAAATGGTTTGTAATGATATCAGAAAGGGGGACAGACATTACCTTTTACATACAGGTACCGAATCCAGAGGATCACATGCCTTCACTGTCACAATATGACTTTTACTATAGTCTGTTTAGATTTGGGGGGCTTGCACATGACTTCTGCTAAATACCTGCTAGTCTGGAATATGTCTTTAGAAAGACAGCAATATATCAGAAGTAAAAATAATCCCATATACATCCAAAGAAAAATTACTTTTTTCACTTGTAACATGTTGCAGCTGAAATGCCATGGTTTAAAGCAACTGATGTAGTGTGATGAAATTCAGAGTGCTGTAATGAAATCCTTAACAGAATAGCTATCTTAGGTAGACTATGTAGCTGTTGTCACTATCTGAAATTTCAGTAATAAAATCTCAAATGGGGATTGACATATGACCTTTTATACAAAGGTACAAAATCCACCACTTAACAGGCCTTAACTATCAGCTTAATACTTCTTCCATGTACTCTGTTTCCATTCAGGATGCGATCTATAATGTCTGCTCAGTATGCGAGTACTGACCTAGAATAAATTTTTACTAAGTTATTACATCAGAAGTAAAAATGTTATATTGAATAGCCATTACATAAAAATCATATACATTTCTTTTAAACAGGGAGGTCTTCTGACAATGCAATTATGACTGCTCCCAATTTACACGTGAATGCAGTAAAGTAGATTACATGGAAAAATGCATGTGTCTCTAACATCTGGAATTACCAACTAAATGCATTCTGTAGTGGAGGATCATGCACATAACAGAAATTTGCAGCAATATTTCAAAGGTTCAAAGTTGAAAGGCTCAAAGATGTGGTCCTGCATTGTTAAGTGCCATCAAATTGTTTTACAGACATTTGGAAACTTTTTGTGCCACAATTTTTCATACTAAGTACATACCAGAACCATAACCTCTTCACTCTCCTTATATGATTACTAAGCTCCTACGTCTTTTGCTACTAGTGACCGATGATATTTTCTCCATATTTATTTTTATCTTCACTTGTTGATTCTGGTACAATAATACTGATCTCTGTTTATACCAATCTGATTGAATTAATTGAATTCTGCTTTAATGTATATTTTCTGTATATATTGCTGTAATCAAACAAACTAGATTCCTGCCTTTATGTATATATTCTGCATATGTTACTATATTTACTGTCTGTAACACTGTTTCTGCTTCTGTACTAATTAATGTTTATATTTTTTCTGTATCTCGTTGGAGCTTTTCTCCCCGGGTCTCCACTGAAAATGGGCACTTTTAGGCCCAGTGGACTTATCCCGGTAAACAAATGCAATAAATAAATAAATAAATATCATTAGTGTGTTTTTATGAAATCTGAACCATTTTAAACAGGTTATAAACAATCTGATGGCAACTTGCTGCTTGATGTGCTTTGCTAATGTCTATAATCCTGTCCTTTCATCACATTCCTACTGTATTGTACTTACGATGTATGACAATTTTATATATATTTGTTGAAATGTACGCTCACAGTTTTCCATATATTTAAACTGTATACCATCATACTTCACTTGCAAATGAAACTTTCAATGTAACATCAGGGCCAAGCTGGTGAACCAAGTACTCTATGTAAAAATGAGAACACTTTGTATTACTTAAATACTACAGCAAAATACAAACATTTTACTTGCTCTGACAAGTATGCAGACTTAGGACTATACTTTACATTTTCTCTTACTTCCACAAGATTCTACCTTGCTTTCCCTTACTGCCATTAGATCATGCCATACTTTCACCAAGGCAGACCAACCATGTGTCTTCTCGTGATGATGTAATAAAGGTTACTGTGATGCAGTACAGTCAGACTGACATTTGAAGCTTAAGAGAAATTATGGCAACATTAGCCTTCTGAAGTCAACAAGCTGCGATACTTTCTAAACAAACAATTAAAATGTAACCCTTCAGCTGTTTTCTGAGTAAGAAATATAAAAACGATAAAGTATACATTGTGAATTCAGGCCTAAAAACATGTACTGTACGAGGCCTAAAATAACATACTTCTGTTTACAAGCAACTTTTTTTATACACTGTGGCAAACAAATATTTTTTCATCATAATTCCAAACTACAGCTCAAACCATCAACATTTTGTATATAATTATGCCAGTAACATTTCCTAAAAAGTTTGACGAAATCTCAAAGAAATTTTAAGATATGATTATTATACACAGAGAACAAGAAAAACAGCCAAAACAGTCAGTAGTTTGGGGGCAACCTTTTAGAAAACACTCAGTAATGGGGGCTAGAGAAAGTTAGGGGCATTCCAAGACACAAAATGGGTACCATTTTAAAAAAGAAAAAAAGGACAAGGGGACACACAACTAAGTATTTTTCAGAAAGATCAGCGGTTGTCTGGGAACAGCAATTCTGAACTAGTATTATAAAAAAGTATCAGAATTAATATGACTGTTCTTATGAGCAAGTAGGGAAACATTACAAAATAAACATGTGGGTAAAAAAGAAAAAGTAATACACAAACTAACGACTGGTACAGAAACAAATAGACTATGATGGCTAACTACTTAATTTTCACAGGCAGTATCTCTCCTTCCATGCAAGATGCACAGTATGCACTGCAACATGGACAGAAGGGTCACAGTTCCACGGAAAAAAAAGTAAATGCCATTGGAAGCTCTAAGTCATAACCACCCACCCATCTCTCTCCACTGACCAAAAAGCTTGATAGGAATTTGACTTCACTAAGCCCACACTGCCCACTGCAACACAGAAGGATGCCTGGGAAGATGAGAGAAATCCACAGGAAGGAGGAGTTTCCTACTTATACAAGAGTATATGTCAGACTTGCATACATTCAATGTCAGAAAGAGCATCCAAGAATTAATCCATGGTTCTTGGAAGTAAATCAACTCCATAATCCCTCACAGGTCCGGGAAAAACTTAAAAACTTATTTTATCAGGAGAATACCAGTGGGGTTGATATTAGTAAAATAATTACCTCAAAGCTTCCCATTAAAATAAATAACTGGAACCCGGATGGGAGAGGTCAAGCTATTCATCAGCATTACTTCCCAACTCTCAAATAGTAACAGGGCATGACTAGCCAATCCATGTCCAGTTACTATAGGAACTATGCACCTGAGATCTGTTGCTAAGAAAAGGAGGAGACAATGATCTTCATGTCGAGTTTTCTCTTGCTGGCATCTTCAGCTTCCTAACCACTATCAGGCAAGTAGATATATCAATGGGCAATAGTAAAAATAGTAACACTACACAGTGCCCACAACAGAGATGTTTCCCCATGTTTTAATGGCAATCAAGTTGGGAATGGTTGCAGTAGAGTAGAAAAACATCACTGCAGCCTTTATTCTTTAATTTACATCTCCATGAGACATGAAAAGCATATAGAATGCAACTACCATTTATAGGAGACAGGCTATGCATGACAGCAAAGGCAGCAAACAGATAACTGTTAAATAACTGATTTTACTTCTTGGCAGAGGGAGTGGCTGCATCCACGTACATCAAGTTGAACTACATTACTGCTATAATATTTATGTGACTTTTTCAAACTGAAGGGTGGTGTACCCACTCTGTAGGGACACATCCTATTGGGACACTATGTGCACAAAAGCAAATGAAAAGCAAGTACTCCATTTTAGAAACACAAAGAAGATAAACATGGTTTTGTTTTTCAGTTTTATTTTTTTATAATGCACAGCCTCCCTTATGAAAATGTCTTAAAACTTAGTTCGGAAAAAAAAGAAGTTATGTACTCACCATAACGTTCCATGTTGGTATTCCATCTCACCCTTCATTTTTACATATGGGTTTGGAGCAGATCCTCAGCTCCGACTCGGCCGATTTACAAGCTGGAAGACTTCTGGTTGGCTCGTGGCTAAGCAGGTATCCCATGGTGCACCAGTACAATCCCCAGATCTTGTTTGCTGCTCACTAGAATAACAACTATAAAAACAACCAATACTAAAGGGTCTCCAACCAAGGGCAACCAAATTATTACTTCCAGATCTTCCAAAATGGGGGCAGGAGGGTGGGTTGGTAAAAATGAAGGGTGTGATGGACTACCAACATGGAACGTTATGGTGAGTACATAACTTCTTTATGTTAGGTAGTCCGATCTCACCTTCATTTTTACATATGGGGCAGCCTTATTCTTGGGTGGCTCATTGGAAAATACTCAAGCACCGTGGAGCCAAAGGATGCTCTACCCCTGGATGCCAAATCCAATTTGTGATGTTTAATAAAAGTGTGAGGGGTAGCCCACGTAGCTGCTGCACAAATATTATCAAGTGGTATCCTGGCTTGAAAGGCTGCAGAGGTAGACAGCGACCTGGTAGTATGAGCCTTGATCCTGCATAGTAAAGGTTTGCCCTCCGAGCTATAGATAAAGGCTATACAACTGGAAATCCAATTAGATAGTGTCACTTTAGAAACTGGTAAGCCCAATCTAGAGTCAGAAAAGGAAATGAATAATTGGTCTTAATTCCTAAAAATCTTAGCCCGCTGTACATAAAAACATAGTTGTCTATTAACGTCTAGTTGATGAAAACAGTACTCAGCTGCATTACAGTGGTTAGGGAAGAAAACTGGGAGTTCTATTGATTTGTTTAAGGTAGCATTAGAACAAACTTTGGGGACAAAGGAGGGATTAATACGAAATTACACCCTGTCTTTGTGAAAAATCAAATACGGTGGCTTAATAGACAAGGCCTGTAAGCTCCGATACCTGTCTAGCTGCTGTGATAGCTACCAAAAACAAGGTCTTCCAAGACAAAAATTTTAGTGAAGATGAGTGGGAAGGTTCAAAGGGGGAAGATGTTAATTTGGACAACACAAAATGTAAATCCCAAGAAACCATTGGTTCTTGCAGAGGTGGTCTCAATACAGTGCCCCCTTTCAAAAAGGTCTTGCATAGCTTACGAGACATTAAATTGGTATCTGGAAAACTGAAGTGAAAATGAGAAATTGCCGCTAATTGGACTCCGATAGTGGCAGCGGCAGAGCCTTGCTGAAAAAGCTCAGAAAGAAAATCCAGAATCACAGGGATAGAAGCAGTGTATGGATTTACATTAATTCTCTGTGCTCAGATAGAAAATCTTTTCCATTTACTGCCATACAGCCTCCTAGTTGAAGGTTTAAGGGAGGACATAAGAATATGCGACACTGAGGATGATGCATCATGAAGCCTGACTAGGGATGGAACTGGAGCAGCCACGCTGTCAATTTGAAGGTGTGGATTGAGGGGTGTAGCGAACCCAACATGTGAGTCAATAGATCTGGAGCTGGGTCCAGAATTCAAGGATCGTCCAGGAGGAGAGGCATGAGGAAGGGGAACCAGACCTGACGAGGTCAGTAATTTGAGGATCAACTTGCTTCCCAGCCAACTGGCTTTCTGAATCACTTTGGAAATGAGGGATTGGAGGAAAGACATACAGAAGTCCCATGGGCCAATCGTGAGCCAGAGCGTCTCTGAGAGTCTCCCCCGGAGGGGGAATGAGAGAAAAATAGCTGCTGCATTTGGTATTGACTGGGCTGGCAAAAAGGTCACAGCAAGGCTGTCCCATTTCCGGAAAATCTGATCCACTGCTTCCCGTTTCAGAGACCACAAGTGAGCCATTAGGATTGCCCGGCTGAGCTTGTCGGCTATGACGTTGGTCGTCCCTGGAATGTGCGTTGCAACCAGAAAGCGCTGTGAAGAAATCGCCCATTCCCAAACTCACATGGCCTCTCAACAGAGTACGTAAGATCTGGTACCGCCTGTTTGTTGATATACCAAGCCATCGACATGTTGTCTGATTGTATCGCAATTGTCCCTAGAGGAAGAAGGTGCTTGCATCACCAGAAGCACTGCCCTCATCTCCAGAACATTAATATGTAGATGAGCCACGTGTTCCTGCCATTTGCCTTGGACAGTCCTGCCGAGATAACGCCCCTCCCCCACCCGATCTGGGAGGCATCTGTGGTCACAGTGGCAACAGGTTGGGCCGGAACAAAGGGGGCACCCATAATCAGTTGATTGGGAGCTATCCACCAAAGAAGGTCCTTCTTGCATGATTCCATCAGCAGGATATGATGACTCAATGGGAGATATTGGAAGGACCACTGGGAAAACAGAAGCCACTGGAGAATTCTCATGTGCATCCTGGCTAATGGTACTAATAGAATTGTGGAAGCCATAGTCCCAAGGAGCTGAAGAACCCACTTTGCTTTGACTTTTCGCAACAGAAGAAAATGTTGAACTTGGGAGATTAAGTTCTGTGCCCTTTCGGCAGGGAGACAAGCTGTCATGTTCATTGTGTCTACCTCTGCGCCTATAAAAATCACAGAATGAGAGGGCAATAATGCAGATTTTTTCCAATTTGTGGAGATCCCTAACTGAGCACAAAGTTGAATCGTGGCGTCCCTGTTTTGCAGGGGTAGATGCCTGGTGGGGCCGGTCAGGAGACAGTCATCTAAATACGGTAACACCTGGAATCCCTGACGTCTCAGGTGAGCTGTCACTACTGCCATGCATTTGGTAAACACCCTAGGGGCTGTGGTGAGACCAAAGGGCAGAGCGCAAAACTGATAGTGACTTGCTCCCAGCCAGAAGAGTAGATGGCTTCTGGATGCCTTATCCATTTTTATGTGGTAGTAGGCGTCCTGAAGATCCAGAGAGCACATCCAAATGTCTTTCCCTAACAACAGGAGTATAGTCTGCAGTGTTACCATCCGAAACTTGTCCTTCTTCACTGATTCGTTCAAACTGCTGAGGTCCAATATTGGCCTCCAATCTCCGGTTAGTTTTGGAACTAAAAAGAACCTGGAGTAAGTTCCGGATCCTATCTGGTCTGCTGGGATGGGCTGGATGACTCTTTTTAAGAGCAACTTGTTGATCTCCACAGTTGCCTGATCCCGGTGATTGGGTGGTACATCTGGGATCCTTTTGGGAACAAACGGTGATAGGGAAAAGGGTATGGTATAGCCTCTGGTAACAACTCTTTGTACCCACTTGTCTTGGGTGATATTTAGCCAGGCTTCTTGGTACAAAGAAATGCGACCCCCGACTGGCCCCAGAGAAGCACAGTCAGGCTCCACATCAGGAACGCTGCTAACTCCTTCCTCGAAAGGAATCACAGCCTTGTTGGTATTGTGGACTGCCCCTGCCTATAGGGCGACGTCAGCCGTTTCCTCCTCCTCTGCCTCCGAAGGAGAATTCACCGTGTGTGTCAGGAAAGACCCTCTGGGACTTCTTGAACCACATTTTACCGCCCTTTTGACCCTTGGGGTATGATCTGGAAGGGACAGTAAAATGCACTCCCACAGCAGAAAGCGTCTTTCCTTCTTGCTCACACCGAGTGAGTGTATCCTTCACCTTGGAACCAAACACTGAGGAACCATCAAACAGGGAGCTGGTGAAAGTAGACTTGAACGGTTTCGCAAAATTACATAAGCGCATCCAGGAGTGGCGCCTCAGGGTAACTCCGGAACCCGCTGCTCTGCTCGCTCCATACGCAGCATAAGAGATAAGTCGCATGGAGGAGTTAACCACAGAATTTAAGGTGGACAACTGAGTAGAAATCTTGTCAGGAACTCCCTCAGTACACGCCCCTTGTATGGAATCTCCTAATTCCTTGAGGAGATCCCTCTCCAACCTCGTGAAGTGCGTGAGATAGTTCAGCGATCAAAGGGTAAAGGCCGCTGAACTAAAAATATGCTTCCCAAATCTGTCCCTCTGTCGAGACTTCTTGTTTGGCGGATGAAAAGATGAAGAAGTCTCTGCCAACTTCTCCTCCTTCATGGCCGCCGCCACCACCATGGCATCTATGGGAATGTCCTTGGACAAGAACCCTTTACCAGGAGGGGCAGACAAGAACTTGTTCAGTCTCCTTGGGACTGGCTCCATGGTGTCAGGAGTATCCCACACCTTTTGACTCACTAGATCCATCAGTTCGTCAAAAGGTGGAGCCACCCAAGAGGCAGAAGGTTGAGACCCGAAAGCCTTCAGGTACACCGACTCATCAGAAGGGTTAACAGTGGGCCAGACGCACCTCTGCCTAAGGATCTCTAAAATGTCCACAAAGGAGACATCATCAGAGGATGACTTGGGGGACCAGTCCGACTCCTCAAGGTCAGTGTCCGATGTCAAAAACATCCTGGGAGTCAACATGTTTCCTCTTACATAACCTCTCCTGAGGAGGCTCCTCGGAAGGACATTCCGGGGAAGCCTGGGAAGAGTGGGGGCCACCAGCCGATGGCTCCTGAGGCTGCGGGTCTCTTCTGTCTCCAGAGAGAGTAGGGGCTGAGACTGAAGTGTGTGCTCTCGGGGGAAGAGTGCTGGTGCCACTGGTAGGGACTGGAAAATGAGACAGCAAGCTCCTCATCATCTCAAATGCTGACCTCTCCAGCTTCGAAGACCTCCCCCCGCTCCGAAGAGACGAGGGTTGGTGCCGGAGCCAGAGCTGTCGGCTCCGAGACAGATGCAGGGTCCGAGCTCACCCTGGCCAAAGCACCAAGAGGAAGGCTCTAAACCGAAGATCATTGATTCCAACCCTCCCTGTCGGTGCCGACAGGAGAGTTTCTGCCCCTGGACACGACGAACGGCACTGAGCATGTCGGAGCCAAACCCGGCTCTAAGGCAGCAACAAAATGAGCCGAAGCCGGCATTTCCTCCATTGGCACCAGGCACTCCGGCTCCGAAAGGCCAGTATGGCTCGGAGGAGGAATAGCAGACAAGGGCAAAGCTGGGCCAAGTGGTTCCAGAGCCGACTGGGTCGAAGCCAACAATAATTTTGGTAAGGCAGACAACTTCAGGAGTCTCAGCACTAGCCTCTCCACATCTTATTCTGAGAGGCTCCTGGAAGACATAGTAGGGGATCTTGACCTGGGGGGCACTGGAGACTTAACTGTTACGGAAACCAGTAGGGAGCTTACAAACCGGCTCTGAGTAGCAGAGTCAACTGTTGTATCAATAGGTCCAGAGATCGGCTCCAAAACACCTGTAACCGACTCCGACACCACCATGATGCTCTCCTTTGGCTCTGAAGGCTGAGGAGTCGAGGAGGCAGATTTGGACTGTTTCGACTCTTTAGGAGGTAGCTCTGAGACACCAGCCGGCGCCAGAGAAGGCCTTTTTGAGGATTTTAATTTCCTAGACTTAGAGGAAGCCGAAGAACTGGATAGTGCTTCCTCAAAGCATGGTTTCAATAGACCCTTGAGTATGAATTTGTTCTTTCTCTCCTGTAACACTCTAGGAGAGAAAGCATGGCAGAACAAGCACGATTCCTGCAAGTGGATGGCCCCTAGGCAGTAGACACAGCTACTGTGGCCATCCATTAAAGACATCTTTTGGGAGCATTTCATGCACTTTTTGAACGCAGAGGGTTTATGCTCCTTACTTTCCTTAGACATTATTATACACACAAAAACCCAGAGAGATTGAAAGAGAGAAAAAGGAGGAGGACTAGGTCCTCTAACTAAAACGGGCCTAGCCCTGAGAAGGAGTTACACGGGCCTAGCCTGGTGTAGCTCAAGCTAGGTCTTCTAATTTAAACAGACCAGAAAGGAAAGCCCACTCTCACAACAGAAACCCTAAATGACACAATAAATTTCTATATTTCTAATAACAGGTAGTATACTAGGGAGGCTGCAATCCTAGTAAATTCAAAAGCGGATCCCCGCCAAAAACAAACAACCTCAATATAGCAGAAAACTAACTGCCAACGGAGACCAAAAACGGTCAGAATAACAACAGACAAGACAACAGGAGCCCCTGTTGACTAAGAGTGGAAAACCGCCAAAAACTAATACTCTACCTAATGATCAAAAAATGTGCAATGGTGCCTAAAACTAACTGGCACACAGGATACCAATAACCTCTAGTAAACTAAGTTGCACTCAAAAAGGGCAAGCAATACAACTGCCTAATATATAAGCAACACTAAATATACCATAAAAGTTCTAATAAAGCAATGAAATACAATACTGAAAATAAAGAATTTGAAAAACTTAGCCAGAGCCAAGAGAAGCACAACCGAACTCGTCAATGCGGCAAACGAGATCTGGGGATTGTACTGATGCACCATGGGATACCTGCTTAGCCACAAGTCAACCAGAAGTCTTCCAGCTTGTAAATCGACCAAGTCGGAGCCGAGGATCGGCTCCGAACCCATATGTAAAACTGAAGGTGAGATCGGACTACCTAACATCATACGTTTTCATTTTCCTCAAGAAGAAACTACACAAGTCATAAAATAATGCTTTTATACTGCCACATCCAAGAATCACAATTTCTTAATTTATCAAAATGATGTTTTTCTCCACTTGAAATGTTCTTACAGGAAATAAAGGTGAAAAGCATTACCAGGAATTCTGACCTCTCAATCACAAAAATCAATGTGCAGATCTCTAACTTCTATATCGGAAACCATAACCCAATTCAGTTTACAACTAAATTTGCTGCTAACAAGACTACTAGAAAATCTCATACTGCTTCACAGACATAACACTGTACTGAAATACTCTACTCAAAATAAGAATAAAACAGGAAATGAGAAGGCATCTGCAGTAGACAGTAGGTAATAAGTACTCCCATGATCTCTAAAATGCTTGTTGACAGAGATGTTTACTACAGACCTACAGAATGGACAACCAGAGCAGATGGATGGGAGAGAATCCAAAGGCATTCCAAAGGGCATGGGCCAGGTGGAAAAATGGTAAGACAGCCATGGAGTGGCAGTAAAATGTTAAGGCACTTAAAAGGTAGACTAGACGTAATGTACAAGTGTAAGCAGCTGAGTAAGTTGTGTGAACTTCACCAAAACGTATTAGAAAGCACACACTGTGTCTGCAGTTAATAGTCAAAGAAAGCAAAGGCAGCCTACATGAATGCTGAATTGTACATAGCACTTGACAGTAAGGAAAGTGATATGATGCACCCCGAAAGTGCTAAGTAGTATACTCTGCACTCATCTTTATAGTCAGATCCCATATTTTAAATCTGGGCTATAAAAGTACACATGGGATACACAATTATTAAACTGGAAAACCTCAATGAAAGAAGCCATCAGCTGCATAAATCACTGAACAACACTGTAATCTATAGGCACGCAATGGGTAATCCAGGGTAAAAATTATATCATTCTGGATCTTCAAAACAGTTACATACTGAGCATCAGGTTGATTAAAGCTCTCCCATTGTGAAAATTGAAACTTAGGAAAAAGCCAGTATAATTTATCAGCTTAAGTAAAATTCAGTGAGTAGCTAGTAATTACACAACCTGGATTCCAGCAAAGAAGAAATTTCGAGAAAATAAAATAATCAGAAAAGGAGTACAAAAAAATTCTGTTTGGGAAGACATTTGCAGCTATTCACAAAAAGCAGCTCAAATTTCAGCTTTGGCTTCCAGCAATTAAGAGTGAAAAAAATGCATTAAGAGGTATTTAAAATAACTGAAACATTGAAGGAATATACACAAACCAAATAATAAAAAGGTTAGAAAACTAGAATAAGTTTTAACTAGCTATTCAGATGAACTGATAAAACTACAAAAAATCAAATGGCTGAAATTAAAAATAGCTGGATGAACATGAGGATTTTCAAAATAGCAGTTTCAAAAACTAGTGGGGTTAGAAACAAGAACGCCTGAGAATTTTTGCTGTACAAGAAAAAGCAGGAGGAACAGGCTGCATTAACTTTATGAAACTACAGATAAGCAACATGACTGTTGTTCCACAGTGGGACTTGATAACTAAGAGGGCACATTGTGTGCATGCTTCAAATATGGCCATAAGAAAGCAGCTAATAAGATCTACATTAGTAAAGATGCAATTAGAACAGCAGAAAGAGTTGCTTCTTGCAAAATCATGCCATAAGAAAAAAAAAACTTTTGAAAGCTGAGGACACCAGAGAGTTTGCGAAAAACAAGTATTCACTGTACATAATGTAGAAGAGAAGCAAGTTTATCCCCTTACTTGGCTAGAAGGAAGTTTCTCTGTTCACCTGAGAGAGGAGGGGAGCTTTGAGCAACCTATCTGTCCCTGGAGGAGTGGTTCCAGCCCAGAAGTTAGTAGTTTATTGGTCATTTTGGGCCAATTTCTATCTCTTTCATTTCCCTACTATAAAACCACGTTTGCACGGTTTTGCGTACCGGGCAGTGCCGGTTAGCTACGGTTAAATTATTCCCGGCTCTACTAAGCCTCCTCTTCAGTTTTTCCCTTGAAATGAGTCTTAATTCTCAACCTAAGCACTCAAAAAGCATATTACAGCCCAGCACTTGCTCAGATTGCCCAGCAGGGCAGGCTCTTTATTCACCCCTCACCAACCAAGCGACTAAGCAGCTCACCCTACTATTCAGGAATGACCAAAGGGCAACTTCAGATGCACTCTCCAGTCCAGCTGCTGTAGTGTTAGCATCTTGAATTGGGGTACTTGCAAGAAAGTGTTTAAAATTGAAAGGTCCAGAATGGGTCTCCAAGCATTGTCCTTTCTGGGGACTAGAAAGAGCCTTGAGTAAAATCTTTGGCCTTGCTCCTGCGTAGGTACCAGTTGAATGGCTTTCATGTCCATGAGAGCTGTAATTTGTTTTTGTGCCTCTGCCCATTGATTTTGTGGCAGGTTTGGCATTCCTTTTATCCTTGGCAAGGTGTGGAAATGGAATCTGTATCCATGTGAGATAATGTCTAGGACCCATTTGTCCTTTGTGACGATGTGCCAGTTGTCTGCAAAAAGTGTTAATTTTCCTCCCAAGGGAGCTGCCAAGAGGGTTTTGCTTGGCAGTTTGATGTTTAAGTCATTGTGTTTGCCTTCTAGTGGTTTAGGACCTGTCTTCTCCTCCCTTCTGTGTTGAAGAGCCCCATTGGCGAAGTTTGTAAGGGATTTAAGCTTGTCCTCTGCCCCTTGGGTGCCTGTATTTACCCCTCTGTGGCCTGTCAGAAGCTGGAAAGGACCAATTTTTTGTTGGCCAATTTCTGCTGAAGCATGGGGGCTGTACCTGTAAGAAATCTTTGACCATCTGCATAGATTTTGCCTTATCCTCCATTTTCTTTAAAACCTCCTCTGCTTTAACCCCAAATAAAACATCCTGCTGTGCATCCAGTAACTTTGCTTTAACATGATCAGGCAGAGATTGTTCCTTTAACCAAGCATGCCTACGTATCACAGACCCAGTAACATCTGCTCTGGAGGAAGCTTCCAAGGCATCAAAACCACATTGTAAAGTATGTTTGCCCACCTGTTCAGCTGCATGCAACAGATCCTGCATTTCCTTCAGTTCAGACTGTTGAAGGAGCGTGCCCATCTTTTGTTTTATTTGAGACATAAGGAACTGCTGGTATTTAAGCATGTGAAATTGACAATCTAATGCTGGCATAGCTAGAGTAGTACAGGTGTAAATCTTCTTCCCCCACCTGTCTAGTGCTCTGGAGTCCCTTTCCGAAGGTACAGGATTTTTAGCCATAGAAGCCTTAGCCCCTTTGGGACCCTGGGAGATTGCCTCTGGATCAGCAACAGGGCTTTTGTAAAGGAATTTGTGAGAGTCAGGCACTCTATAGTATCTATCTGGTTTGGCTGGAGCAGGAGGCAGAGAATCTGGATTTAAACTAGATTCTAAGAAAACATCATCTACTATGTCCAAAACAGGGGGGATAGCAAGAGGTCTGTGCTGGGGAAGTAAAAAACTTCTGGAACCTTTTCTTTGACTCAGAGTAGTCCTGACCTTCCCAGTGGAAATGTTCCCTCATGGTGTGTAAGGTTTCCCCAAAGGAGTAGTCTTCAGGGGGAGAAGCTGAGGGAATTGAGTCTTCAGTATCAGAATCTTCATAAGGGGGAAAGGAGTAATCCTGTTCCTCAGAGGAGCCTGAGGAAACAGACACTTGATCAGAAGAGGCATAATCCTCCTAGTGTCTAGGCCTTTTGTCGGGGGGGGGGGGGGGGACCCCTGATCAAAGAAATCAAATCTTCAGCCATTTTAAGCATCTGTTTCTTAGGCATAGGGCCTTGACCTGGAGACTGAAGTGTAGGCTTTTTTGGTTTTAGAGGAGTCTTAAGTTTAGCATAAGATTTAATGGTGAGGGTAGTCGGTCTGAAGACACCTTCAGAAACTGAAGGTGTTTCTGCAGCACCGGCTTCCCCTACTGTGATGTCGTTGGTTGGGCCTAAGGAAAAAGGCTGCGTCAGCCTAGAAATCTCTGCTGGGGGATCCGATGCGGCCTGGGGATCCAAATCAGCGGTAGCCAGGGGCTGCGTAGGCGCCTCACTGAAAACCGGAGAACCGGCGACTGGGCCAGCTGAGGCCTTGGAGTCCGGCTTGGATCTAGGCTGCCTGTCCCTATCCTTGCGTTTTTTATGCACGCCGGTAGTCGGTTGCTCCGACGGCATAGTGTAATTAAATTTTCTCCCGAAGTAGTGTCGTGCTAAATCAAAGCGACGCTTTATAGTTCGCTTATTGAACCTAGCACAAAACCGACAACCAGTGACGTCGTGGTCTGGGCCTAGGCAAGGTATACAAAAAGAATGAAAGTCCTTATGAGGTATTTGCTTCCCACAAGAAATGCAACTGTTAACTTTTTCTGACATCGGACTGAGGCAAGAAAAGGCTCCCCAATGGTGTACTTAGCTTTGAAGACTTCGGACTGAAACTCAATTCGAAAATCTCAGGTGTCGGCCAACCGGCACTTGCGAACTTCTTCTGCTTCGGGCACCGCGCGGCAAGAAAGACTGGAGAAAATGGTGTTGGATGCCTCTGATATATCCCTGGCGCTCTGACATCAGGGAAGAAGCAACAGCAACCGACGCCGGACCAAGACCTTGGAATTCTGGCCGACTGCGGGACCGCCTGACAGCAGGATAACCAAAGTGTGATGACTGCAGCAGGGTAACACGATGAACATCAGTCTTCCAAGTAATGAAACATAAATCAGCCCGAAAGCAGATTCAAAAGGATGTAAAATCAATTTTTCAAAAACAAACTTGAGATCCCAGGGAAGAGGAATGTGCCTCTGAGGGTCCACTCCCTTCATAAATTAACTACAAAAAGACAAAAAAAGGGGGGGGGGGGTTCATGGGCAGATAAGCTGCAATGGCCACACGAACTCTAATAGAAGCATATGACAAACTATTTTGCATCACACATATTTCACAACCAGAGGGGTCAAAACCCTTTCAGGACCTCTGTTATTGGCTAGGCAGCATCTAGAAAACCTCTTCCACTTGTAAATGCAAGACTTCCTACCTGAAGATTTTCTTGCCTCCTTAAATACCTGTTTCATATCATTATGGAAAAAAGTGCCTAAAAGGTATCAAAATAGAATTATCCAGGGTGTCAGTTGCAGTTGCTCCAACCTGGGGTGTTCACCCTTGATGTTTCGAGAACAGACCCAGTCTTTGAGGAAGCTCATGCTAATTGCCCTAGGCCAATTCCTTTAAAAGGGAGAACCAACTATGCCTGGGCCAAAAAGGGGTTACCACAATTATCTCTGGTAATTCTTTCTGGAAATCATTGGAAAGGGTGGAAATGCATACTAGAACATTACTGACCATGGGAACGATAGTGTGGTCTACCTTCAAAGCATGGCTGCAAGGATAACGAACATAATTTTTTTCCAGTTGTCCATTTTGAAAGTGGGTGAATAGATCTATTTGAGGTGCTTCCCACATCCGGATCAGGTCCTGAAAGACTTCTACATGGAGCTTCCACTTGTGAGGGTCTGTCTGCTACTGTGTTTTGCTTTGATTGAATGTATGAGGCCAGAAAAGTCAGAGAATGTTGTAGAGCCAGTTCCAAGACCATCACTGCCATCCAGCAGAGAGGCTATGACTTTGTACTCCCTTGCTTGTTCAGGTCTCACACCACAGAAGTGTTGTCTGTGACCACAAGAGGAGGAAACGGAGTCCATAAGTGAAGAAATTTAAGACCTAAATCACTGCCAACATCTCTGTAAGCCAGAAAAATCCTATGAAAAGTCAGAGGACTTTCTTTGGATAGCAAAAAAATCCTGGACAATCACTTCCTGTGACAGCTGTAGGCTTCCCTCTCAGAACATGCTCAGCTGTCACAGTAAGAGAGAGGGAGGGGAATCTAAGCTTTTGAAAACTGGCCAACACTGGGTTACCTTAACAGATAACCCAAAATGTCACTGAGGAAGCAGGAATGATGGCAGAACCTTGTTCTGAAAGTGATGCCCACCCAGAATAAATTAAAGGCATTTTCTATGAGAATCTCCAGATAATGATGTGCCAAAAAGGCAACTATCATGTCCAGCAATATCATCCAGGAGCAATGTAAGAGCAGGATCATGACACTTGAGGAACCATCATGTACTAGCTATACACTAACATCTCTGAAGTCTACAATAGGATGGAAGTTTCTTGTCCTCTTTGGAGTTGGACATTGATGAGGAAAGAACAGCAGCCTTGTTCAAAGAGGAAGACTGTACAACTCCTCCAAAGGAGAGAATATGGACCGATCCAAAACGTATAAAATTCTTTTAGTACTTTTATTTTACAGTAATACTGACCTAAAGCTCAACTCATTTGTTAAATATTGTGATTTTCTTCTCTTAAACATAAGGATATCATGTACAGTTGTGTACACTTACCATAAATGTAGATGTTAGAGTGTATACACTGTTGTAGTCATTACATTTGGGTAATCTGCTGGCAGGTTACCTTCAGCTGGCCTGATTAACAAAGTCTTGGGTCCTGCATCGGTTGCTGTCCCTTCTTCCATAACGTCAGGTCGTCAGGGGTATAAAACATGCAGCCGACACCATTACATCAGTTTTTCTTGTCCCAGATGTCAGGTGCCCCCCGAATGGGGAGCAAATAAAATTAAAAACACAAAAAATATACCTCCAATCCCAAAAGCAAATACACCAAAAGGGCTTTTAAGCATAGTGAAAGAAAGTAGAGCTATAGCCAGAGAAAAATATGGAGCTGGAGGGAGGGTAACCAGGACTGCAACAGTGAATACACTCGAACATCTACATTTATGGTAAGTGTACACAACTGTACTATGTTCTTCGTGTTTCATTGTTGCAGTCATTACATTTGGGTAGATTCCCACAGCTATGGTTGGGTGGAGGGAATTATACAGCATTAGGACGAGCTATAAGGCCCTGCGGGACAGCAGTGGTAAAGCCAGCTCTGGATTTAGAGAAAAGTGGTAAATAGTAACGTTTGGATTTTTGAAAAGGAATTTGTGGGAGTCAGGAATCAGAAGTCATGCTAGATTCTGAAAAGACATCATCAACAATGTCTAAAACAGGAGGTATAGCCAAAGGCCTATGTTGAGGAAGAAGAAGAAAATCTCTAAGTCTCTTTTTAGATTCATAAAAATCCTGATTTTCCCAGTGGAAATGTTCCCCTGGTATGTAAAGTTTCCCCAAAAGAAAAATCCTCTGGGGGAGAAGCAGAAGAAATGGAATATTCTGCATCAGAGTCCTCATAAGTAGGTATAGACAATTCCTGTTCATTAGAAGAGTCAGAAGAAATAGAATCCTGTTCAGAAGATTCATAATCAATGTCTTGCCTAGGCCTCTTAGATGGGGGGTTGGCTACCCCTGATCAGAGTAATTAAATCTTCAGCCATTTTGATCATTTGTTTTTTAGGCATAGGGGCCTGCACATGTGGCCCAGGCGTCGTTTTTTTAGGCATAGGTCGAGATTTTGGCCTTAGTTTTGAAGATGGTGTCGGTCTAACATACAAATCTGTAGGCCTGAAAACCTCAGAGGCCGGTGCTTGCACAGCAGCTCCGAACCCATCCAAGGTAGAGACATCTGCAGATTCCATAACTGAAGCATCTCGTGGCACACCGAACTCCGAATGGGTCTCAGTGGAGGCCTGCGAATCAGAAGTAGCGGGTATCAGGGGCTGTGAAAGCACCTCACTGGGTACCGGCAAACTGGTGACTGGCTTAGAAGCGTCGTCGGCAGTTTTGGACCTCAACGACCTGTCTCTTGTCTTTTTCTTTGCGTTTTTTAGGTATTCTGGTAGTCAGATTGCTAACCGACAACATTTCTGGACAGTTAAAGCGTGAGCCAAAATATTTAGAAGTAAAAATATACAGACGTTTGATAGTACGTTTATTAAATAAAGCACAAAACTGACAGCAAGGAACGTTGTGGTCTGGGCCTAGGCAAGGAATACAGTACAAATGAAAATCCTTATGAGGTATTTGCTTCCCACAAGTAATGCAATTATTAACCTTTACTGACATCAGTAAGGAGCAAGAAAAAGTTTCTCCAACCGGGTACTTAGCTTTTTAGTTGAAGACTTCGAATCTGAAACTCGAAAACGAAAATTTCAGAAGTCGGCCGACCGGCACTTGCGAACTGCTTCCGCTTCGGGCACCGCACAGCAAGAAAGACTGATGTAATGGCGTCGGTTGCATGTTTTATACCCCTGATGACCTGACGTCATGGAAGAAGGGACAGCAACTAACGCAGGACCCAAGACTTTGTTAATCAGGCCGACTGAGGGCAACCTGCCAGCAGATTACCCAAATGTAATGACTGCAACAGTGAAACACGAAGAACATCCTAATTAAGATTCATAAAACAATAACATTTTATTAAAATTCTGTCAACAGAAAACAGATGCTTCAAATGCTCAGTATGATAAATTTCTATTACCAGTTTCGTCAGCATGCATTCACTGTATGCAATCAAAGCAAACATTATAGAATCGCATCACAATTCATAATATTCAGGTATCAGCATTATGGGAAAATTATCTGATTTACTGTGACACACAATCAAGACAAGGTATCCAATTACCTAAACAAGAAAAAAAAAGTTGCTTAACAGTGTTTAAGCTATAACAAATTCGGCTTAATTTGTTACAGAATAACGAATGTTCTATTATGTTTAAGATTTTGAAATGCTGGGACATTAAACAGGTACTCAACTTCGATAGTTCTAGAACTGGTCTAAAGGGCCTTTCCTTTCTCAGAGCTAGAATACATCTCAAGTAAAACCTGTTGGTTTTGGTTGCTAAAAGGCACTGATTCTAATTATCCTTAGTGTAAGGAGTTTCTCCAAAATGGAGAGAATTACCTGAATTTTTTCCTTAATGATAGATTCCAGCCAGCCATGGTCTTTTAACAAACTGCAATCTTTGACCCTGGAAAATGATGTACAAGACCACTAGCCTTCCTGCAATCTTGGTATGGTGGCAGAATGGGAGGAGATAGGGTGGGTGAGTGTTTGGGAGAAGGGGCAAGGGAGAGGAAAATATCTAAGTAGATGTCCTTATATTCACTGCTGCAGTATTCTTAGTGATATGGGATTCCTTGCTGCAGAAGCCCGACATCAGGCCAGTCTTCCAAAGACTTCTGAATTTAAAAGGTATGTCGATCACTAGCATATGATGCCTACATAACATAGGGCATAAAGGTGACGTTCAGGCTTACTAAAAACAGAACTACTTTACATCAGTCTGAAAGTACAGTTGTGTACACTTACCATAAATATAGATGTTAGAGTGTATTCACTGTTGCAGTCCTTACCAATGGGTTATCCGGCTCCCGGTAGCCCTCGATCGGCCAGAATACAAAAGAAAAGTAATAATGACGTTGGTTGTCGTCAGTTGTAAAGGACGTCAGGGTGTCTGATACAAAAGGAGAAGGCCGATGTCACTTCCTCAGTCTTTTTTGCCATAACAGTCAGAAGCCCCCAGAAAACAAGGCTTAAACCAAATTCAGCCTGTACCTTAGGAAAAGAGAAAAGGGGGAAGGAGGGAGGAAATCCAGGACTGCAACAGTGTACACTCGAGCATCTACATTTATGGTAAGTGCACACAACTGTACTATGTTCATCGTGTTTCACTGTTGCAGTCCTAACCAATGGGTTGATTACCAAAGCCCAGAGAAAAGGGAGGAGGAACCAACAGAATCAAGGATTGGAGACGATGCCCTGCAGAACAACAGTGGCAAACCCTGCCCTGGCTCTTGAAAACAAAGGCAAATTATAATGCTTTGTGAAAGTGTGAACAGAAGACCATGTGGCAGCCTCCAAAATGTCTTTAGTAGGGACACCCCTTAAAAGGCTGCAGAAGTGGAAGCTGCTCTAGTTGAGTAGGTCCTAACCCCTTGAGGAGGAACCTTGCCATGAAAGGAATAACAAAAAGGAATACAATGAGCAATCTATTTAGAAACGGTTTGCTTAGAAATAGCCTTGCCCTGGGCTCCAGGGGCAAAGCTGACCAATAACTGTTCTGATTTCCGAAGGTATTTAGTCCTGTCCAGGTAAAACCTGAGCTGTCTATGCACATCAAGAGAATGCAGGATTCTCTCACCTCTATTTTGAGGAGTAGGAAAGAAGGTAGGAAGGTGTGTGAACTGATTAAGAGTCAGGCTACAAACCACCTTAGGCATAAAGGAGGGGTTGGTTCTCAGAGAGACCCTATCTGCATGGAAAATAAGAAAAGGCTCCACAGCCATCAAAGCATGCAGCTCCGAAACCCTCCTTGCTGAAGTTATAACCAAGAGGAAGGCAGTCTTCCATAACAGAAACTTTATTTAAAACTGCAGTGGCAGTTGGCTCAAAAGGAGGAAGAGCGAGTTTCTCTAGAACAAAATTAAGATCCTAGGCTGAGGCTGGAGTAGGCACCCTTCTGGGAGGTTTTAAGTTGCAAGCACCTCTAAGAAGCATTTTCATCAGAAGATGAGAGAAAATGGATTGTTCAAAAGAACAATGAGCAAAAATGGATGAAGCATGGGTCCTGAGAGAGGAAAAAGAAAGACCACCCTGAAGCAACTCAGCCAGGTATTCCAAGATCAGAGGAAGGGTAAGCTGAGAAGTAGATTCCCCTCTAGCCTGCATCCAAAGAGAGAATCTTTCCCATTTGCCAGCATAAGACTTCCTAGTGCTAGGCCTCCGGGCCCCCCTTAGCACATCATCTTAGAAATCAACCACCTGCTGGGAAAGGGAAGAAGAAAAGGATGGAGTCATACAAAGAGTCAAGCTGCCAAATGGAGAGACTGAAGATGAGGATGTAGAATGTTTCCCCCTTCCTGAACCAAAAGACCTGGCTTTAGAGGAAGATGCCAAGGAGGAAATTAGGAGAGACTGTGAAGCAATGGATACCAATGCTGCCTGGGCCAGTCTGGAGCTATGAGAATAGTCCTTGGTCGTTTCATCCCTGATCTTCAATAATACTCTGGGAAGAAGAGGAGGGAAGGCATAAACTGACAGCAGCATCCAAGGGAAGGACACAGCAGCCACTTTCCAGGCTCTGTTGTGATGCTGTCTGGTGCAAAAAAGAGGTAGAAGATGGTTGTCTGGAGAGGAGAAAAGATCCACTTGAGGAGTGCCCCAACATTGAATGATGCTGGAAAAAACTGCTCTGTTCAACTGCCACTCGTGAGGATCCATGGTCTGTCTGCTCAACTTGTCTGCCAAAACACTGAGCCTTCCTGGAAGAAACTGAGCTAGGAGATGCAGGTCCAGGGATGCTGCTAAGCACAAAAGACATGCTCTGTCTGCACAGGAGGTAAGAATGAGTCCCTCCCTGCTTGCTGATGTACCACATGACTGTGGTGTTGTCTGTCCTGACAAGCAGGGTCCCTGGAGAAAGAAGATGCTTGAAAGCTAGTAAGACCTGCTGGACTGCCATCAACTCCTTTAAATTTATGTGCAGGTGAATCTGCTGGGCATTCCAACTTCCCTGTATGCATCTGCCATCCAGGAGAGCTCCCCAGGCGTAGTCCGATGCGTCTGTGGTAAGAACTTGAGCGGCCAGGGGTGGGCGAAAAGGCATGCCTTTGTTCTGTAGACAGGCTGTTGCCCACCACAGAAACTCTGTCTGCAGACATGGAAGCAGAGGAATTATCACATACAGGTCCTGTGTGTGTTGACACCAAATGTTCTTGAGGTGCCACTGCAATTTCCTCATATGCAGTCTTGCATATGGAATCATGAGAATGCAAGAGACCATGAATCCCAGAGCTTGCAGGTATTTCCTTGCAGGGAGCTGGGACAGGCCTGCCAAGTCCTTGAAGTAAACTGAAAGAGTTGCCTGCTTTTTCCTGGGTGTGATACATCATCTGGGCAGCTGTGTTCAGACTCGCTCCAAGGAATGTTATCTCTTTGGATGGCACCATTTTTGATTTTTCCACGTTGAAAGTATAACCCAGGGAAGAGAGAAGAGTCTTCACAAATTCTAGACCATTTAACAACTGTTTCTGAGAATTTGCTTGAATTAGACAGTCGTCCAAGTATGGATAAATCTGAATTTTCTTCTGCCGGCAAAAAGCAATGACTGGAGCCAGGCACTTTGTGAAAACTCTGGGAGCAGTAGATAAGCCAAAGGGCAGCGCAGAGAATTCATAAGGTTGCTTGCCCATCCTGAAACAAAGGTATTGCCTGCAACTTTCCCTGATAGGGATGTGCAGACAAGCTTCTTTGAGATCCAACCAGGAATCCTTTTCTAACATTGGCAGCAACTGATGCAGAGTGAGCATTTTGAACTTTGGAATCATCAAGAAAGAGTTCAGGATGGATAGATCTAGGATAAGACGCCAGGTGCCTTATTTTTTCTGGAACTAGGTAAAGTCTGGAATAGAAACCCTGGCCTACCTGCTGAGCAGGAACTGATTCTATTGCTCCCAAATGTAACAGACAAAATTTGCTTTTCTACTTCTGCCCTTTGGTTTGGAGGAGCGTCAGGGAATCCTTTGGGTACTGGAAAGATGTGGAATGAAAACTTGTGTCCTAGGGATACAGTTCTGAGTACCCATTTGTCATCCGTGATGCTGGCCCAGACATTTGTAAAAAGGGCCAACCTTCCCCCTAAAGGACTCTCCAGGCAGGCAAGAACAGACAGAAGTTGGACAGAGTCATTGAGAATGTTTAGATTGAGATGCAGGCTTAGAACTTCCCACCTTGGAAGAGGAAGCCTTGCCAACGCTTAGACCTTTGAGGGGTAGCCACCTGTCCTGTAGAAGATTTGTAACCTCTAGTCCTAGAACGGCTCTGTCTGCTGGTATCAGGGAAAGTCCAACTCTTAGAAGGGTAATTCCTGCTAAAACGAGGAGGCTGAACTTGCAGAAAGTCTAACTGTCTGCATAAACTTGGCCTTGTCTTCCATCTTCTTGAGCACTTCCTCTGCTTTGCTGCCAAAAAGACTGTCCTTATGCAAAGGTACATCTAAAAGCTTAACTTTGACCGGCTCTGGTAGGGGCTGCTCCCTGAGCCAAGTGTACCTTCTAATAACAGAGCCAGTAGCCGTAGCCCTACAGGAGGCTTCTAGAATGTCAAAACCACAATGTAATGAATGTTTATTGACAAGACTGGAAGAATTCAGCAAATCCTACATATCCTTACTCTCTGCCAACTGAGGCACACTTGTTATCCTAGACTTAATATCTTCCAAGGTTTGCTGCTGGTACTTCAGCATATGAAAAAGACATTTAGTAGACCTAATAGCAAGAGTGGCAGAGGTATAAACCTTTTTACGCCACCTATCTAGGTTCCTGGATTCCCTGTCAGAAGGAACAGGATTTTTAGTAACAGTGGCCTTAACTCCTTTAGGGCCTTGAGAAATAACCTCTGGATCAGCAAACAGATTCCTGAAAAGAAACCAGTGAGAATCAGGAACTCTATAGTACCTGTCAGGTTTCCTGGGAGCAGGAGGAACCAAATTTGGAGTCAAGGAATTTTCCAAAAAAAACAACATCAACCACTTCCAACACAGGAGGAATAGCCAAAGGCTTATGCTGAGGCAAATCCAAACACTCCCTAATCCTTTTCTTAGAAAGGGGATAATCCTGACTTTACCACTTAAAATGTTCCATGGAGGGGTATTTAAAGTATCACCAAAAGAGAAATCCTCTGGAGGAGAAGCAGAAGGGGCAGACTCCTCTGCGTCTGAATCCTCAAAAGGAGAGAAAGCTTGAGAAACTTCATCTTCATCAACAGAAATGATAGAAGTATCAGAACCTGAAAAGGACAAAGCCTCAGGAGAGACATTCCTACCTCTTTTTGAAGGAGGAGGCTGTGAACCCCTAATAAGAGTCAAAAGGTCATCAGCCATTTTAACCATTTGAGAATGAGGGGAACAAGAGGAAACTGGAGCCTGCTTCTTCACAGGCTTACGACTGGAAAATTTACCTGCAAGTCTAAAGGACTCGGGAGGCCTGGCAACCACTGAAGTTGCAGCCGAAGTCATCAGTATGAGCTTGCTGTCTGAATGAAGAATGGAGGTCTCTGACACCGGAGTCAGTTTCGTGGCTCCAGATCCAGCTGAAGAGGCAACACAGGTGGAAGGTCAGAAGGCAAAATGGAAGCCAGAGGCCTAGGGGCCTCTGAAATGGTCTCAACAGAGGCCTGCGGTTGAAAATCTGCGAGCTGCAGGGGCTGCAAAGGCACCTCATTGGCTACCGCATGACTGACGACCAACTTATCATCATCCAAGAACTTGACCTTCGGAAGCCTGTTGCGGTCCTTATCCTTTTTTCTTGGGGATATCCGAAGCCTGAAGATCAGAGAACGCCATACCGACAAACTTAGGCCTAACTCCAAAATGCTTAGCTGAAAGCTTAGCCTGACGACAAATAGTATGCGGATTAAAGGAAGCACAGAGATCACAATTAGGAACGTCGTGGTCAAGGCCTAAACAAATAATACAATAGGAATGAAAATCTCTATGGGGAATCTGCTTTTCACAGGTAAGACAATTATTAACCTTTTCTGACATTCGTTAAGGCAAGAAAGAGGATCCCCAATGGGGTATTTAGCTGTAGTTGACTTCAACTGTGTAGTCAGAAACAAAAAAGGTAAACTGCCGACTGGCACTCGTGCAAGAAATGCTTCTGCTTTGGGCTCCGCGGCAAGGAAGACTGAGGAAGTGATGTTGGCCATCTCCTTTTGTATCGGACGCCCAGACGTCCTTTACACCAGACAGCCGTCATTATTACTTACCTTTGGTATTCTGGCCGATCGAGGGCTACAGAGAGCCAGAAACCCACTGGTTAGGACTGCAACAGTGAAACACGATGAACATCATATCTTTTACACTGGTCTGTTCATCTGCATCTGTTTTCTACCAGACAAACGTATTTTCGTTCTCCAGGGACTTCCTACGCCTGTTTGCTGTTTTTGCAAGATAAGTGTCCCATTGGGGATTTAGTTTTTTCTCGTTATTTTGTGTTCCTTACGATTAATGTCATCCTGGAAGGGTACATGCCAATGTGGGAGACAAGATTCCCCATAGAGACCACCACAATAAGGGTCTTTTTTGCTTAGGTGCCTCTCATGACCATACATCTTGTTCTACTTGTCAGAAGTTTGTTCCAAAAACCCTTTACAGTAGACTTTCTCCCCTTTCCTTGCATCTTGAGAACCAGCATCTTAAGCTACTTACTAAAGATGGTATGGAATGAATCTCCTTAGGGAAAGGAGGTGAAAAAGGCACGACCGGAATCATCTGCTGTCCAGCCTCTGCCAGGTGTTCCTCACTAGGTCGTTACAAACCCAGCAGCTCGACTGGATGGGTTGTCTGATTTCCCTGCCACGACCATGTTGGAAGCCAGTGAGGATCCGGCTGGCAGCACGACTGAAGAGGCTTTGTAGCGTCTGTCTTGGACATTCAGGGGAAACCACAGTTGAGTTTCTCTGAGTAGCCTTGGGGAGTTCCTCAGTTTTTAGTTGGGGAAGAAGTTCCTACTATGGTTCTCGATTGCCATCCTGGATCTGAGCCTTCTCAGGATGTTCCCTTAAAAAAGAAAAAAAAATTAAACGTTTCTTCTACTTCCGGGGATCCACAAAGTGAGTGGCAGGCTTTAACTCAGGGGTTATTCTCTGCCTTACTGTCCTTAAAGCCTCCTCAAGGGGATTCAGTTCCTGCTCCTCATTGGTCCTCTTAAAAGGTCTAGAGACCAGGATTCTTCTGTGAATAAGTTGGATTCTGCTGATGAATCCCTAACTTATTTTATCAAATTCCTTCCCCTTTGGACTATGGGTCGGAGGAGGAGGAATCTATTAATCCTGATGTTCCTTTGGATGAAATTTCCTATGGGGGGTCACTCTCTAGGATGATGGATTTATTTTTTTTTTTTTTTAAAGTGGGATTGTACTCTGGTCTCTAATAGTCATAAGCGGTACTATGGGTTGTTGCAGTTGGACTCTCCTAAACCTGCGGCTATTCCCTCCTGTCTTGGCTGCTTTACTGGATGCTTTCTCCAATTCCTCTCTGACGCCAGATTCTTTACCCCTGCTCCCAAGATGCTGGACAGGTTTCATAGGGTTCCTGAGGACTGTTCTTTTTTTATATAAATGTCCTGCTGCTGACCCTTTGGTAGTGTCCCTAGCCTCTGATAAGCCATCTCAATTGCTTCCTTTGCCCACGTTATTGCCTTCTGACAAGGGCAGCAGAACTATGGACAGGCTGGGCAAAAAGGTTTACACTTCTGCTACCCTAGCTTTTAGGGCTATTAATTATCAGATCCATATGTCTTAAGTAAGTCTAGCATAAACCTATGTATGTCTAGCATAAATCTTTATGGTTTTATGTCTAGCATAAACCTTTATGATTTTACTCAGCTCATCTCTGCCTCAACTAGATTCTCAAGGAATAACACCCAAGGATCCACACTTGACTGGATCTTAGCATGAAATCCCCACAAACACACACATTCCAGAACCCTACTAAATAACTTCAGTGATCACCTACCTGCATACACTAACAAGACCATAACCCACATCATCAGAAACCACAACTGTAAAACCTCCCACAGTTTATCTAAATTTGACCAACACAAATTTAACTCAATTCTAAAATCTATAAAATCGGTAGATGATAAAAATTCTACCTTTAGACGAAGGTCAGCCACTTCAACAAAATATACCTAGAAACCCTCAATAGCTTAGGTCCAGTCCGTTGCAAGAAAGTAAGAACTAATCATGCCCCTTGGCTAACCAAAAAAACCTTCTTGTAACAAGAGACAAAGCCTGGCAGAAATAGCAAGAAAACAAAAATGACACTAACTTCCTAGACTACAGACAAAGTACAGTTGTGTACACTTACCATAAATGTAGATGTTAGAGTGTCTTCACTGTTGCAGCCATGACTGTAGGGTTCTCCCCTGCCGGCAGGCAGTCCTCGGTCGGCCAGAATCCCAAAGTATGGGTCCGGCGTCGGCTGTTCAGCCATGCTCCCTGACGTCAGAGCGCCAGGAGTACAAAGCTGACAGCCGACGCCATGTTCTCCAGTTTTTCTTGCCCCAGATGTCAGGAGTCCCAAAATGAGTAAGGTCCCATATCCTTTGCAAATACACCTCAGAAGAATGGTGAAAAAAGGAACCACACAAAAGTAAAAATAAGAGGGACAGGAGGGAGGAACAGACTGCAACAGTGAAGACACTCGAACATCTACATTTATGGTAAGTGTACACAACTGTGCTATGTTCATCGTGTTTCACTGTTGCAGTCATGACTGTAGGGTAGAATCCCAAAGCAAAATGAAAGGGAGGTGGTCATAAAGAAGAAGGGGCGGCTAAAAGGCCCTGCAAGACTGCAGAAGCAAAGCCTGCCCTAGACTTAGAGTAGAGAGATAGATTGTAGTGGTTTGAAAATGTATGCACTGAACTCCAAGTTGCAGCTTCCAAAATGTCTTTGGTAGGAACTCCCCTGAGGAAGGCAGCTGAAGTGGCAGCAGCTCTGGTGGAATGAGTCCGTATACTCCCTGGGATTTGCTTTCCATGGTGTGAATAACAAAATCTGATTCCATGAGCAATCCATTTAGAAATAGTCTGTTTTGAAATGGCTTTACCTTGGGAACTTGAAGCATAAGAAACAAACAATTGCTCTGATTGTCTGATGTCCTTAGTTCTGTCCAGGTAAAAACGTAGTTGTCTGTGTACATCCAAGGAATGTAAGATCCTTTCCCCTTTATTTTGAGGAGTGGGGAAAAAAGTTGGCAAGTGAATAGTTTGATTTAAAGCCACTTTGGAAACCACCTTAGGCATGAAAGTAGGATTAGTCCTTAAAGACACCCTGTCTTGATGAAAAATAATATAACGTTCCACAGCCATGAGAGCTTCCAACTCTGAAACTCTCCTGGCAGAGGTCAGAGCTAACAGGATGGCTGTTTTCCAAGATAAAAACTTGATGTCAGAAGAGGCAGCAGGCTCAAAAGGAGGTAAGGTGAGCTTTTCCAAAACATAGTTGAGATCCCAAGCAGGAATGGGAGGAGATCTAGGAGGTCTTAAGTTCTTAGCTCCTCTGAGAAACTGTCTCATGAGCTGGTGGGAAAAGATTGGAGGGTCTGTATTATAATGAGCGGAAATAGCAGAGGCATGTATCTTAACGGAAATGTAAGAGATATGTCAGGTAAAGTAAAATCAAAGGAATGTTAGGAAGAAGAGGATCAGAATCCTGAGCCTGCATCCAGGAACAAAATCTTTTCCATTTTCCTGCATAAGATTTTCTAGTGCTAGGACGTCTGGCTTCTAAAATGACATCCATAACCTGCTTGGGTAGGAGAGAATGAATCAAAGACCCTGGATTAACCAGGCCGCCAGGCTGAGAGTTCTGACATGGGAGTGTAGAACCTGACCCTGGTGCTGGGATAGAAGGTTCAGAGTCTGTGGTAAAACCCAAGGGGGCTCCAGACATAGGTCTTTCAGAGTTGGGTACCAAAACTGTCGAGGCCAATTTGGGGCCAGCAAGATTATCATCTTGGGCTTGTCCTGTTTGATCTTTAATAATACCCGTAGAGGAAGAGGAGGAAAGGCATATCCTGAGAGGTTTCTCCAACTGAATGATAGAGCATCCACTTTCCAAGCTTGTTCATGGAAAGTCCTGGTGCAAAAAATCTGTAGTTGATGATTGAGGTGGGATGCAAAGAGGTCTATGTGAGGACATCCCCAGACTGCTGTTATCATCCTGAATATTTCGGTGTCCAGCATCCACTCGTGTGTGTCCGAAAGGTTTCTGCTCAGACTGTCTGCCAGGAAGTTTTGCTTCCCTGGTAGAAACTGAGCTTGAAGGTCCAGATTGCAAGCTAGAGCTGTGCTCCATAGATCCATGGCTAGTCTGCAAAGGGGGTAGGAATGAGATCCCCCTTGCTTGTTTATGTACCACATAACTGTGGTGTTGTCTGTCCGTATCAGTAGTTGTCCTGGTTGTAGAACATTCCTGAAGGCCAATAGAGCTTTCTGAACGGCTAACATTTACTTTAAATTGATATGCGGGTGCTTCTGATCCTTTGTCCAAAGGCCCTGTAGACAGTTGTCCAGAAAATGGGCTCCCCATGCATAATCTGAGGCATCCGTGGTTAGTATCTGAGTGGCCGGAGGCAGACAGAAGGGTTTTCCTTTGTTTAGAGTACATGCCTTGGACCACCAAAGGAATTCCTTTTGAAGACAAGGCAGGATGGAGATCAGTATGTCTAAACTGTGGCAATGCTGCGACCATACACTTTTTAGGTACCACTGTATTTTCCTCATATGTAGTCTTGCATATGGTACGAGAAGGATGCAGGAGGCCATGTAACCCAAAGCCTGCAGGAATCTCCTTGCAGTTAGCTGAGTTAATGTTGCCAAGGTTTTGAAAGTTGAAGCCAGCTGCAACTGTTTTTCATGCGTCAGAAATGCCATCTGGGTTGTTGTGTTTAGAAAAGCGCCCAGAAAAATATCTGTTGTGAGGGTGTCAAATTTGACTTTTTTATGTTTACAGTGAATCCCAGGAACTTGAGAAGATTCAGAACAAAATGTAGATGCTGGAGTAAGACCTCCTTGCTGTCTGCCTGAATAAGACAGTCGTCCAGATAAGGGTAAATTTGAATTCCCTTGAGTCTGCAATAAGCTACTACAGGAGCCAGGCATTTGGTGAAGACCCTGGGCGCAGTAGACAATCCAAAGGGCAGTGCAGAGAATTGAAAGTGTCTTGATCCGGCCTTGAACCTGAGGTATTTTCTGCGTTCCTGCCTGATGGGAATGTGCAAATATGCCTCCTTTAAATCCAAAGTTACCATCCATGCATTTTTGGTCAGCATTGGAAGTAGCTGCTGTAGAGTTAGCATCTTGAATTTTGGTATCTCTAGAAAAGTGTTCAAGACTGACAGATCCAGAATAGGTCTCCATGAATTTTGCTTCCTGGGGACTAGAAAGGGCCTCGAGTAAAAACCTTGTCCCATCTCTGAAAGTGGCACAAGTTCTATGGCTTTCATAGCCAAAAGAGCTTCCACCTGGTTTAAGGCCTCTGTCCATTGATGTTTTGGAAGATCTGGCCATCCGCATGGCCTTGATAGGGTATGAAAATGGAATTTGTAACCTCTTGAAACCACATCCAGAACCCACTTGTCTTGGGTTATATGAGTCCAATTTAGGTGAAAAAGAGAAAGGTTTCCTCCGGGAGGGGTTTCCAGGCAAGAAGTTCCTGCAGCCCAATAGAGGGAATCATTGAGTCTGTTTCCTATGAGCTTGCGACCTGTCCTCTCCTCCCCTAGGGGTGGAAGCAATCCACTGTCTTGGTCTATAAGACGCTTGTGTTTGAGGCCTTCCTCGTGAGCATCTGTATCTACCCCTCTGAGGCCTGTCTGAATTGGGAAAGGACCAATTTTTTGTAGGCCAATTCCTACTAAATCTGGGTGGCTGTACTTGTAAGAAATCTTTAACTGTTTGCATGGATTTTGCCTTGTCCTCCATCTTTTTAATCACCTCTTCAGCTTTAGATCCAAACAAAACATTATGCTGAACAGGAGCATCCAATAATTTAGCTTTTACTTGATCTGGCAAATTTTGTTACGTTAAGCATGCATGCCTTCTAATTACTGTGCCAGAGGCAGCAGTCCTACAAGAAGCCTCCAAGGCATCAAATCCACAGTGTAAACCATGCTTCCCAACTTGTTCAGTGGTATGCATTAAGTCATGTAATTCCTTATCATCTGCACAGGCGGAAATGGAAGTTAGCTTTTGTTTTAAAACAGACAGGAGAAATTGCTGGTATTTCAGCATATGAAACTGACTGTGTAAAGCCCTAATAGATAAAGTAGCAGAAGTGTACACTTTTTTGCCCCATCTTTCTAAAGATCTGGAATCCTTCTCAGTGGGAATGTTTTTTTTAGCAGAAGCAGCCTTAGGACCCTGAGAAATGGTTTCAGGGTCAGCAGTAGGGTTCTTGTATAAAAACTGGTAGGAATCAGGAACCCTGTAATATCTGTCAGGCTTAACAGGAGCTGGAGGAAAAGAGTCAGGGGTTAAGTTAGCCTCCGAAAAAGCATCATCCACAATATCCAAAATAGGAGGAATAGCCAGGGGTCTATATTGGGGAAGAAGAAGAAAATCCCTTAGTCTTTTCTTAGATTCCAAATACTCCTGTCCTTCCCAGTGGAAATGTTCCCCCATTTCATGTAAAGTTTCCCCAAAAGAGAAATCCTCAGGGGGAGAAGCTGAAGGTATGGATTCCTCAGCATCAGAATCCTCACAAGGAGGGAAAGAAAATTCCTGGTCAGAAGAAGAAACTGAAGAAACAGAAGCCTGATCAGAGGAGTCATAATAAACTTCCTGCCTTGGCCTTTTATCTGGAGGGGGATGTGAACCCCTAATCATAGTAAGTAAGTCCTCCACTATCTTAAGTAACTGTTCCTGTGACTTGGGAGCCGGATCAGAAGAGGCCTGTGTTGCAGTCTTTGATTTGGAAGGAGTCTTTGCCTTTGTCTTTAGCTTTGCCTTTATTAGAAGCTGAGTAGGCCTGAAAACCCCTTCGGAAGCCGGTACCTGCACAGCGGCTCCGGACCCATCCGAAGGAGCATTGTCCGAAGGTCCTGCAACAGAAATATTCAAAGGCCTAGTTGGCTCCTCGTGGGAGTCCGTTTCGGCCATCGGTTCCGAAATGGCCGACAACAGAGGCTGCAAAAGCGCCTCACTGATGACGGCTGAACCTGAAGCTGGCTCTGCTTGTACGATATCGTCAGATTTGGACCTCGGAGGCCTGTCTTTGTCCTTGCGTCGTTTGTGAACTCTAGTAGCAGGGACCGTATCCGACGACATTTTGTAATTAAAACGTCTACCGAAGTAATGAAATGAAAAATCGCACCTTCGTTTAATTGTATGTTGATTGAATCTAGTACAAAACCGACAACTAGCTACGTCGTGGTCAGGGCCTAAGCAAGGAATACAGTAAGAATGAAAATCCTTGAGGTATTTGCTTCCCACATGAAATACAATTATTAACTTTTTCTGACATCGGACTGGAGCAAGAAAAAAGTTTCCCCAACTGGGTACTTAGCTTTGAGTAGGAGAAGAAAGTCTTCAAACTGAAGTTTGTTCAGAAAAGATGGTCAGGAGTCAGCCGACCGGCACTTGCGAACTGCTATCACCGCACGGCAAGAAAGACTGGAGAACATGGTGTCGGCTGACAGCTTTGTACTCCTGGCGCTCTGACGTCAGGGAGCATATGGCTGAACAGCTGACGCCGGACCCAGACTTTGGGATTCTGGCCGACTGAGGACTGCCTGCCGGCAGGGGAGAACCCTACAGTCATGACTGCAACAGTGAAACATGATGAACATCTGCGCAATCAAGCAAAAAAAATGATAAAGATAAGAAACTATTTCTCCCAACAGTTAAATTCCCACAAAAACAACCCAAAAAATTCTGGCATACTATATCTCAGCTTATTACCCCAGGAACCAAAGAAAATCCATCCCCTGCCACTGATAAAACCCCATCCTAAATAGCAGAAACTTTCAATAAACACTTCATAGAGAGCATAGGCAATCTACTCAATCCCACCACCCAGCCCTCAACCTCTCACTCTCCTCACAACCCTAGTCCTCCCCAAACTAACACAACACTCCCCAAGTCTTATCAGAAACTCAACATATCCCCCCACCTCTTCAACCTGTCCCCAACTCAAGTTATACATAGGTTACTTCTCAAACTAAAACCTTGCGCTTCATCTGCTGATATCCTCCCACCAGAGTACTTAAAAATAGCCGCAGATACCACAGCATATCCTATCGGCATTCTCATTAACTGATCCATCTCAGAATCCTACATCACCTCCCTCTGGAAAAAATCCATAATAACCCCCTGCACAGAGGAGATAAATGCTTTTGATATCTCAAATTATCGCCCCATAGCTACACTCTCTCCCCTATCCAAACTACTAGAAAAATGCATACATAAACAACTGCTTAATTGCACCTACAAAATAATCTCCTCACCCCAACCCAACACACCTTCAGACTCTCCCCATAGTACAACCACTGCATTTCTCTCCTTTACAGATACAAATCAACAAATCCAGAGATGCCGGACTACTAACATCCGTTATATTTCTGGATCTATCCAAGGCTTTCAATACAATTTCCCACCCAAAACCCCTGCAACAACTCTCTACTCTAGGTCTTTCTCTTTCTGCACTTCTATGGTTCAACAATTACTTAACAGGCAGATAATGTATTAAATGGCAGGGAACCCTCTCTAACTTTCTAACACTGGAGTCCCTCAGGGGCTCATTCTTGGACCACTTCTCTTTAACTTCTTCGTTAACAATCTACACTGTGCCTTACACCAAAGCTCCTCGATGCAACACACCGATGATTCTACTGTAATCTCTACCTCCAATGACATAAAACACCTCCAGCAACAAACGCAAACTTCCTCCACTTCCATAGAGACCTGGCTAAACAATGCCCAGCTCCTGCTGAACCCAAGTAAAACCAAGCTCCTCCTTTTCACACCCAAAAATCTCTCAACCAAATTTAAGACATTTTCCTTAACAAAACCCAACTAGAAGTGGTCTCCCAAGCCATTAGGAGTAACCATAGACAATAAGCTTTCTTTTGATTTACATATTCAAAATGCAATCAAGAAAATACACTCCAAACTCGGAATGCTATTACATATTCAAAATGCAATCAAGAAAACCCAATCCAAACTCAGAATGCTATACCGCCACAAAATGTTCATGAGCTTAGCCACAACCACCACATTGGCCACTACCTACCTGCTCCCCCCTCTCCTCTATGCTGTCCCCATTCTAACATCCAGACTACCCTAGAAAACAAACTGGAATCCTACTATAATAAAAATTGCCAAATCTGCTATAAATGCACCCCACAACACTCATCACTGCATAGTTCTCCAAACCCTTAACTGGCTCCAATTACCACACCTCTTACACCACCAACTTAATATGGCACACAATGTAATATATCAACCCCACATTTGCCCATCATTTAAATTCTCCCCTCTAAATCTACTTATACACCAGGACCCCCCGGATCTGAAGACAAACTAGTAACCCTACAGAGGCCAAAGAATAAAGCCGGACAATGTCAACATTCCAACACAGTAGCTAAACTCTGGAATGACTTTTCACCAGACATTAGGGCAATATCTAACCACAAACAATTTAAACTCACACTAAAAAAACACCTCCTAGAAACAAACATCTGCACCTGCTTCAAATAAACCCAGAAACTCTGTTTCCAGTCCATCTCACCTTCACACCTCCTTCCACTCCCTAAAATCCTTATTTTCTTTCCTCCTCTCTCCTCTATACTCTCCTCCTCCACTCTAAGCTACCCCTTCATTTTCCCTGACTAACTTCACATCCCACTAATTACTCATTCCAATTTGACCTCTGCATTCATTACTCTACAAAGGTCTACCTACAAATACTGTAAACATCCACTTCAACCAGACTAACTCAATTTAGAAACATACCTCTATAGACCTTCCAAGTTTTCAAATTAGATACACTAACCAGCTGTGCCTTCTATAAGCTGCCAATGATTTCAGACACTAAAATCTAAGTACTTGTATACCATTCAACCTATCTTGTAACACTGCAAACTATTCACCTGTATGTAAATGAAATAACCATGTTACCTACACTTGTCAAATGTTTTACTTGTAATTCTCAGATGAAAAGGTAAATTAAATGTTTTTGTTTGTATTTTTAAGTTAAAAATATTTACTTTGCATTTCTCGAATGCAAATGTAAATTAAATGACCATTGTACCTATGCTTTGTCAAATGTTTTAGCTTATAAGTTAATTGCACTAGTTTGTGGAGCTTTTCCCCCAGTGCCTCTGCTGAGAATGGGTTCCTGACCCAGTCAGACTTTCCCGGTCAGCAAACGCCAAATAAATAAAAAAAGAAGTTATGTACTTACCATTAACGTTCCATGTTTGTTGTCCATCTCGCCATTCATTCTTACTAGATGGGTTCAGAGCCAATCCTTGGCTCCGACTACGGCGAATACACTAGCTTGAAGTCTCTAACTTGGTTCATGGCAGAAAAGGTATTGCGTCATGCAGTGGTGTAATTCCCCAGATCTTGTTTGCTGCCAACCAAAAATAATCAGTCTAAAATACAAATGATACATCAGGTATAGAAAAAACAAGGAAACTACAAAGGAGCTCCTTTAGTAAGGAAGGAAAACCTCACCTCTAGGTCCTCTGTCCTTGGCTGGGGGAAGGTGGGGGGGTCGTAAGAATAAATGGTGAGATGGACAAAAATGGAATGTTATGGTAAGTACATAGCTTCTTTATGTTATGTTGTCCTATCTTGCCTTCATTCTTACTGGATGGGACAGTGTTCCTAGCACCATTTCCCCGGGTGGCTCATGGAAGAACACCTTTGAGCACAGTGGAACCAAAGGAAGCCCTGTCCCGGGAGGCCAAATTCACTTTGTAATGAGTAATAAACGTGTGGGGAGTTGCCCATGTAGCAGCAGCACAAACACTGTCCATTGACAATCTGGCCAGATAAGCAGAGGATGTTGCTAATGTTCTGGTAGAGTGGCCTCTAACTTTGAATGGTAAACTCCTGTTATTTGAGGAGTATATAAAGGTAATGTAATTTGAGAGCCAATATGAAAGCGTATTTTTTTGCTTCAAAAAAAGAAATGAACAATTGATCTGTTTTCCTGAAATCTTTAGTTCTATGCAGATAAAATCTAAGTTGTCTATGCACATCCAATTAGTGAAGTTTGTACTCTGCCTCGTTGTTATGATTGGGAAAAAACACTAGGAGCTCAACAGATTGATTTAGATTGGTCTGGAAACAAAGTTTGGCACGAAGGATGAATTAGTACGTAGAAATACTCTACCTCTATGGAAAATCAAGTATGGTGGCTTGATTGTTGGAGCTTGCAACTCCAAGACTCTTCCTGCAGATGTAATGGCTACCAGGAGAATAATGTTCCAAGAAAGGAAATTGAGATCAGAAGAGGATGACGGCTCGAAAGGAGGTAGTGTTAGGTGAGTCAGGACAAAATTCAAATCCAATGGAGAAAAGAGGTTCTTTTACGGGAAGTCTCAATAAACAAGTGCCTTTCAAAAATGCTTTACACAATTTGTGTGACATCAGGTTAGGAGTATATTCACCAATGTGAAAATTAGATATCGCAGCTAGCTAGACTCTTAATTGTAACTGCTGCAGAACCTTGCTGAAAAAGCTCTGCAAGAAATTCCAAAATCGAACTGATTGGGGCAGAGAAGGAGTCTGTTTTTGCTTTTGCCCAGTAGGAGAACCTATTCCATTTACTAGCATATAACTTTCTAGTCGAAACCTTGTGAGAGGATACCAAAATATGTTTTACTGCTGGTGTGAAGTCTTGATGCCTAAGTTTGGAAGTGGAGCAGCCATGCTGTCAAATTGAGGGTTTGGAGAGCAGGATGAAGAGTTCCAGACATACGAGTCAGAAGGTCTGGAACTGGGTCCAGAACCCAGGGCTTCTTCTGTAGGTGAGGCCAGAGAAAGGGTAAACAAACCTGATGAGGCCAGTGTGGGGCAATGAGAATCAGCCTGCTTCTCAAGAATTTTGCTTTCTGGATGACTTTGGGTAGGAGGGGAAAATGCATACAGAAGTCCCGAGGGCCAATTGTGAACAAGTGCGTCTCTCAGCGTCTCCTCCAGAGGGGGGATTAGGGCGAAGTACCTGCTGCATTTGGTATTCATGGGAGCGGCAAAAAGATCGCACCAAGGCTGGACGCATTTTCAGAAGATCTCCTCCGCTATGTTTTGGTTCAGACACCACTCATGGGGCATTAAAATCGCCTTGCTGAGCTTGTCCACTATCACGCTGGATTTCCCCGGGATATGCACTGCTACTAGAAAACTTTTGGAAGAAAATGCCTACTGCCATACTCTCAGCACCTCTCGACCAAGGGGGTATGATCTGGTTCCTCCTTGTTTATGTACCAGACTACCGAGATGTTGTCTGACTGGATTACAATCGCTACTAGAGGAAGAGAGTCCTGGAGTGCCTACAACACTAGAAGCACTGCTCTCATCTCTAGAACACTGATGTGCAGATGGACCTCATGTTCTTGCCATGTGCCTTGGGACAGTCCTTCCCAGATAATGCCCCCCACCCTACCTGGGAGGCGTCCGCGGTCACTGTAGCTACAGGTAGTTGTGGCACAAAGGGTCATCCTATGGTCACATGGTTGTACCGAAGCCACCACAGGAGATCTCTCTTGCACGAATCTGTGATTCTGACTTGGTGAGACATGAGAAGTTCTTGTAACGTCCACTGAGCAAATAGAAGCCATTGAAGAATTCTCATATGCATTCTGGCTAGGGGAACTAAGGTGATCGTTGAAGCCATAGTCCCTAGGACTTTTAAAATTGTCTTTGCCTTTGCTTTGTTTCAGGATAAAAGGTTGGCTATTTGTTGCCTGGGAGCAGAAACCCTGTCCGGAGGAAGTTGTGCCATCATGGAGACGGTGTCAAGATCTGCACCTATGAATGCAATATGTTGACAGGGCAACAAGGCAGATTTTTGTAAACTGACTGTAATCCCTAACCGGAACCAAGTTTGAAGAGTGGTGTCCCTTGCCTGTTGAAGTGGATGCTTGGTGGTGGCAGTTAGGAGCCAGTCGTCTAGGTACGAAAACACTTGGAATCCCAGACGTCTCAAGTGAGCCGTGACTACTGCCATGCATTTGGTGAACACTCTGTGGGCTGTAGTGAGATCAAAGGGCAGAGCTCAAAACTGGTAATGACTGGCTCCCAGCCGGTAGCGTAAGTGACTCCTTGATGGTCTGTCCATTTTTATGTGGTAGTAAGCATCTTGGTGGTCTACTGAGCACATCCAATTGTCTAGCCATAAAAAGGGAAGAATAGACTGCAGTGTCACCGTTTGGAATTTGGACTTCTTAACGGATTAGTTTAGTTTGCTGTGATCCAAAATGGGTCTCCAGTCCCCTATTCTTTTTGGCACTAAAAAGAATCCTGTGCAAGTTCTGAATTCTATTTGGTCTGCGGGGACTTCTTGGTTGATTCTTGTCTAGCAACTTTTGAATTTCTACAGTTGCTTGTTCCCTTTGACTGGGTGGAACATCTGCGATTGTTCTGATCTGTGGGGCAGGATGGTAAAAGGGAATGGAATAGCCTCTGGATATTATACTTTGTACCCACTTGTCTTTTGTGATATCTCGCCAGGCTTCTGGATACAAGGATACATGCCCCCCGACTGCCTCCAGAGTAGAGCAGACGGGCCTCCTTTCAGGAGCACTGGTAGGGCTGGCCGTGAAAGGAATTACGGTCACCGTGGTTTTCTGGACCCCCTCTGCATCTAGGATGACGTCTACCATTATTGCCTCCCCCTCTGCCCCTGGGGAAGGGTTCACCTTGTGCGTCTTGAAAAACTCCATGGGATCTTTTGAACCACATCTTCCCACTCTTCTGACCTTTAGGGTAAAGTCTTGAAGGTATGGAAAAATGTACTCCAACGGCAGAGAGAGTTTTCCCTTCCTGCTTGCATCTGGTGAGTGTGTCCTTGACTTTAGGTCCAAAAAGTGAGGAACCATCAAAAGGGGCATTGGTAAAGGTAGACTTGAAGAGCTCCGCAAAGTTGCACAAGTGCATCCAGAAGTGCCTCCTCAGGGAAACTCCTGAACCCGCTGCCCTGCTTGCTCCATCTGCTGCATAGGATATTAGTCTCATGGAGGAGTTAACAATGGAATTTAAGGTAGATAGCAGAGATGTGACCTTAATTGACACCCTCACAGCCAATTAACCTTGAAGAGTATCTCCTAACTCCTTCAGGAGAACTCTTTGTAGCCCTGTAAAGTGCGAAAGATAGTTCAGCGATCTAAGGGTAAAAGTTGCTGATGAAAAAAACACACTTCCCGTATCTGTCCATTGTCCGGGAGTACTTGTTCGGTGGATGGACAGATGAGGATGTTTCAGAAAGTTCCTTCTTGGTGTCTGCTGCCACCACCATAGCATCTACAGGAATGCCTTTTGTGAGAAAGTCTTTTTCCAAAGGTGTCGACAAGAACTTATTTGGCCTCTGAGGGACTGGTGCCATAGTGTCTGGTGACTCCCACGCCTTTTGACTAACCAACTCCAATAGCTCATTGAAAGGCAGAGATACCCAGGAGGCTGAAGTTTAAGATCCAAAAGCCTTCAGGTACACGACTCCTCATCAGAAGGGTTGATGGATTTTCAGCCGCCTCTCTGTTCCAGGATCTCAAGGATATCTGCAAAGGAGACATCTTCAGAAGACAACCATGGGGACCCTTCTGACTCCTCGAGGTCAGTGTCAGAGGTGATGGACTCGTCAGGGAAGTCTATACGCTTCCTCTTGCATGTTCTCTTTCGATGAGCCTCCTCAGAAGGATATTCTGGGGAGGTCTCAGAAGAGTGGGGCCCGCCCAATGGAGCTCCCCTGAGTCTCTGAATCTCTGCTGTCCTGTGGATGGGGTGGTGCCGAGACAGACGCCGGTGCTCTGGGGAGAAGAATACCAGTATCACTATGTAGAGCTGTAGGTGGGGATAACACACTCATCATCAGCCCGAAGGCAGATCTCCCCAGCTCAGAGGACACCTCCGGTTCAAAGGAAACAAAGGGAATCTCCAGCTTCACGGAGATCAGCTCTGAGGCTAATGTAGGAGCTGAGCTCAGCAGAGCCAAAGCTCCAAGAGGTAAACTCAGAACCGAAGAAACTCTGGTCTGAGCTTCCCCCCCAGAGCCGACCAGAGAACTTGGCCCCTAAACACCCCAGATGGCACAGAGTGTCGCAGCAGGGACAGGTTTCAAAATCTGCTGAAGGGGTCTTGGAACCGAAGAATCTACAGCAAGTGATACCTGGCATTCTGGCTCCAAAGATCCAGTTTGGCTCGGAGGAGGAATCATTGTGGATGTAACAGTCATAGTCTTGGCTGGCACTGAGACTGACGGGGTCAGAGCAGAGAGCAATTTAGCCAGCGCCGGCGATTTCAAAATCTGCGCACCACCCTCACCACTTCATCGTCTGATAAGCTCCTAGAAGACCTGGAGGAGAGTGGGTTGGATGAGCAAGCTCTCTCCAAAATAGGAGATCTCAAGGTAGCAGAGACCGGTAACAAATCAGGGGACCGGCTCCGGAACATAGTCTCTTTTGGCTCCGAAGACCTTTAGCCGAAGGACTATATTTGTCCAAGTGCACGATCTCTCTCAGTTTCGAGGGCTGTGGAGTCGAGGAGATCGATGCATCAGAAGTCTTAGCCAATTTTTGTGGCGGCTCCGAATGAGCCAAAGAAGCAGGAGATGGCTGTTTTGTAGTCTTGTCACTCAGAGGAAGGGGACCTACTAGAAAAAGAAGTGCTCTGTAGAGCCTCATCAAAAGAAGGTTTCAAGAGCACTTTGAGTATCAGTTTGTTCTTTCTTTCCTGCAAGACATGGGAGATGAAAGAATGACAAAACGTGCAAGTCTCCTGGAGGTGAATGGCCCCAAACAATAAACACAAATGTTATGCCCATCAGTGATGGGCATCTTCTGAAAGCATTTCTGACGCTTCTTAAACCCAAAAGGCTTGGGTTCCTTCTCTCTAGTTTCCTTTGACATTTTAAGAAGGAAACCACACCAGAAAAATAAAAGGTAAAGCCTAAAACACACCTCTATAAGAAAACTAACATGTAAAAAATATTTCAAGTTTTAAACAAACACTATTACAACACTTTAATAACACATCTAATAAGACAGGAACAGGGTGAACAGCTCTGCCCTCTAAATGAAATGGGCACTAGGCCCTCTAACTTAAACGGACCTAGTAGAGCTGTGAGCGAGAGAGACAGAAAAGGAAATTAGCTCTCTAAATCGAGCTAATCTACACAGAAAAGAAATACAGACTAACTTCTACTACTGTAACCACTAACTGCACCACTACAAAGGATGGGAAAATAGCAAAAAGGCCTTGTGACTAATGGCGGCTAAACAACCAACCACACAATAGCAAGATTAAACAGCACTCGTAACTATAGCACACAGTTAAACTATGGAACAACCACTAACTACTAATAAGCAATATTAAAGCTACACAAAGGGAAAAAATATAAGATTTTACAGAACTTAGCCATGGCCAAGGAAAGAGCATCCGAACTTGTAAAACGGCAAACGAGATCTGAGAAATTACACCACTGCATGATGGGATATCTATTCTACCAAGAGCCAAGTTAGAGACTTTGAGCTAGTATATTCAGCCGAGTTGGAGTAGAGGATCGGCTCCGAACCCATCCAGTAAGAATAAAGGCGAAACATGTAAACATAACATTAAAATAAATGTGTTGGCTCTTCTTTCTCAGGCCTGTCAAGTTATTTCTGATTTTCCAGACTCAGGTAAAACTTCTGTTCTTTCCTTGCTAGGGACTTCCTCTCAAGTCATTCCTCATTCTTTTAAATGTAGTTATGACTCAGCAGATTCCTTTTCTAGGGCTGCTGTTTTTGGTTCAGCCATGAGGAGGTATTATTGGCTTAGGCTTCAACCTCTACCTGATGATATTAAAGCTAAGATGATGGCGGCTACTCTGGATCCTAAAATTTTGTTTGGGGAAGCTGCTACTGGTTTGTTCCAGTCCCATCAGGATAAGCGCAAGGCCTTAGGGAACTTAAATGTGTTTTTTTCTCCTGTGCCTAAATTTCAGGGAAACTACCCCACTAAGCCTGCACCTTTTGTTTGTAGGCAGTCCCGTACTTCTACTAAATGTAAGGAGAGTGGCAAACTGACTCCTCCTGCTAAGGTTACTCAATTTTTGGGGACTCTGAAATCTTCCTTTCTGGACAAACCAGGTGTTTTGTGACCATAGCCGGCCTTAGGCATAGGCCAACTAGGCGGTAGCCTAGGGTGCCGCTCTAGCAGGGGCGCTTTTTCAGTATTTATTTAATGTAGGTAGACCAGGATGGGGGCACTGGGTGGTGTGGTGGGGGGCACCATGGAGCCCTTTTGCCTAGGGCACCGGTTGACCTAAGGCCGCTCCTGTTTGTGACTATCCATCCCCTCCCAGCCACATTCCTCTCTCTTTTCCAGTTTGGCTTCAATTCCCTCAGGATTCTTGGGTTCCGTCATTCGTCAAGGGTACTTCATGGTTTGGAAATCCTGTCCTCCTTTTATGGGCATTCCTCAACTTCCTTGGGAACATCTTCCCTTTTTTACCAGGGGTTCTTCAAGATTTCATGTCTCAGGGTACTATTCAAGAGGTGCCTGTGTCCCAAAGGTGGAAAGGGTTCTACTCCTGACTGTTTCTAGTGCCCAGAATCGATGGCAGTTGGAGACCTATTCTAGGCCTCTCATCTAAAAACAGTTTTCTAAAGGTATGTTCCTTTCAAATGTTGTCTTTTCAGATTCCATTTCCTCTCTTACACCCTCAGGCCTATATGGTCTCTCTGGCTCTCAAGGATGCTTATTCTCCATATTTTGATCCATCCTCTTTTCAGGAAGTTTTCACATTTCTCTGTGCCTTCCTGGCATTTTCAGTTCTCTGCTTTGCCCTTTCTACTGCCTCAAGGGTGTTCACCAAATGCCTTACTCCTGCGATTGCCTTTTGCAGACTTCAAGGGATCCAAATATTTCCTTACTTGGATGACCTGTTGATTCAGGCATCTTCTCCACAGACCCTTTTGCAAAATCTTCATTTTGCTCCATCCCTGCTGAGCCTGGGGTTCACTGTAAATTTCAAAAAGTCTTCTCTGACTTCTTCTCAGGATCAAGCCCCTCCAAAGGCCTTAACTGTTATTTCTTTTTTTCATACTCTTCTTCCTCTGGCTTCCATTACTGCCAGGGAGTTTTGGAGAGTTCTGGGTTTCATGGCAACCAGCATTCCAATGCTCTCTCTGGCCAAATTTATATGAGAAACTTTCAGCGGTTTCTCAAGTCAGTGTGGCTTCAACATGCTCATCCTCTAGAATTTGTAATTCTTCTTCCTTGTCTCAGACAGGAACTTCTCTGGTGGATTCAGTAGCTGTCGCTGAATCCAGGGATCATTTTTCATCCCCCTCCTCCCTCTCAGGAATTGATCCTGGACACCTCAAACATGGGATGGGGGAGATTTTTGGCTCCCTAAAGGTACAAGGGTTGTTGTCACCTCTTCAGCAGAAGCAGTACATCAATGTCAAAGAGATGAGAGCCCTTCTGCTGGCTCTTCAGTCCTTTCAGTCTCTTCTCCAGGGCTGCTCAAGGTATTCACAGACAATACTACAGTGATGTGGTACATCAACAAGCAGGACAGAACGAAATCTTCTTTGCTGGTTGGCATTTCTGGTATGGAATCTTGCTGTCAAGTGACTCCTTTAGGCAGTTTATATCCCTTCCGGTCAAATATTTTGACAGACACACTGAGTAGGTCCTTAACTCAGTCCCATGAATGGATGCTTCACAGGGATTTGCTTCCGGAAATTATCCACCAGTGGGGTACTCCTCAAGTGGATCTTTTTGCCTCTCCGCTGAACAGACAACTTCCCCTGTTTTGTGCCAAAGACCCAGGGGCATCTGGTATGGAAGGTGGGTGCCATCTCATTCTCTTGTGAGGGGATGTTTCTTTAGCTATTGCCTCCCCTTCCTCATTCCAAAAGTCCTATTCAAAATCTAACAGGATGCTCCCAAGATCGTGTTGGGGACTCTCTTTTGGCCGCGACAGCACTAGATCCCTCCTTCTGCATCTAGCCAGGGACAATCACAAGTTACCTCACAAGGTGATCTAATCATGCAGATTGCTTTTCCAATCCCCATCTATCTATGCTTCACCTGACACTGTGGGTGATATGTCTATGAGGAATCAAAATCCTCTTTTTTTCTGAGCATGTGCTGCAAGTCCTGCAGGAGGCCAGGAAACCTATGACTAGGAAATCCTACTTATCCAAATGGAAGAGGTTCTCCTTTTGGTGTCTCTCTCTCGTAACCTGGACCCACTTACTGTGGATGCTCCTTTGGTTCTCTCTTATTTGTGTGAGTTGCTCAATGCTGGTATGGCCTATTCTTCCATTAAGGCCCACCTGTCAGCTATCTCTGCTTGTCTGCCTTTATCTCCTCCTTTATTTGCCAGATTTGAGGTGAGACAATTTCTTAAAGACGTCCTTAATATCAGACCTCCCAGGAAGCCCTTTCCTCCTCCCTGGGATCTTAATTTTGTTTTGGAGAAATTGACTCGGGCTCCTTTTGAACCTGCTGCTTCTGCTTCCTTGCAACATTGTTCCTGCAAGACTATTCTTTTATTAGTGCTTACTTCTGCCAAATGGGTGCCAAAGTTGCAGGCCCTCATGGCTTGTCCTCCTTTTTTGACTTTTCATGAGGACAGAGTGTCCTTGCACACTAACCCTTCTTTTATGCCAAAGGTGGTTAATGACCTATCACTGAATCAGTCTATTAATCTGGTACTTTTTCCCCTCTACCCAACTGAGAGTGAGAGGGTGCTGCATACTTTAGACATGTGTAGACAACTTAGAATTTATCTGAATATGACCAAAGCTATCAGAAAATCTGATCAAATCAGTTCTTTCTTTTCATTCTAGATCTTTGGGGCTTGCTGTAGCCAAGAAAACTATTTCTTCTTGGATTTCTAAGGCTACTTTCTTTTGTTGCACTTCATGGCAACAGCCTTCCTTTTTCAAAAATGGCTCATTCTACTAGAGCTGTGACTTCTTCTGGTGCATTTTTCAAAGGTTTAGGTACTAATTATATTCCTGAAGCAGCTACCTGGACTTCTGTGCACATCTTTACCAAGCACTACAAGATGGATATCTCTAGAGCTAAAGCTGGTTTTGTTAGTTCAGTTCTTCATGTTATTTTAGGGGACTCTTCTGCCCTTTGCTCCTCCCCCAAATTTCCTCTTGAGCTTTGGCACTCTCCCATATCGTTAAGAATACTGTAGCAGTGAATGTAAGGACTTAGTACAGTTGTTTAAAATCTTACCATAACTGTAGATGCAACTGTCTTCACTGTTGCAATATTTGCTCCCTCCCTCCATCCCCAGAGTTCTTTACGTTCCTGGATGTACAAGTTACCTCTTGGGTTCCTTGGACTGGCGTTCATCCTGGGGCAATCAGTTCTGTTTTTGGCAAGTCTGTATGTCACCTTTACGTTCTACATTATGCAGGGAGCATATGGTGACGTTCAAAATACCTTTTTAAATTCAGAAGTCTTTGGAACACTGGCCGGTCGTCAGGCTTCTGTGGCAGGGAATCCCATATCGTTAAGAATACTGCGGCAGTGAAGGCAAGGACATCGACAATTATGGTAAGATTTTACACAACTGTACTTTACAGTTGCTCCCTGGGGCTGAATACCAGCTGGGTTCACAAGGTTTTTCCTTATGGTCTCCATGCTACTATTTCTTCTACTAGCCCCTTTCCACCTTTGCTAGCTTCCCTTTACTCTGTCTGCAATAGTAAAGGGGAAGGCTTACAGGACTGGTTTCTTTCATACCTGGGCATGGAGGTAATAAAGAACTATTTAACACTTTGCAAAATGGTGTCCCTTTACTCCACCTTTCTGAAATTTACACCTGTAGATTTCTAAACAGTAGCTTCTTGACTCATTGGTCATTAAGAAATATAGCTCAGCCATCTAATAACAAAATCCAAAGCTGCCAGCTAGATGCTGCATCACTACCATCATGACCATATTTAATTAAATGCTTTATTACCTGTCTGCATGAGATCCAGTAATTCTGCCCTCAGGACAGCATTACTGAGTTGGGTTAAGGCTACCTGCCAAGCATATGGGACCTAGGTACCTGTGAGGGCCCTAGGTCTCTTAAGTTATGCTTCAACTTTTGGGTTCTTTTAGAGAAAACATCTCCTGGAAGCTCTGGATTCAGGATAAGATTGCCAACTACCACTTCATGGATAGATATGTCCTCCTTACCAAGAATCTTAGGTAAGCCATATTCTCCTTTGGAATTCAAGAAGAGTGTTTCGGCAATGGATGCCTTGGAATGGATGTCTGATCTGGAAGCCAAAACCTGGTTGTCAGACGCCTTAAGAAAATCAGCTGTACAGTGCAGGGGCTGTGAAGAAAAGCCTCATTGGTGTCTACACCTCTGAGTTGTAAATGAAAGCTTAAGTCAGGAATGTTCTTCTCGTACTTGACATCAAATGTTTCTTTTTTTTTTTTTTTTTGGGGGGGGGGGGGGGTGGCCAAAGATGAACCCAAGAAAGCCATAGAGGCTCAAACAAATGCCTCAAGCAAATTTTTGTTGATGTAGTTTTCCAAGGAATTATGCCTAGTTATTAAAGCATTTTGGGGTGAAGCCCTGGCAAATGTCACAGTCCTAGGTACTGTGCTCTGGGCCTAAACAAATCAATGGTTGTGGAAATCTTTGCAGGGAATCTGTCTATCACAAAATCATCTACATTTCTTAAGCTCTGACATATCCAACGTCAAATGAATTATGTAAAAATTATAAACAAAATGTCCTGAGCACCAAAGCAGGCACAACCAGGAAGAACCATGCTTACAGTTATGTCCAATGAAGGTTCTGGAGATTAGTCTGGAAGTCAAGCATATGGCCTTCTAGCACATCCTTGGAAGAAGGAATGCTACTGCAATAGTGATCGCTGTGATGAACTGCAAGTTTAGCCAAAAGCCACATCTCCCTAACAAATAACATTCCCAAGAGTACTAAGTTTTAGTAGGTCAAGGTTTACGGTCTTCTTTTTAAGACTGCATTTCTAGTACATTGCTGTAAAATACTACTAAAAAAAATACAAAATTTACCATATAAAAATATCAGACAGTTTAATGTTTGTGTACGGGGGGGGGGCTATAGTGATGAGATTTTTTTTTTTAAGATGAACACTCCATTTTTCACTTACTTGACTTTTTGGAAGAAACAGAATTCTCACCATCCTCAGAGTCGCTGCTGTACTTGTAAGTAACCTTTTTCACTTCCTTCCTAAATTGAGAAATTTATCATGATTAAAATGTCTGCAAGTTAAAGCACAAAGCACAGTTTAAAAAAAATGCTTTAATTTTAAAAATACCAACTGAGAATTAAAACAGATGATGTTTTTGTCAATGACAACTTTTGGTAAACAGCTTTCCATTGTCCCATGTCCTGTACACCATAAAAAATGATTTAGTTAAAGGCAGGTGACTACCACAATTTTGAAGTATTTAGTTCGAGTATCACAATGGTATACAATTATATTGTGAACCTGCGTCCAAGACATAGCATCTGCTGTCTTTGACCAACACAGTAAAATAACCACAAATACGGAGGTCCTAGCCAGGACACAGACTTTCTTTTGTCTCTGTTCTCGCTCTGTACATGTGCCTTCCTTTTGTCAAGTTTAATCATCAGAGTTTACAACAAATTTTTCCACAACACACAGCATAAATATGGAGACCCTACCTTCCACCTACCCCAGCTTATTAAATGGTAATACATTTCTATGGTTCTCTCCTATACTGCTTAGCCCACTGCAGAATTTCTGACTATGCTGGCAAGGGTTTAACTGTCCTTTGAATACAATAAGCAGAAAAAATAGTAATTGGATGTAGAGATTTCCCTTTTGCAGAGTGGGTCAGTCCTTTTTTGCCCATGGCAAACAGGAAGAAAGTCCTATGACCCAGCTGACCCAGGCTGGACTAATGGCTCAGGAGATGGAGGTGGTGGCCAGGGAACAAACAGGAATTAAGAGGTAGAGTCTACTCACCCCTCTCTGGGTGGGGAGAATGTGGGAAATATGTTGGGAGAAAAATTAAGACACTACCATCTGTTATAGCAAAGGCCAAATTAAGGCCAAACTAGTTATTAGAAATAGGCTACTGCAGCATTTGCAAACTTTGAGATAAAAAGAAGTAGGAAGATCTGCAACAGTCAGGTATGAGTGGGAAGGCAGGAGTGCGGCATTGACTCAAGACTGATGGCAATAGCTAACTACACACCCGGACCCCCATGTAGAAAATGGGGAAAAAGGGGGTTGATGATGACTCAGATAAAACAAAAACACAATTACCAGTTCTCCTCAGAGTGACAAAAAACAAAGCAATCAAAAACAAATATGTAGTGCTGTAATGAGTCCATGGCTAAAAAGTATTGTATAGTTCTATACAGAAATGATATGTTCACTCTTTTTAGATACAACATAAAAAATATTTCATTAAAATTTAAGGGGCAGGTGCTCATCGGCCACTGAAGCGAAGATGCAATATTTCTAAGTGTTTCTGTACCCCTACCTGAAATTTTACCAAAGGATATGTCAAAGACACTTTTGGAAAAGCAGCCCTTTATATCAGAAAGGAAAAAATATCCAAAATGCATTACTAGTTTAAGGACAGTCTTCTTGAAAATGCTTAGTGGAAAACAATTCTGGAAAACAATAACAGCCAGCTGTATTGTATTGTCTGATCTAGGGACAGGAACATCCTTGAAAGGCCATATGTCTAGGGTTTACAATTCAGCATTTTTTTTCCGCAGACGTTCGCACACTCTGGAATGGATGTGCAGCCTGTGACAAAGTATGTTGGGATGTCATATGTAGACTATATCAGCACCCTTGTTACCACTGTTGTCAGTCAACTTCCATGTCTCCAGGGAATACTTACTTGCAAATCAAGGGAAATAATGAAGATTTAGCAGTCCTGCTGCTCTCAAGTGGACACACAAAAGTATAATCCTGTCTAGCATACAAACAATCCAATGATGGTCAAGGACAGGTGGAACTACAACTAATCTGCAAGTGGACAGACTGAGGGGATTTCTGGTCTTGGCACAGTAAAAATACATCTTCCATAATTAAAAGTCAAGAGACACATTTAATGGGCCCCAATGATGAGCTGATGCTCAAACAGTAAAACCACTTGGTCAGAAAAAGCCAGAACCACACTATGACCAGCTAGAAAGTAGAGCAATTATCAGCAGCAAGCTATAAAGGCCAATGTTGCTGTTAAGAGGATCAGTGGTATCAGGGATTCACTGACAACCTACCGAGGGCAGAAGCAAGCAAGCACTACAGACAGCAACTTTTAGAAAAGCTACAACATGGACCAATGGGTAAAATGCCTAAAGGCATCAAGGGACCAATTCCCCCCATCCCCCCACCCCCATGGATGATGACCGAAAGCCCTTTATGCCACCGATGGCTTACCTGTCAAACAGTTTCCGTATCCTATAATCCAAGGTACTTTTTTAATTACTCCAGACACCAACATATATTCCATTTATCTGTGCACTCATGTCTACATAATAATTTCTGTTTACATTCCTGTTCCCCAACCATCTTAACAGATGTGGTTGAGAATATTTTTGAATAGGTATGCAAATGTACAGTGATCTTTGCTTTTCTGAATGGGAATAGTATAGCTATCAGGGTACCTAAAGTCAGGCTTTACTTTCAGTCTGTTTCAGAATAATTGCAAACAATAGTGAGTTTCCAAGACAAATTTTTGAACATAATATTTTTGTACTTATTTTGTTGCTGTAGTTCTGCACTACTGCATTTTATTTGATTTTGGACTTGTGTATTTTTGCTTTCCTTACACTTTGATTGACTTACATTTTCTGTGTTATTTTAAGCAATTTAGAATTTTGCTAACCTTTTATCTACCTGTAAACCTAGGTGGGGATGCTATACTACTTGGCTGACATATGCATATTGGGTTCTGGTTTGATTGATTAGTTTACTCTTGTCTCCCTCTAAAATGAGGGGGAGTTGTTGACATGTCCTTTCAATCTGCAAAGCCAGGACTGAGAGGCTAACGATTAGCCCTCACCATCCTCACCCAGTGTTTGTGAGACATAAGGAACACATGAGGTTATTCCTCTTCTCAAGAGACGGGCAGTACCCTCTCCTGTAGTCTGACCACCTGGATATTTCCCACTGATTCATTAATGCCTACTAACTGGCAATATTTCAGTGAAATATTCCTCACTTCCAGCAAGTTGTATAGACTCTCTTGAGTATTTAGGTAAAATGAAAATTAAATACAAGAAAATTCTTTTCATTTGAAAATGAAAATCGGGGTTTTTGCATTTTTTTTCACGTTTAATTAGCTCTCATTTTTAATGTGCTTAATCATGGCACCGAATACTGCAAATTCAGTATCACAATCAAGCTTCACTGACACAAACTTGCTGCATGTGGTCTGCCTTTCAAGAACCATAAATTAATTGGGTCAAAGCAGCCTAAGAAGTTACCAGCATACCAAAAACAACCAAAAAAATAATTCAAACTTGGGAAAACAATAAAATAGTACGAAAACCAAACTTGAGCCAAGATATTGTTATTTTATTTATTGCATTTGATTACCATAAAAGTCTAATTAGGTAATAAAACACCTTTTCAGCAGAGGCTCGGGGAGAAAAGCTGTAACTTACATACATATAAGATACATGCCACATGTAGAAATGGCAAATGTCTATGTTAAGACAAAATAACCACTTTATAGTAAATATTTGCATACATGTTCAGGGCTGCATTAATACTGCAAGCACTGTTCCACTTTTCATCCTCTTGTTTTATAGTACTGGACTCAAACGCCAACTACTGTGGAATGTAGTATGGCCTTAACCACCTTAATTTAATGCAAAATAGTTTGCATGATTTTATGTTATTGCATTGTTCTGAGTCTACTTTTTTTGTTCTATAAACATGCAGAATTTTATTGGTAGCTTTACTGTCGGAATGTGTACTGCCTGTATTGATATTAGCACTTTACTGCAGGAATACTAACAATTTTCTGGAGAAGTAGTTGTCTCTTTTGTATACTTGACAAGATCATGTTTGCTTGAACTGAAACAAATTTTTGCAACTGTCTCAGACACCAGGACATAGTCTTTACGCCATATTTATTTACATAATGGTAGCACAGAGGTGGCTGTTACAGGCAGGAGCGGCCTTAGGTCAACTGGTGCCCTAGGCAAAAGGGCTCCACGGTGCCCCCCCACGACATCACCTGGTGCCCCCATCCTGGTCTACCTATACCAAATAAATACTGGAAAAGCGCCCATACTAGAGCGCGCCCTAGGCGACCGCCTAGTAGGCCTATGCCTAAGGCCGGCTATGGTTACAGGAAAACTCCACCTTCGCCTACAGTTTAACTCACTCTTAGGTTGCTTTTCTCCTTGCAGTACGATTCCAGTACTGTGTAGGTACCTGAAAACCTGCTTGTAGTTTATAAAACTTTAATTTCCTCACTTTGGTATAAAAGGAAGGGAAAGACTACCTACTTTTTTTTTAAGCTTAACTTCTCGCATAACGGATAAGCGCTTTCATCTTGAGCACAAGACTTCATCAGATCTGATGAAGTCTTGTGCTCAAGACGAAAGCGCTTATCCTGTTTGTGAATAAAACAATTTGCTACCATTCGTGGACTTGGACTTCTGTTTGTGGTTTTAGAGTTTCTACTATTACACCGCTTGCTGTTTTCCAGTTAACTTCTCACATAAATTGCAGAGGAATGTGTCTACACTTGCATGACATATCAGACACAAAGAAATTTGTAGTTAGGAGCTCAGGCTGCTGTAAACAAGACAGAGGTGTGAATCTGTTTTCCATTGTCTTTATCGCAGAAAGGAAGAGAACTTATACTGATTACCAGCGGCTTCCAATGTAGCCATACTTTTCATAGCAAAACAGAGCAATTAGATCAGTCAATTCAAAGGCAGTTGCCATGTCTTTTGACAAATATATAAGCAGCATCACAGTATTGAAATGCTAAGCATTACACTTTAAATGTTTGTTGTCTATACCAGGGCTTCTTGGTCATGACCCCATAACTGAATACTGGGGTCATGAAAAATTTGGAGACTGCCTTTGTCGGACAGCATAGTGTCTGGAAAAAATAAAATGGTCTTTTTTTTTTTTTTTTTTTTTTTAAGGGCATTCTTTGGGAGACTTGTGACTGTAATATTCTCAATGTTCTTAGCTAGAAAATGTATATATTAGGCTAAAAGGAAGACTAATTACATCTTAGTGAGGCTGTAGCATGAAAGGAAGTTGGTTCCTCAAACAGAGGTTCTGACTAAGGATTCAGGATTAGTGGATTTTAATGGCCAAACCAAAGGTTATTATTGATGTAGCCTGAAGAATACTCGGGTGAAGGTTCCTGTTTGCTGAAGCCGGGGGGCGAGGGGGGGCTTTCAACTCTGACTTTTTGCTTGTGAGCCTGTTGCTGAAAAAAAAGGTTAGTGAAAGAATTAGCTACAGACCAGTGGGGAAGAATCCTTAATGAATCCTTGCATGACACTGAACCTTATCAAAAGATACCAGTTACTAAAATAGTGAAGGATGACTGCATGCAGAAAGAGAAAAGTACAGTTTTGTACCTACCATAAATGTAGATGTTCGAAGATCCACATTGCTGCAGTCCTTACATTTGGGTAGTCCGCTGTCCTCGGTCGGCCCGAATATCAAAGTATAAGGCTGACGTCGGTCAAGGCGCATTTGACTGACATCAGGACGTCAGGGTACAAATGCGCATGACCGACGTCATATCCTCAGTCTTTTCTTGCCCCAGATGTCAGAAGACCCTAAAAAGAAATGTCAAAAACCAAAAGACAGCAAACAACCAACCAACCACCCTTGCACTAAAACTATGTACAATATATACAATATACACCATATTGACAACCCAACCCACACAACCGCCTCTAACTACAGAGGGGAAGGAGGGAGGACTGCAGCAATGTGGATCTTCGAACATCTACATTTATGGTAGGTACAAAACTGTACTATGTTCTTCATCTCACATTGCTGCAGTCCTTACACTTGGGTAGAATCCCAAAGCAGAGGTAAGGGAGGATGGCCAAACTATAAGGAAGCAGGAGCTGCCAAAATGCCCTTCAAAACAGCAGTGGCAAAACCAGCCCTAGATTTGGAATAAAGTGGTAGGTGATAATGCCTAGAGAAAGTATGCACTGAACTCCAAGTAGCTGCCTCCAAAATATCCTTAGTTGCCACCCCCCAAAAAGTTGTCGAAGTGGCAGTAGCCCTAGTGGAATGAGGCCTAATCCCAGCTGGAATCTCCTTGCCATGATGGGAATAACAGAAAGCAATGCAAAACCCAATCCACTTAGAAATAGTTTGTTTTGACACAGGCTTGCCCTGAGAACTCAAAGCAAAAGAAACAAATAACTGCTGAGACTGCCTGAACCATTTAGTTCTGTCCAAATAATATCGCAACTGCCTGTGTACATCTAAAGTGTGCAAAATCTTTTCCCCTTTATTTTGGGGGTTTGCATAAAAAGTAGGCAAATGAATAGTTTGGTTTAAAGCCACACTAGAGACCACTTTAGGCATAAAGGAAGGATTAGTACGTAAAGATACCCTATCCTTATGGAAAATTAAGAAAGGCTCAACCGCCATAAGGGCCTGCAACTCAGAAACCCTTCTTGCAGAGGTAATGGCCAACAAAAAAGCAGTCTTCCATGATAAATATTTCAACTCGGTAGTAGCTGCAGGCTCAAAAGGTTGTAGAGTAAGTTTCTCCAACACAAAATTGAGATCCCAAACAGGAGTAGGAGCTCTACGTGGGGGTCTTATATTCTTTGCCCCTCTAAGAAACTGCTTGAACAAAGGATGAGAAAACAATGGTGGGTCACAATCATAGTGAGCCGAAATTGCTGCAGCATGAACCTTAATAGAAGAGAAGGACAAATCTTTGTCCAGTAACTCAGTAAGATATTGAAGAGCCACACTTAAATTAGGCTCAGAAACATCAAAATCCTTTGCTGCACTCCAAAATAAAAATCTCTTCCATTTATCTGTACACTTTCCTTGTACTAGGCCTTCTAGCTTCCAAAATAACATTCAAAACTTGCTGTGGAAGTTGAGACCCACTATGGTTCAAAACAGAACATGCCAGGCTGTTAGATGAAGAGAGTGAAGCTTGACATTGAGCAAATGACTGTCCTCCTGAGACAACAGGTGTGGAATCGAAGGCAAAGGCCATGGAGGCTCCGCACCAGGCTTCTCAGTAATGGGTACCAATGCTGTCGAGGCCAATCTGGAGCTATCAAAATCATCCTTGGCTTGTCCTGTCTGGCCTTTAGTAGTATCTTTGGGAGGAGAGGCAGAGGTGGAAAGGCATACACATGAAGATTGCTCCAATTGAAAGAAAGAGCATCCACTTTCCAAGCTGTGGGATGAAACCTTTCGTGCAAAACTTTGGCAGCTGGTGGTTTAGTGGAGAAGCGAACAGATCTATGTCTGGAGTTCCCCATGACACTGTCAATTTCTGAAATACATGAGGATCCAATTTCCACTCGTGGGGATCCATAATTCGTCTGCTCAACACATCTGCTAAGGAGTTCTGTGCTCCCGGCAGAAACCTTGCCTGAAGATTTAGCTGTAAACTGAGAGCAGTCTCCCACAAAATCATTGCTTGCCTGCATAGAGGATAAGAATGTGTTCCCCTTGCTTGTTGATGTACCACATGACAGTTGTGTTGTCTGTTAGAATCAACACCTGCCCTGGAAGAAGTAAATCCTTGAAAGCTATTAATGCAAACTGGACTGCTAACATCTCCTTCAGGTTGATATGTAGATGTTGTAGTCTGGCAGGCCACTTGTCTTGTATCCACTTTCCATTCAGATGAGCTCCCAAGCTTTGTCTGAGGCATCTGTCGTTAGAATCTGACTCGCCTCTGGCCGGGTCACAGAGAGTCCCTTGTTTAGGTGACATTCCTGAGCCCACCACAACAATTCCTTTTGAATGCAAGGTATTATTTGAATGACAGTGTCCAGATCCTGGCAGTGCTGTGTCCATACATTTTGAGATACCATTGTAGCTTCCTCATATGCAGTTTGGCATTGGGAAGCACCAGAATACAAGATGCCATGAACCCCAAGGCTTGAAGGACTGTCCTTGCAGTCAGCGTGGACTGATGAGACAATTGATGAAAGTAAAGGGAAAGATTCTTTTGTTTGTCTGGGGTCAAAAAGGCCATCTGGGATGCTGTATTCAGTCTTACACCCAGAAAGCACATGTCCTGAGAGGGTACTAGACTGGACTTTATTTCGTTCACAGAATACCCCAGGCATCTTAGCACTGCTATCACATATTCCAAATGATGAAGAAGCTCGTCCCTTCCTTGAGCCAGAATCAGGCAATCGTCCAAATAAGGATAGATCTGTATTCCTTTTAGCCTGAGGAAAGCTATCACTGGAGCCAGAACTTTCGTGAACACTCTGGGCGCAGTAGATAAGCCAAAGGGCAATGCAGAGAACTGATAATGAGAAGTCCCAGCCCGAAAACGCAGATACTTCCTGCAACTCAGTCTGATAGGAACATGAAGGTAAGCCTCCTTGAGATCCAAAGTTACCATCCAATGATCTTTGCCCAGCAGAGGTAAAAGCTGTTGTAATGTCAACATTTTGAACTTGGGAATGTCCAGATAAGTGTTGAGGGTAGATAAATCCAAAATTGGTCTCCACGTGTTCCCTTTCTTTGGTACTAGGAACAGGCGAGAATAAAATCCTAGGCCCACTTCTGGCATAGGGACCGGCTGTATGGCCCCTATTTGAAGTAACAGAGAAATTTGTTTGTGAGCCTCTATTCTTTGCTGAGGAGGAACGTCTGGCATGCCTTTGAAAGGAGGCAAGGTATGGAAATAAAACCTGTAACCGTGGTGTATGATATCCAATACCCATCTGTCTTGGGTAATTAAACTCCAATTTTCCTTGAAGAGTGCCAACCTTCCTCCCAAAGGTGCTGCCAGACGAGAAGGCTCTGGCAGCTGAAAAGGTAAGTCACTGGGTCTGTTTACGAAAGGACTGACCCCTGCCCTCACCCGAAGACTGTGCAGGTGAACTCCCTGTTCTAGGCCTGAAAGAGCCCTGAGCTCTGCCCCTACCACGTCTAGACCTACCCCTAGACTGGGAATCATAAGAAGGATACGTCCACCCCTTGGTAGGCCAATTTCTACTAAACTGGAGGCTGAACCTGCAAAAATCTTTAACAGTCTGCATAGACTTAGCCTTGTCTTCCATTTTCTTTAAGACTGCCTCAACAGGAGAACCAAACAACACATCAGATTGTAAAGGAGCATCTAAAATCCTTGTCTTAACATGGTCAGATAAATTCTGATCCCTCAGCCAGGCGTGCCTGCGAAGAACTGACCCAGTGGCAGCCACCCTAGACGAGGCCTGTACAGCATCAAAACCACATTGCAAAGAATGCTTACCCACCTGTTCAGAAACATGTACTAAATCTTGTAACTCTTTACACTCAATACCTTCCGCCAGAGCATCTACCTTAGACTTCAATTGTGAAAGGAGATAGTTTTGGTATTTCAACATGTGAAACTGGCAATTCAAAGCCCTCATAGCTAGGGTGGGGAAGTATAAACTTTCTTTCCCCATCTATCCAAAGCCCTGGCCTCTTTATCTGGAGGAACCGGATTTTTGACAACAGAAGCCTTAACACCTTTAGGCCCCTGACTAACAGTTTCTGGGTCTGCCCTAGGACTCTTAAAAGATACTTATGAGCTTCAGGCACCCTGTAATACCTATCCGGTTTAACAGGAGCAGGAGGCAAAGAATCAGGATTAAGAGAAGCCTCTGCAAAAACATCTTCCACCACATCCAGAACAGGAGGAATAGCCAAAGGCCTATGCTGGGGTAAAAACAAAAATTCCTTAAGCCTTTTCCTGGAATCAGAGAAGTCCTGACCTTCCCACTTAAAATGCTCCCTCATGGAATGAAGAGTCTCTGAAAAAGAAAAATCCTCAGGAGGAGAAGCAGAAGGAGTAGAATCATCCACATCAGAATCAGAATAAGGAGAATACTCCTGTAAGTCTTCAGTCAAGACTCTGAAACATCTGAAGCCTGCTCAAAACTCCCTAGCTCAGGTTCCACCCTAGGTCTCTTATCAGGAGGGGGCAAAGAACCTCTAATCAAAGTAATCAAATCTTCTGCCATTTTAAGCATATGCTTCTTGGGCACAGTACCTGAAGAACTAGGGGTGACACCAACTGAAGCTAAACCTGGCCTGCCTCTGGGGGAAGCCTTAGAAACAGAAGGAGAGGGCCTAACCACCCTAGGAAGGGAGGGGAGTATAGTAACCTGAGAAGCCCCTTCAGCCTGACCTGCCTCCTGAGAGGCCACATCCTGCAATAACAAAGTCTCTCCCTGGGACTCCAAAGAAACCTCCGGCGGAACCACCGGCTCCACCGACACCTCTAAAGAACCGGCGTCCGGAACGGACGGTTCTTCTAGCCTAGGCTTAACTGCTTTGTCCTTGCGCTTCTTCGAAGAAGCGGGCGTCGGAGCATCCAACGGCATTTTATAATTGCACCGCTTCCCGAAGACTAACCTGGCACAATCCAACCTTCTCTTTATAGTGCGCTTATTGAATCTAGCACAAGAGCGACACCCCACAACGTCGTGCTCAGGCCCTAAGCAAGGAATACACAAAGTATGATAATCTCTATGCGGTATCTGTTTCCCACAAGAAATACAGTTATTCACTTTTTCTGACATCCGGTAAACCACTGAGGCAAGAAAAAACTAAAATATTCCCCAACGGGGTACTTAGCCAACTTTGACTCGGTCTGAAACTCCGAATTCGAAAAATTTCAGAACGCCGAACGGCACTTGCAACGCTGCTTCTGCATCGGACCATGCGGCAAAAAAGACTGAGGATATGACGTCGGTCGTGCGCATTTGTACCCTGACGTCCTGATGTCAGTCAAATGCGCCTTGACCGACGTCAGCCTTATACTTTGATATTCGGGCCGACCGAGGACAGCGGACTACCCAAGTGTAAGGACTGCAGCAATGTGAGATGAAGAACATCTGAACAGAACCCTAGGATTCCATCTCTGATTAAAACAGATGGCTGGTCAGAAATGGGACTCTCAACAGAAAGCACTTCGAGAAAGTCACTGGCATAGGTTGTTCTTTGTAGATTAAGAAATACAAGATGAAAGCTCTATTACTTGTATTTTTACCTGAAGAAGATATAACCTTCACTTCACAACACTGTACTGATGAAAGTGATTGGAAAGATCTGGAGATAAGCAATTGACATTTTACAAGGGCAAAATGGAAGTACGTCACTTTAAACAGGGGCACAGATGTCACAGCCAGTGCAAGTGAGGCAAAAGGGCAGGGTGGCCTCTCCTTGTAACCATATTTTGAGTTAAAGAATGACTTGCTATATAGGGTAAAAATAAAGAAATAATATTGTCAGCTATTCATTTCAAAACCTTTTAGAAATCTTGTGATGAAAATGGGACAAATCTAAATCCAGGCACTTGTCAAGGTTTTATTGGCCTGGTGTAATGAAAGACTGAACATGTCTATCAAAAGACTACAATAAATCCTTGGTTCCAAAGTGAACTGATAGTTTTACCTATTATTAAGGTTCCATCTGAGTGGATATTCATGGATGTTGTAGGTCCACTATCTAGGAAACACTTTTCAGCTACTGTTTGGCTTCCATGTAAACAGTAGCTTGTCGTTATGGTACACCAAGATAACATGTTCACTAGCCATGTCTACTGTGTCACAGAGAGATATTCTCTTCTTAAATGGCCTAGTGGTGCAGGAAAAGGGTCCACAGACACGAATGCTTACCTGGTTAACAAATATAAATAAAACATTTATTCTTCTTGTTAATATCTGTATGCATTTTGTATCCTACTGAAGATAAAAAAAATATAGCAGATTATACAAAAAAATAAATAAATAAAGATGATGACTGTTCTATTTAGGAAGGAGAGGCTTACTCAGAGGACTGGCTGTACTGCTTCAGCTAAGCACAAAGAGGGAGATCAAGAAATGGACAAAGCAATAACAGCAGAGAGAGTGAGGCAAGATAATCAAATTTAGTCAGTTATAATAAGGTAAGGCATTTTGCCTGTGTCTGCTTTTGATGGTAAAAGTTGCCTCTGAATTAACACCTCAATGGAACTTTGGGTAACTGGATGCCAGGAGGTTGCCATTTGCTCCTCTGTTTGAAGTGCTCAGATAGGTGGTCACAAGTGAAAGCGTACAAAGCCCTGACCTATTTTATATACCTATATATCCAGGGTCATGTAAAATTATCTCTTTCAAAAATTGGGTCGCGAGTGGAAAAAGTTTAAGCCCTGGTTTATACTACTTTACATTTTAAGATAACTTGAATGTAGTATCAAATATATCTGTGACATTTTGACAAAAGTCAGAAAATATTTTTTCTTGCAATTCTTGCAAAGTATCAGAACATGTACCAAAGTGTGTGTGTGTGTGTGGGGGGGGGGTTGTCTACTGATCTTGGACTAGAAAAAAGATGCTTTGAACAAAGGCCTGCAATTTAACAACTGTTTTGGTTGCAGCTGCATAACTCCTTACCATACTGTAAAACAAGCCCTGAGACACACACACAAATAAGGGCCATTCAAGAAATAAAGTCCTGTTACAGACAGTTTTATAAGATGACAATGACTGACACTAATCCCATTATATGTCAATGGAATGGGAATACACCACTTCCTTATGACTGGCATGACTCGTACAAAGCAGACTTGAAATGATTATGGGAAAGAGAAATGCCTGAAGAAAAATAAGATCACATTAATATGTCAAGCCCCATTGACAGATATTTTGCAGAAAACGTATGAAATTATATAAGAAGCAGCTGGAGTAATTTTAAGATCTTAAAATAAATCAGAAAACAAAGACAGTGCAAATACATTTTTTTAGTTCTAAGGCAGTGGTTTCCTTTAAAGTAGTTCAGTTACGTTGTTCAGTTACTCCCTGGAGGTATTCCACATCTCAGCTGATTACATTAAGAATTCTACCTCTGCACTCTATCCTTGTGAATTTGTAGCCAAACAACATAGTACTTTAGTGTAGTCTGCAAATTACTTAGCTCATACATGAACCATAACACAGCAAAAACAAAACGGGACAGATTATCTGATGAAGCAGCCTTCTGATTGTTAGCTTTTGTCTACAGGTGTCAGTCTCCATCTTTAATCCCTGACGAATATTTAGAAGCTACTGAATTTACTTTAAACACTGGCTTATGGTAGAACCTTTACTTACAACAGGTGCAGCTTATTTGCATTCTGAACAGAGTCAGTGGCGCAACAGTTAGCACACTCACCTTTGGTAGTGGAAGACCAGAGGGCTGTGGGTTCGATTCCCACTCAATGTGACTGGATTGCTGACACTGTAGTGCGGCATTAGAAGTATGCTGCACTCCTGAGTGTGCTGTGCTTTGGATGGAATGTTAAACTGTGCCCACCTGCTTGAGTTGGTGGTAGCTCAGGTACATGTAAAAGATCCTACAGTACCTTAAGTATTAACTGCGGTCTCCCTCAAAAACAGGCATCCCAGTATGATTAACCAGGTCAAAAAAGAATAAATAAAATAAATAAAAATAAAACAGAGTGGAGTTTGCATTCCTCTATCTGCTATGAGATTCCATGCAGTGCGTATCATTAAGCAGAAGGCTGCAAATGAGCTTTTAGATTACAGGCTACCTTAGACCAAGTGCTCCTGTTTTAATGTCATACTATGCTATTTTTGTCAGCCTTAGAGGAGTTTTTGTATGTTGCATATCATGCAACCCCGCATATTTTAATAGTGTCTCATCTTACATATGAACATGAGATTACATTTGCGATGTTCACAGCTTTGAAGAATTGCAACACCATTATGGTCAGCAGATACACATTTCAATACTACAGAACAAGCTAGTTAGTTTCTGTTGACAGTGCTGCACACCAGCACTACGCAATCTCCATAATGGGAGCCAAATATGTACAATTTCTAGTTTAGTCCTTGTGTATGAGCTCCTGTTTTTCCTATAAAAAGGGACACGTGTTTTCAATTGTGTTAAACAATATTTGCTCATGCAATCTGGAATAAATCATTTCTCTGAATCAGCACATATAGTGAAAGGTACCTCTCATGGCTTATATTAGTGTCAGCTTGAATAAAAACATTTGGGATAACAACCAGTTTGTTTTGTGTGGCTAGTACAGCAAAACATAAAATGCCACATTAAGATCCTGCTTTAATATTTGTAACATTAATTCCCTTCATGTTTCATAAGTATTAAAGCAGTTATCTTTAAATATGTGCATTACAGGTGTAAGCCACGTATTGTAAAAATGAAATTACACTAAACAGTTGCAGAAAACACAACAATGTTACAACTGTATTTATTAGAAATGTTACACAACTGTTACATAACTGTGGTAAAAAAGCTGAAGTTGCAATTTTTCCAGTATGTAGGACAGGACTGGTTGATGAAAAATCAAAAATGTGAAATTAGAATGCTATGACAAATGGCATAATTAAGCAGGATTTGCATAAATCACAACAGAGATTCACTGGCCATAGATGCTGCCTCTTTTTTTTTTTTTTAATAAAAATAAGATTTTAAAAGTTGTTACTACATGCACAATCTCTCTCATTTCTTCTACAATCTGGGTTTACCAGGGGCTAAATCCAAGTGTGCACTCATTTTGCAAAGATGTACTTTACTAGAATAAAGATGGTTACTTTTTCTCTTAGGATGTCCAAATTTCTCCTAATGGTGCCTACTTCACATGCATATATATGTGTGGGAGCACTTTACATTATCGAAATACTGAAATCTCGAATGTCATATGGTCGAGATCATATGATCGACATTTCAGTATATCGAATATGTAAAGTTTTAAAAAATAACACTTTACTTACCTTAAAATGTTACGTGCACACAGAGGAAGGCTTCTTGTACGCTCTGTGTGTACGTAATGTTGTTGTCTATTTTGTGGTGTTGACAGGAAGTGGGAAATCTCCCATTTTGCGCTTCTTCATACAGCTCAATATGGGAGATTTCCCTTTTCCCCACTGTAGCACGATCTTGGAGTTGGTATATTTAAGTGGCGGGGGGGGGGGGTGCAGGGGGGTGAAGCCCCCCTGCAAAAGCAATGTTTGACTTTTTTTTTTTCGTTTCATTTTAGATGTTCGAGTTTCCAAAACTCGATCTTTTGGTCTCGATAATACGAGGTTGAGATTTTGGGAATTCAATCTTCTAAAGTGAATCCATATGTGTATATGACATATAACTATATCTATCAGGATATAGGTGAAGCTCACTCATACACACAAAACCATCAACTGTCTCAGTCCCATTTCTTGCTAGAATCTACAAATCAGTAATGCTCATTCCTCCTTACAAACATACCCTGCCCTAGACATGCTGTACCAAAGTGTACATATTATGAATAACAGCACTGGTGGTCTCTACCACACATGTTCTGGGATATATAAGCGATGCCAAATGCCCTTAAGTTTGCTCATTTACTTATATTATCTGTTTAACTGAGCAAGTCTACTGGACAAAGTGTCGGGAACAGTCTGTTTAAGTCAGTCACACATTATGCAAATGGAGATAGAAGAAATCAAACACTATACCCTTGAGTACAGGGAGCAACTCGTTATCAGATCAAAGCCTTAATCATCTGTGCTGTCAGACTGAGTTATACAAAGGATTAACAAAGGACTGATTTTTAGCCAATTTGTAGCAAAGATTTATAATATGATGGCTATTCCGGAAAACGACAATCAGTCTGCCCATGTACTCCTGCCATCTGGGTGTGTCCACCCTCCTGTAAGAAGCAATTAATTCACTGACTGTCATCTTTCATACAGACTCTGTAAACTTGTTAGTGGACTCACTAGACACAACTCATGTTATTTGCATTGCATGTTTCTGAATTGCACTACTCATGTTCTGTACAGCAAGACACGTGGGGCAGTGACTAACTGAGAATACTGTCTCACCTTAGGCATGTGAGGGGGTGTATCATGACAGATACACTGGGACAGAGACTCCTTGTCAGCGGACAGGCGATGCCATGCTGTCCCGAATCTATTGCAATAAAACGCAAAACAGGTAAGCGTATGCTACATAGTTTAAAGTCCATTTGCACCACACTATTTACCTTTGGCATAATTCTACATTTATTTTCCATCTTCAGCTTGGTCTCCCTCCACCCAATTGGCTTGTTTACAACACTTCCCAGGAAACAAGAACCCTATAACCTACTTGTTTCTTTTAAAGGCAAGGGGAGAGCAGTGGAGGAGGTACCATTATCGATTCTCAAGGCTCTTTTTTTTTTTTTTTTTTTTTTTTTTTTTAAAATCCCAAGCAGCTCTTGGTGCACATGCCCAGCAGCACACTAAATGCTGGGCATACAATGGCATGTCACCTGCTTTTGAGAGTGCCAATGCCTAACAAGGCCTGCTCCTGTGCAATCTCCAGTCTCTACTGGCGACTCTACCATGGGATGTGCCACGAAAACATATGCAGCTAATCTCCCCCATGAGACAGTCAAGTAAGCACAATACCTTATTAATGCTCTCCTACACCTCAACACCTTGCCAAGGGCCCAAGCTGCCAGTTGAACCCAGGTCATCTAGATCAAAGTCAGAGCTTTATCCCTCAACGTCAGTGGGGCTAGCACAAGATTCTATAATTTAATCACTTGGGCAGAGAACCCTTTTTCTTCATGTTCTGCCCAAATCAGACAGCCTATGAGCATAAGAAAAACATTCAAAATAAATAAAAGAGCTCATCACTGTGCTATCGTTTTTCTTTTCACAACAGTCATGCAAAATATGACATCTACATTCCAAAGTCAGGTAAACAACAAGTAAGCTTACTACCATGTTTCCCACTTTGCATGTTGACCTTGAAATCTTTTTAGGAGTAACTTCTTCAGGGACTATGATGGCTCCTTTGACCAAGCCTCAGAGGCACTGAGTTGGTTAACCTGGTTTTCACAATGACCCCCATAATTTTAAATCTACTAATGCTGCCAGATTCACTTACAAATTTTGTTTTTTTACCTACCTTTTTGGGCGTGAGGACATTTCAGAGCTGAATTCATTTCCCATTTTCAGTTCGGGTATCAGTTCAATATCTGCATTTTTACCTGATTTTAAATAAATATATAGATTATAAAAGGCTTATTAACAGCTGCAAAAAAATTTACAGTGCTTACATTTAAAAAACTTAAAACATTTAGATAAGTCTTTAGTGTTATGCCAAAAATTAATAAATGCACAGGACTACCCAAGTAACAAATAGGAGCTAAATACAAACTAAATATATTTTTTCTGCCTTAGAGTCATTGACAGCTGTAAAAAATGCGTACTTAAATATGTTATACACATGGAACAACACTGACCTTCCAAGGAAACGTCATTTCCATGACATGATTCTACCACTGATACAAAAATCTTCCCCATTCTACATACTGTTTATACTCTTTGCCTTTAAATATTATACTAGCAACCTGCCCCCAGTTAAGAGGTATATAACACATCTTTCCCTTCACTTTTACTGTGTGCAGAGATACTATTGGGAGCCTTTCCTCTTATTCCATGTTCTACATTCTCTCTACTGTCTTAATAACCATCTACTAAACAAAGTCAACCAACCTGATTTTCCACTCCTAATATACCCTCCAGAACTGAACAGACTATTCCACTAGAGGGCAAAACACTACTCTGTATAACATGAATTTGATATATGCATCTATGCAAAAAGTAATTGTCTCCATAAAATAATTTGTAACCACATCTAATGTGATATTATATCTAGCCGTGGTGGTGCAGCGGTACTGTTGTTGCCTCACAGCAAGAGGTTCTCCTGTTCGATTCTCGGCTGGAGTGCCTTCTGTGTGGAGTCTGCATGTCCTCCCCGCAGTTGAGGGGCGTTCGAAAGGCATGTGTGAATGGGTGTGCCTTTGCTGAAGGTTGGGCGTCAGGCTGGCAACTCGGCACCATAAATATCTACTGCCAATCATTAGCGGACCGGAGTTCTGCTGTGGCGACCCCTAACCGCAAAAAGACAAAAGTACAGTTTTGTACCTACCATAAATGTAGATGTCCGAACTGGATAGCATCTGCAGTCATAACAAGTGGGTTGTCCTGTCGTCAGGCAGCCCTGCAGTCGGCCGGATTCCAAAGTCCGGGTCCGGCTTCGGCTGATGTCGCACTCCACCCGACGTCATCTCTGTTGGTCTTCGGGTATATAAGCATCAGCCGACGCCATTTTCCTCAGTGTTTCTTGCCCCAGATGCCAGTAGCCCTCTTGCAGGCTAAAATTTGGATAGATGCCAATGTTTCCAAATAGATAGAGGTAAACACAACAATAAGCATATATGTACATATATACAAACAAATACACCATAAAGACTCCCCAACAGCTAGCTATTAGGAGGGTAAACACCTAGGAGTACCACAGAGGGAAGGAGGGAGGGTAATCCTGACTGCAGATGCTATCCAGTTCGGACATCTACATTTATGGTAGGTACAAAACTGTACTATGTCCTTCATGGATGCATCTGCAGTCATAACAAGTGGGTAGAATACCATAGCCAACTAGGGAGGAGGATAAAAGTAGATTATGGTGTGTTTAGGATCCCTTGCAGTACAGCAGTGGCAAACCCTGCTCGGGATCTGGAATATAGAGGCAAATTATAATGCTTGGCAAATGTATGCACGGAGGTCCAAGTAGCCGCCTCAATAATGTCTTTGGTTGCCACTCCTCGTAAGAAGGCTGTGGTAGTGGCTGTTGCCCTTGTAGAATGAGGTCTTATGTTCTGTGGAATTGGTTTTCCATGGAAGGAGTAACAGTATCGTATGCAATTTCCTATCCATTTGGAGATTGTCTGTTTGAAATAGCTTTTCCTTCCCTTCCTGTTGCATAGGCTACAAAAAGTTGGTCAGTCTTTCTGCTATTTTTGTTCTGTCCAAGTAGTAGCGTAGCTGTCTATGTACATCCAAGGTATGCAGTATTCTTTCCCTCTGTTTTGTGGGTTGGGAAAGAAGGTAGGTAGGTGGATTGCCTGGTTTAAAGACACTCTGGATACCACCTTGGGCATAAATGTAGGATTAGTCCTCATGGACACTCTATCTTGGTGGAAGATTAGGAAGGGTTGCACTGCCATTAAGGCCTGAAGTTCTGAAACCCTCCTTGCTGAAGTAATTGCTAGTAGGAAAGCAGTTTTCCATGACAGGTGTTGTAGGTCTGCTGTTGCTGCTGGTTCAAAGGGTGATAGTGTCAACTTTTCTAGCACAAAGTTTAAATCCCAAGCTGGTAATGGTGGTTTCCTTGGAGGTTTTACATTCTTGATTCCTCTGAGGAACTGCCTGAGCAAAGGGTGCGAAAAAACAGGTGGATCAAAGCTGTATTCTGCTGAAATAGCTGATGCATGTATCTTGATGGAGGAGTAGGACAGGCCTGAATGAAGAAGTTCGGCCAGATACTCCAGAATGTTAGGCATATCTATGTTTGACACATCTTTTCCTCTTTCCGTACTCCAAATGACAAACCTTTTCCATTTTCCAGCATAGTTCCTTCTTGTTGAAGGTCTGCGGGCTTCAAGAATAATGTCTTTAACTCTTTGGGAAAGTTCTGGATTAGCTGCTGCTATGTGATGTTCCATGCAGTCAGTTGCAGTGTTTTTAGGTTTGGATGTATGATGCTGTAGTTGTTCTGAGTTAACATCAAAGGCATCAGGGGTATTGGCCACATATTGTTCCGAGACATGCTCTTCAGTAGTGGGTACCAGTGTTGTCTTGGCCAGTTTGGAGCTATCAGGATTATCCTTGGGCGTTCTTCCTTGATTTTTAGTAGTACCTTGTGTATCAAAGGAAGAGGTGGGAATGCATATGCTGTTAGGCCTTTCCAGTTGAAGGAGAGCGAGTCCACTTTCCATGCTAGTGGGTGGAATGTCCTTGTGCAGAATTTTTGAGCTGGTGATTGAGAGGTGATGCGAATAGGTCTATCTGTGGCATTCCCCATTTCTTTGAGATGGTCTTGAAGATGTCCGGGTGCAGCTTCCATTCGTGGGCATCCGAAGTGGTTCTGCTTAATATGTCTGCTAGAGTATTGTCTTTCCCGGTACAAATATTGCCTGTAACTGAATGTTGTAGCTGAGTGCCAGGGTCCACAGCTCCAAGGTCATTCTGCATAGGGGTATGAATGAGTGCCTCCCTGTTTGTTGATGTACCACATGACTGTGGTGTTGTCTGTCCTTATCATCAACTGGCCCTCTTTGAGAAATGGTTTGAACTTTTGGATTGCCAGTTTTACTGCCAGCATTTCTTTTAGATTGATGTGCAGGTGAAGTTGATCCTGTGTCCACAATCCTTGCACGCATTTGTCCAGCATGTGGGCCCCCCATCCTAGGTCTGAAGCGTCTGTTGTGATGGTCTGGCTTGGTTGACATCTGCGAAAAGGTAGGCCTGGGTTTGACTGGCATGCCTGAGCCCACCATAGGAACTCCTGTTTTAAGCATGGAATTAGTGGGATTTCTGTTTCTAGACTGTGTCTGTGTTGGGACCATAAATTCTTTAGGTACCACTGTAGTTTCCTCATATGTAGTCTGGCAAATGGGATCAAGATTATGCACGATGCCATGAAGCCCAAGGCCTGCAGAACTTTTCTTGCTGTTAACTTGTTCAGTTTTGTTAGTGCCAAGAAGTAAAGAGGAAGTTCTTTTGTTTTTCTGTAGTCAGGAATGCCATTTGTTGTACTGTGTCCAATTCCGCCCAAGAATGTCCTTGTTTGGGATGGTATCAGCCTTGACTTTTGTAAATTGACTGTGTATCCCAGTCCTTGTAGCAAGTAAATGACCCTTTGTAAATCTGTTGTCAGCTTGCTTTTGTTGTCCCCTTGTAGCAGGCAGTCGTCCAGGTATGGGTAAATTTGAATTCCCTGTAGTCTGCAATGGGCGATTACTGATGCCAGGCATTTTGTGAATACTCTGGGCAGTAGATAAGCCAAAGGGCAATGCTGAGAATTGATAGTGCTCTGATCCTGCAAGAAATCTGAGGTATCTTCTGCAGATTGGTCGAATGGGGACGTGCAGGTATGCCTCCTTGAGATCTAGAGTTACCAGCCAAGACTCCTTGCCCAGCATGGGAAGAAGTTGCTGTAGGGTCAGCATTTTGAATTTTGGGACAATGATGTATGTATTTAAGGTGGACAGGTCGAGAATTGGTCTCCCAACTTTTTTCCTTTCTTGGAACTAGGAATAGTCTGGAATAGAACCCCTTTCCTTGTTCTGCTGTTGGCACTCTTTCCACAGCTCTCATGTTTGCTAACTCCATTATCTGGCGTAGAGCCTCCGTTTTTTGATTTGGAGGTAGATTTGGCATTCCTCTTTTGACTGGTAAAGTGTGGAAGTGAAACCGGTAACCTTGATCTATGGTTTGTAAAATCCACTTGTCTTTTGTTATGTAGTGCCAGTTCTTTGAAAATAAGGTTAACTTTCCGCCTAGAGGAGCTGCTATTTGTTCCCTGGTAGGCGGATTTAGGATTAAGTCACTGTGGTTGTGCTGATGTAGTGGCAGTGGCTGTGTCTGTGCCTCTGTTGTTACCTTGCCACTGTCGTCCTCTGTAGGCACCTCCTCTGGATTGGTTTCTGCCTCTGGAACGTCTATTCCTGCCCCTTTGAAATTTTGTGGAGTCAGGAAAGGACCAATTTTTGGCAGGCCAGTTCCTGCTAAACCTTGGGGGTTGAACCTGTAAGAAATCTTTAACAGTTTGAACAGATTTTGCCTTCTCTTCCATTTTCTTCATAACCTGCTGGGCAGGTGTACCAAACAAACTTGTCTTGTCCATAGGAGCATCTAGCAACTTAGCTTTAACATGATCCGGTAAAGCTTGTTCCTTTAGCCATGCATGCCTTCTTATCACTGTGCCTGTCATGGCTGATCTAAATGAAGCCTCCAGTGCATCATAGCCACATTTTAAGGAATGGTTGCTAACCTGTTGTATGTTATTTACCATCTCTAATACATATTTCTTATCAAGAGATTCATCAGTGGTTAGTTTTTAGTTAACTGATCAAGCATAAACTCTTGGTATTGTATCATGTGAAACTGACAGCTTAAAGCTCTAGCTGAGAGAGTAGCTGAAGTGTAGACCTTTTTACCCCATCTGTCTAATGACCTTGCTTCCCTTTCAGAAGGAATAGGGTTTTTAGCTGTGGTCGTGGCTACTGCCTTGGGACCCTGGGATATAGTTTCTGGGTCTGCAAGTGGGGCCTTGTAAAGGTGGTGATGAGTATCTGGCACCCTGTAAAATCTGTCTGGTTTGGCAGGGGCTGGGGTAAAGAATCTGGAGCGGAGCAAACATCATTGAAAGCATCATCCACCACAGAGAGAACAGGAGGTATAGCTAAGGGCCTGTGCTGAGGGAGGTGCAGAAAGGTCCTAAGTCTTTTCTGGAGTCTGAAAAATCCTGTTGCTGCCATTGGAACTGTTCTCGCATGGCATGCAAGGTTTCCCCAAAGGAGAATTCTTCTGGTGGGGAAGCAGCTGGAATGGATTCTTCAGCATCAGAATCTTCAAAATTGGAGAAGGGAGCCTCTGGCTGGTCAGTTATGTCTGATTCATCAGCAGAATCATCAGAAGACACTGGCTCAGGGGCTCTGCCCTAGGTCTCTTCTCTGGGGGCTGAGAGGCCCTGTCTGGGTGAGATTGAGATCCTCTAATTAAAGAAATTAAATCTTCTGCCAAAGAAAGCATTTGAGAACTAGAAGAGGGCCTGGATGTGGGGGTTTAACAGGCACTGTTTTAGTAGTCTTGGCTGCTTTAGCCCTGGCGAAGGCCTTAATGGACATGGCTGCTGGAGGCCTAGCAGCACCACGTGCTGGGGTAGAGACATCCAAGGGATGGTGTCTGATAAGTCAACCACCGTAGTGGGTAAAATTTCTGAGGTCGATTCAAGAGTTGTAGCAGGGGCCTCAGTTGTAAGAATAGGTTCAGCTGTACTTTGATCAGTTTTCTCGGTTTCGGCCGAAACCGAGACACTCATGATTTGCTTTACCGTGGTTTCGGCCGAAACCGCGGACCGCGAGTGTCGGTCTTTATCTTTGCGTTTTTTGGTAGATTGGGTAGTCGGAGGATCCGTCGGCATAATGTACGCAAAATCCGAACCGAAAAACTGTTCTGCAAACTCCGACCGGCGCCTAAGCGTTCGTCGGTTGAAAGATATACAGGCGAACAGGCTGCTACGTCGTGGGCTGGGCCTAAACAAGGCAGACAGTAAGAGTGGAAATCTTTATGAGGTATTTGTTTCCCACAGGTTAAACAATTGTTAACTTTTTCTGACATCGGCTGAGGCAAGAAAGAGTCCCCAATGGGGTACTTAGCTTTAGAAGTCTTCGAAGTAGTATTCGGTAGAAGTAATCTCTGGTTCCGACCGACCGGCACTTGCGAACAGCTTCTGCTTCGGGCGCCACGCGGCAAGAAAGACTGAGGAAAATGGCGTCGGCTGATGCTTATATACCCGAAGACCAACAGAGATGACGTCGGGTGGAGTGCGACATCAGCCGAAGCCGGACCCGGACTTTGGAATCCGGCCGACTGCAGGGCTGCCTGACGACAGGACAACCCACTTGTTATGACTGCAGATGCATCCATGAAGGACATCATCTAATGTGATATTATGCAACAGGTTTCTGGTGTTGGAGTTCAGGGCATAGAGACATAACAAAATGCCATTTCTTTTAAAAAACATTAAGGTCCAAAAATTCATTCATACAGCATAAAAAAACTTAATTATGATTAACTGCTACTACTATATTTCTTTTTTTTTTTCAAAGCAAAGCACCAGCAACCATCCACATAGGAAGCTTTATCCCAGGAATAAGAGCAATACTTTTTAATACATTACTTCATACAATTAAAGGATGAATGATGACTTCCCAGTTTAGTGACTCCTAGTTAAGAAATGTGGTTTATTAATAAAACTATCTTCATGATAGTAGTAAGTTTTCTTACCAAGCTGTAATGTGTTCAGGGGTTGTTGCTTTAGTACCTTTTGGTATAGATTGGTATTTGACTGTTTAGGCTCCCTGACAGAGACCCATGGGATGATATTTTATTAACAGAGCATGTTAGGATCCAACTGTGGGTTGACTGTCAGGCTGTGGATTTGTTACACCAAGTTGGCGTGGTTCCACTTGGGGTGAACTTGTACACATGTATATTACTGGCTGTATTATCTATATTACCACCACCCAATATTATCTTCTCGTAAGGAATTTTTGAGAAGGCCCAGCACAGAATATCTTCCAATGTTTCAGCATTGTTACCTGGGAGGTATGTATATACCCCATGACTGTGACGGTCTTATCAGTGGTTAGCATGGTTAGCAGGATTTCTAGGTTAAAAAAAAGTTGGCAGGATGTGAGGTAAAAGGACATTTAGTCTGTGTTGGTACAAAATGGTGATACCATCACCTTGTTTGCTGGCTCTGTCTAATCTGATAATGTTATAGCCTGGTAGAGCAATTTATTTTTTTGTTTCCTGATGGAGCCAGGTTTCTGTGGCAACTAGGATGACTGTAGTATAAAGTGCTATCCATGCATGCTCTTTAGGAAGTTTGTTATAAACACTTTGTACATTGGTATGATACATACGAGGGGTCAGGGTGAGACTACAGGTGAGGTGGTAGAAATAAAGGAGCTGATGCAGATATGCTATATGGTGCTGGAATATGCAGAGATGGGGCGCCTGTGTTTGTGTGGATGTCGCCACTAACTTTTATGGTTATGGAGGTATGATGGCACAGGTAATGACATTTCTGATTGATTTTATGTTTAATACCAGATTGTGAGTAAATGGCTGCTGCTTTGAGTGCTACTACTTGAAAAGTAGTCTATAATCAGTGCTGATATGTGCAATTGGGAGATGAAGTTCAGAAGTATTTTGCTTGGAGGACATAATACACGAGTTTTATTGGAATTGTGAGGGTAATGGATGGTAAACGTGCAAGAAGGAGAAAAGGTACTGGTATGAGTAAAGTAAACTTACCATAACAGTAGATGTTTGAATGTCAACTGCTGCACTAGCCTTAGTTATATGGGTTACAACCTGTCAAGGACATAACAGCCAGGTAGCTTCCAAACCTTCAGGGTGCCTCCTATGCACTCAAACCATTAGGCAACCTAAAATTATTGATTTGACTGCAAGCCACTCTAAGTTTTCACGAGCACACACACACAGACACACACACACACACACATAATAAAAAAATGAAGGGGATGAAGAGGCTAGCGCAGCAGTGATCATTCAAACATATACTGAATGGGTGCTGGTTAAGTTAACACAAACTAGAAAACCTTTTCCATTTGCAAATGTATGACTTTCTAGAAGCAGGCTTTCTTGTCTCCATTTATATTTGTACTTCCTCAATAAACAGACAGCTAAAGGGAATTAAGACCTATAAACAAGAAACCCCACTTCCTACAAGCTTCTCTTCACCTTAGAGAATGCTGACATCTGTGCGGTCACTGACATGCTTAAAAAAAAAACAAAGAACGCACCAGCAGTGAACGGCAATAATGCCATCCGCACATCTAGACCAGCTACTACGAAGACGGGGACTAAAGATGAAGGTGTCTTGATTTACATCAAAAATATACCTCAAGGCTGATCAAACAAGACAATGCACTTGAGCTTCTCCACATTCAGATCACCTTAGACGAAATCCCATACCACTTCCTTGCAAGTAATAAATAGCCCTTCTGAGATCCAAGAAATCAACAACATGCACTTAAGCTCATTGGAAACAATTGCCATCCAACCAAATACCAATATTCAAGGGTGACTAATTAACCCACTTAACTGGGATTCATATAGGACACCAAAAATGCAGGCACAGAGATTTCTGGATTTTTGTAAACACAAACTCTCTGGATCAGACTGTCAATACGCTGTCCAGGGGGGCAAACTAATATGGGAAGGTGCTGCACACCCCCTAATGTAATGTCTTCTCTGGTAAGATCAGACCAAAAAGTGATGTCTCCTTTAAAGTAAAAATAAAATCCAGAACCCCAGGTAACCCTGGAATGTTCAGGAACTACTCTAAGGCTAACTTCCTACTATAAATGATAATCTGGCAAAATTTCAAGCCCCCATAAACACTGAGAATATTGCTGCCTATGTAGAACTATTCACAGAAACCCTATACAAGCATGTTAACAGCTGCATAGAGGCAGCTGAATCCTCTAGGGAAAAAGTGCAGAACTAACTGGTGGAATCACATCAACAGGCTGTATAACAGAAATAAAAAAAATCATTGCAAAATTTAGAAGGTGAAGTACCCAAACTATACAACTCAGAAGACAACGTCTATCAAAGTCAAACATGAGGTAAATTTGGCCTCCCAGGCCAAGGACAACCACAAGGCATTATTTAGCTATATCTGCAACATCAAAGGCAATACACAGATGTCTGCAGAGCTCACTGTTAGTGAAGCCACCTATACTGAGCCAGAAGTTATAGCAAATATACTGGCTGATAAATTCAGCTCTAACTTTATCCCACTCCTCTTCAACCTCCCCTCAGAAAAATTCCATCAACTATAACTCTCCCTACTATCATTAGGGAACAGGTCCTCAATGTTCCCTCTAAGGCCAAGAACACTGCATGAACAGTCCCAGACAATATCCCAGGATGCCTTCAAAACAGCATGAAAACATGACCTATCAGGCTGTCTGGAATTGCTACTTAACTACAGCCTCCAAACAGACTTTGTGTCTCATGAATGGAGGACACCAACAGCCATTCCACTGCACAAAGGCAGGCCATCTATAGGCCCTAGAAACTACAAACGCATAAGGCTCACAAGTCTCCTACGCAAAGCTACAGAACAAATTATGGAAATGATCAATAATGACAAAGGAAACCTCCAGACACTGGATCCAACTCAATTTTGTTTCATCAAGTGCAGGTCAGACATACTCATCCTGGTGGACTTCTACGAGAAGGTCAAAGAAATGGTTCACACAGCCTATCTTGACTTGGCCAAGGCGTATGACAATACCCCACTTAGGTACTGCTGATCAGCTCAGGAGGTTAGGTATAAACTCTTATGTCACCTGAGGAAGTTAGAACTAGAGATGCCACCTCTATAAAGAGGCCAGTCACAAGCGCAGTCCCCCAGGCATCATTCCTGGGACCACTCCTTTTTGACATTTACTTCTGAAGTCAACACCAATGTCAAGGGCTTCTGGCTGACTACATCTGCAGATTATTGTAAATAAGGAGCAGTCACAGAATTCCTCACTGACACAAAATGTTCTCCAGGAAGGGTCAATACAGACAAAACTTGTGCCAGAGTCATAAACTAAAACTAAATGTCAAGAAATAAGTATCCTATGGGAAGTCATCCACCCCTGGTAACTATCATATTGACAACACACCCCTAAGAGCTGATCCAGTAGTCATGGACCTGGGGAACACACAGAGAAAGAAATCTAGCCTTTGACCATCATGTGTCTACAGTGGTGAGGAAATCATTCCATGTTGTCCACTGTATTCAGCATTCATCAGACCTATGATCGAGTACAATGCCCCCTTTGGTATCTACCTAACCAGGCACAACCAACAATTGGAATACATACAGAATTTTGTCGCTAAAACAACATGGGGTATAAGTAACATGCCCTATGCAGACTACCTATAGATCCCTATCTCTGTATTCTCTCTTCCACAGGTTGTTGAGGGGAGATCTATGCCTGACATACAAGGCCTTGTCAGACTCCACCCTGATGGACCTCCTGCAGATCTAAAAAAACAAAGCACCAAAATTACCCATTCTAAAGACAAACTTTGCCTGTGATATAAATAGGACCTGCTAAAGAGACAGACCGGTATATATCCCACAGACTACCCCTTCTCTGGAACAGGCTCCCCCAACCCCACCCATGTGAAGGAGATTTCCTCCCTAATCCAATTCAAATGTAAACTGGACAATCGGATGGGGAACAGGAAATACATCCCTGGTTTGGCAGCTATGTATCTAATGGACACATTACTGATTATGTGTATTACTGATATGTCTCTTTTTAAATATTATTGCACATAGAGATGATTTTTAGCATTAGTATTTTTATTATGTTGATATAAGTGTCTTAATATAATAATAAGTGTTTCTAATTGATGGATTTCCCGCCTAGAATGTTATTTAAACTAATTAATTAGAGTTGTATGGTGTATGAGTCTGAAGAAGCCACTTAGGTGAAAGCGCTTACTCGATGTACAATAAACTATCCTGTTTGTTACTTCAGTGGATCGTGATTCTATGATTTATGCTAGCTATTGGATGTTAAACGTGTATTTTGAACTTTTTTTGAAGAACCTTTTTGAAGAACAGTACTATTGATATATATAGCTCCTGCTGTGTTCGTTTTCCTCCTGACTGATTTTGCCTTTTGAAAATAAAAGATTTGCTCACTAACACGGGTTCCATGCTGATATTCTACTGAACATACACAGACAGAATGAGATTACACAAGTTAAATTGGATGTTTACCTTTCTGAAGTTTTTTCATTTTTCTTTTGGGTCCATCTGCTTCCTGTTTTGCCACTGCAATATGACAGTCTTCCTATATTTAAACATATAATTAACATTCAAAGAAATATTTGTCAAAATACAATGCAACAATAATGCATGCTGCCATTTTGCTAAATTACAGCCAGTACCCCTAGAGCCTAGCAAGCTGCAGCCAACAGTCTTTACACCAAAAACGTAGACAGCCATTTACATCACATTTCCCCTCAGTGTTATTTTCTTTATTAAGTAATTAAACTGTAGTGTAGTTAGTTACACAAATCAACAATTACCAACTGCACTCCAAAATGGGTTTTTAAGAAAGCACACAAAGTGAAGTTCTAAGCACCAATGCACTTGCAGAACAGGATCAGAATACTGACAGTACAACTGTACCTTGCAGACTACATATTATAGCAATTATAAAGGAGAAGCAAATGAACTTACCCTTGTCTTTGAATCAGAAGCTCTATCAGAAGTAAACTTCCACTGGGGCTTCTGCATTCAACATGACAGTAATGTCATTAAAATATGGTCTCCATGCACAAACAAATTCATTCCCAGATGTGGGAACAAAGATAGAAAGCATAGAAAGAACATAAATCAGCTTCCAGGTACCAGAAAAGGATCTAATATAACTTATAAGCAGCTACACAAGCATGTAGTCACTGGTGGGAAATTAACTGGCTCCTACTGAAAGTCTTAATTTTAAAGATTTAGTAACCTACAGAAGTCCATCACAAAGTTATGTTAATAAAAGAATGAATGAATGGGGGGAAACTTGAAAGCAGAAGAGGCCCTGCATGGCCCAACCAGAATGCAGTCCACTTCAGCCATGGCTGTTATACCCATTGTGCTGGATGAAAACAAGAAAAAGTCAGCAAATGCTGCAAAAGGCATTCTGGAATATGGCTATGGTGCTGCCACCATATTCTGCACAGAATGCATATGAATCATCCTCTGCAATACTGTTTTTATTATAAAAAGAAAATGAAATGAGTCAGCCATCTTAACAGCCATCCTCCTGCCACTGGTTTACATGCCAACTGTGAAATGAGCAAAATAATAAACTACCTCTCTTGGATGGTCAGTAGAGCAAGACATCCAGCTAGAGAGAACAGTTTTCATTCTAAAAAGTTAAAAAAATATTTTTATTTTGTTGAACTTAAACTGCTAACCAGGCAGGGACTAAGCCAAGAACCATTTCAGCATGACATGAGCCAAAGGCTAGAGATACATTAAATGCAAAATGTATCTGTACAAGTGTTACAAAGAAACAGTTACATTAAGAATCATATCATGATAGAAAGTGTGACAGAATAATAAGTGACTACACAAAAACAAATAGGAAAAGGGAGCTATATGTTGCCTCAGCATACAAAATAAGAATATTAGCTAAATTAAGACAATGATTGACTTTGCTGTCTCTGTAACATAACTATGCTCAAGTGATCTAGCCTTGACTTTTGGTCAAGCTGCTGAAGGAAATGACCAGGAAAAGATGAACATGAGTGCCTGACAGCTCATATATACTTGGGGGGGGGGGGTGTCAGTCTCTATCCGGATGCAAAACAATGCTTGCAGAAAAGCCTGTACTTCATTACAATGCACAGGGCCCATGAGACTGCAAGCCTGGTCAAAAAGTACAGCATCACACATGTTCAGTGTAGACAGGTGCTGCACTATATCTGCCAACTAACATCGAGAGAGTTTCTAGGAGCATGAAGAATCTCAAACTCATATGGTGACAAGCCAATGTCCATACCAGTTACCTCTCCCTCCTTGTTCTTCTAATACAAGGAGCAGAAAGATGATTATACACAATGCAAAAAGATACAAAACAAAGCAGAGGAACAACCATGGGAACTTGACTATGGCTAGGTAGTCTTACAACACAGTGTGATGAATCTGGGTAGGAAGATGGAGGAGCTGCAAGCAATGACACAAAAAGTAGACATTGCTTGTATTGCAAAAACATGCGTCAATGAAGACGGAGTGGGACATGATGGTATCTGGGTATAGACTGCTCAGGAATGATGGAGATGGGAGAGATAAGGCACAGAATAGCAAACTAGCTAAAGTAGGATATCTAATGCGAGAACAGAGAGGACAAAGGGCTCCAAGCCAGGAACGGGGCAAAAGTACAGCCATGACCAGAAGCTAAGTTAAGTGCCCTGGCAGTTAAGGTAAGGGGGGAATAACTGGATATCATCCATTAGATACAATAAGATAGAAGGATGACAGACTGAAGAACAGAATGCAGTAGTAGGGAAATACTCATAGGGCATGCTGACTTGCCAATAGCAGACTGGGAGATACAAGCACCAGGGAAGAGAAAACTGGGGGCAAGATAAAGTCTTAAAACATAAATGTTTTGACCAACTAGTGCAGAAATGTACTAGAAAGGACAGAATTCTGGATGTTGTCCTAACTGAGGCAGAAGGTGTCATAGATGTCCAGAGTAAGATACTGTTAGCAAACACTAATAAAGCCATGGTTCAGAACAGGGGAAAGAATAAAGATAGAAATATAAATTTTATTTATTTATTTATTTTACATTTGTTTACCGGGCTAGTCCAACTGGATATATTTCCATTTTCAGTAGAGGCCCGGGGAGAAAAGCTCCACAGTATTATTAAAACATTTATAATGTACAAGTAAAAGAAGGAAAAAAATAAATAAATAAATAATCTTGTTGATAAAAATAATGAGAGATCAGTAGTTACAAAGTCATACAATTAAAGGCAATGATTTGGGATTTTAGAAAGCTAGATTATGCCGTGCTGAAGAAGGCAGTTAAGGATAAGGATGACTTAGAAAACTGGTAGCAAATCAAGAAAATAAACAAGCTAGGGAAAAGGGTAAAAGCTAGAGCATTCAAGACTATGGATACAGTTGTGAAGAAGAGAGAGAGACACGAAGGCTGATGTGGCTATGTAGGAATGCTGCAAGAGGTGGACAGTACGGAGTGGAATGGTGAGAAGTCACAATCCAAGAATGCTAGCAAAAAGGCAACACATATGGTGAAGGCATGAAAAACTATACTTAAAACAGAATTGCCAACAGAGATTAAGAAGGGAAGCAATGTTTTATTTTATACATGTAACAAAGACGGAAGCAAGACATTCTGGGACAAGACAGACCAAGCAAAACAGGAACGAAGACTACAGAAGCCTGCGGGAGAAGAAAGCTGAATGAAAAAAAGAAGTTATGTACTTACCATAACATTCCATGTTTATAGTCCTTCTCACCCTTCATTCTTTACATATGGGATCAGAGCCGATCCTCGGCTCCGACTCTGCCTATTTACAAGCTGGAAGACTTCTGGTTGGCTCGTGGATAGGTAGGTATCCCATGGTGCACCAGTTCCATCCCCAGATCTTGTTTGCTGCTAACTAGAAGAAATAATAACAACATACAGAAACAAGCCAATACTAAAAGGTCTCCATGAATAATAAAATTTGTATTTTTCTGTCTCCAGGTACTTCCAGGATGGGGGCAGGAGGGTGGGTTTGAAAGAATGAAGGGTGAGATGGACTACAAACATGGAACATTATGGTGAGTACATATCTTCTTTATGTACTGTAGTCCTATCTCACCTTCATTCTTACATATGGGACAGCATCCCTAGCGCCTTATTCTTGGGTGGCTCAAGGAAAAATACTCCTGAGTTCCGTGGAACCAAAAGATGCTCTACCCCTGGAGGTTAAATCCAATTTGTAATGAGTAATAAAAGTGTGAGGGTTAGCCCACATAGCAGCTGCACAAATATTATCAAGTGGAACCCTGCAATGAAAGGCTGCAGAGGTAGACTGAGATCTGGTAGAATGAGCCTTGATTTTAAAGGGTAAAGCTTTATCCTCAGAACTGTAAAAATAAGCTATACAACTAGAAATCCAGTTAGAGAGAGTCACTTTGGAAACTGGTAAGCCCAACCTGGATTCGGATAAGGAAATTAATAATTGATCCGATTTTCTGATGTCTTTAGTCCGGTGCAAATAAAAACGTAATAGTCTATGGACATCCAGCTGGTGAAACCTGTACTCAGCTGCATTGGTGATTTAGAAAGAAAACAGGAAATTCTATGGACTGATTCAAAGTGGCATGGGAACAGACCTTGGGGACAAAGGAAGGGTTAGTACGAAGGGACACCCTGGTCTTTATGAAAAATCGGATAAGGCAGTTTAACAGACAAAGCTTGCAATTCTGACACCAGTCTGGCAGATGTGATAGCCACCAAAAACGTCTTCCATGACAAAAACTTCAAAAAGCATGAATGTGAAGGGTCAAAAGGCGGAGATGTTAATTTTGATAACACAAAGTTTAAATCCCATGAGGCCACAGGGTCTTGAACAGGAGGTCTTAGCAAAGTGGCACCTTTGAGGAAGGTTTTGCACAATTTATGAGACAACAAGTTAGAATCTGGGAAACCTAGATGAACATTTGAAATCGCTGCTAATTGGACTCTGATAGTGGCAGCCGCAGATCCTTGGTGAAACAGTTCAGAAAGAAATTCCAAAACCACTGGAATGGAGGCAGTGTAGGGGTCAACATCTATTTTCTCCGCCCAAAGAGAGAATCTTTTCCATTTACTGGAATATAGTCTCCTAGTGGAAGGTTTATGAGAAGACACAAGGATATGAGTCGTGGAAGGTGAGAAGTCGTGAAGCCTGGCTAGGGATGGAACTGGAGCAGCCACGCTGTCAAACTGAGTGTGTGTAAAGAGGGGTAAAGCGAATCTGACTGAGTCAACAGGTCTGGAACTGGGTCCAGAATCCAAGGATCGTACAGGAGAAGAGGCCAGAGGAAGGGGAACCAAACCTGATGAGGCCAGTAAGGAGCAATGAGGATCAGTTTGCTTCCCAGCCATTTTGCTTTCTGAATCACCTTGGGAATGAGAGGAAAGGGAAGAAAAGCATACAGGAGACCAAGGGGCCAATCGTGAACAAGTGCGTCTCTGGGTGACTCCCCCGGAGGGGGGATAAGAGAAAAGTAGCTGCTGCATTTGGCATTGACTGGGCTGGCAAAGTGATAGCAGCAAGGCTGTCCCCATCTGTGGAAAATCTGTTCCGCTGCTTCCTGTTTCAGAGACCACTCGTGAGAGATCAGGATCGCCTGGCTGAGCTTGTCGGCTATCACGTTGGTCGTCCCTGGAATGTGCGTTGCCACTAGAAAGCGCTGGGAAGATATCGCCCATTCCCAAACACGCATGGCCTCTCGACAGAGTGGGTAAGATCTGGTTCTGCCCTGTTTGTTGATATACCATACTATCGACATGTTGTCTGACTGTACTGCAATAGTCCCCAGAGGAAGAAGGTAGTGAAGTGCTTGCAATGCCAGGAGCACCGCCCTCATCTCTGGAACGTTGATATACAGGTGAGCCTCATGGTCTTGCCATGTGCCTTGGACAGTCCTGCCTAGATAATGCCCCCCCCCCTTTCTGTGAGGCATCCGTGGTCACAGTGGCAACGGGTTGGCGATGAACAAATGAAGCGCCCGTGGTCAGTTGATTGGGTAATGTCCACCAAAGGAGGTCCTTCTTGCAAGATTCTGTCAGCAGAATGTGATGGGATAATGGAAGGTGCTGAAAGGACCATTGGGACGACAGGAGCCACTAAAGAATTCTTATGTGTAACCTGGCTAGCGGCACTAATAGTATGGTGGAAGCCATGGTCCCAAGGAGCTGCAGAACAATCTTGGCTTTGACCCTTCGCAAGGGGAGAATACGCTGAATTTGAAGAACCAGGTTTTGTGCCCTTTCGGCAGGAAGACGAACCACCATGTATACTGTGTCCATCTCTGCTCCTATAAAAATCACAGATTGAGAGGGCAATAAGGCAGATTCTTCCAAATTTATAGAGAGTCCCAGATGGGCACAAAGCTGAATAGTAGCATCCCTGCTCTGGACTAGATGCCTGGTGGGGGCGGTCAGGAGCCAGTTATCCAAATACGGAAACACCTGGAATCCTTGACGTCTCAGGTGAGCTGTCACTACTTTCATACATTTGGTGAACACCCTGGGGGCTGTGGTGAGACCAAAGGGCAGAGCATGGAACTGGTAGTGACTGGCTCCCAGCCGGAAGCGTATATGACTCCTTGACGCCCTGTCCATTTTTATGTGGTAGTAAGCGTCTTGGAGATCTACTGAGCACATCCAATTGTCTTTCCTTAACAACGGGAGTATAGATTGCAGTGTTACCATCCGGAACTTGTCCTTTACTGATTCATTCAATCTGCTGAGGTCCAGAATGGGCCTCCAGTCCCCTGTACGTTTTGGCACTAAAAAGAACCTGCAGTAAGTTCCGGATCCTATTTGGTCTGCCGGATCCTATCGGGTCTGCTGAGATGGTCTGTATGACTCTTTTTGACAGGAACTTGTTGACCTCCACAGTTGCCTGATCCCTGTGACTGTGTGGAACATCCGGGATCTTTTTGGGAACAAAGGGTGGAAGAAAAAAAGGTACGACATAACCTCTAGTAATAATTCTTTGTACCCACTTGTCTTGAGTGATACTTAGCCAGGCTTCTGGATACAAAAAAAGGCAACCCCCGACCAGCCCTTGAGAAGCACAGTCAGGCCCCACGTCAGGAGCGCTGGTAAGGCCGGCCCCGAAAGGAATCACGACCTCCCTAGTTTTGCAGACCACTCCTGCCTCTAGGGCGACATCTACCATTTCCTCCTCTGCCTCTGAAGGAGGAGTCACCCTGTGCCTACTGGAGAAACCTCTGAGACTTCTTGAACCACATCTTACCACCCCCCCTGACCCTTAGGGTATGGTCTAGAGGGAACAGTAAAACGTACTCCAATGGCAGAGAGTATTTTTCCTTCTTGCTCGCATCAGGTGAGAGTGTCCTTTACCTTGGAGCCAAACAATGAGGAACTGTTGAAGGGGGTGTTGGTAAAGGTAGACTTAAACGGTTCCGCAAAGTTACACAAACGCATCCAGGAATGACTCCTCAGGGAAATTCCTGAACCCGCAGCTCTACTCGCTCCATCGGCCGCATACGAAAAATCCGCATGGAAGAGTTAACGATAGAGTTCAAGGTGGACAACTGGGCAGAAACCTTGTCAGGGACTCCCTCGGTACATGTACCTTGTAAAGAGTCTCCTAACTCTAAGGAGATCTCTCTGGAGTCTTGTAAAGTGAGTAAGGTAATTCAGCGATCAAAGGGCAAATGCTGCTGAAGAAAAGATACGCTTCCCGTATCTGTCCATCGTTCGAGACTCCTTATTCGGCAGATGAACAGAAGAAGTCTCAGCTAACTCCTTCTTAGTGGCCGCCGCCACCACCATGGCATCTACAAGGCACACCTTTAGATAAAAAGTATTTTCCTGGAGGGAAAGAAAGGAACTTGTTCGGGCTCCTCGGCATCAGGAGTATCCCACACCTTTCAACTAACTAAATCCATCAGTTCGTCAAAGGGTGGAGACACCCAAGAGGCAGAAGGTTGAGACCCGAAAGCCTTCGGGTACACAGACTCCTCATCAGAAGGGGTGACAGTGGGCCAGCCACACCTCTGTTTAAGCAACTCCAGAATATTTACGAAGGAGATATCATCAGAGGATGACTTGGGGGACCCTTCCGATTCCTCAAGGTCAGTGTCAGATGCCTAAGACTCATCCTGGGAGTCGACATGCTTCCTCTTATAGGTTCATAGGTAGGTACTAGGCTATTGACTCTAGTGCCTATACAAGCCTAGCCAAAAAGGTACCCTGGCTTTCGCCACCCAAAAAAATTATTTTCCTGTGTCCCTGTCAAGCAGAACCACAGAAGTGATCCCCGGGGTGAATTTCCTATTACCCATCCGATCATCAAGATTATTCTTGAAGAGTGCTAATGAGGAGCTCTGTTTGACAGAGATAGGTAGTCTGTTCCAGAGTATGGGAAGTCTCTGGGACAGGAATCTATCCCTCCAGCATGTTCTGTTTATTGTGGTGACAAGGTTTAGGTCCCTAGAGCGTGTAGCTCAGAGGGACTGGGATTTCTTTAAGTGGAGCATGTCCAACAGCTCTGGGTTTGACATAGCTTTGTATGTTAGGCAGAGATCGCCTCTGAGTAAGCAATATGCGACGGAGTAAAGCTGGAGTTTTTTGAGACGGTCTATGTAAGGCATCTGTTTGAGGCCAGTAATCCTCTTTGTGAGGTATTTTTGCAGCCTTTCCAGTTGTTTTAGATGTCTTGTGAGGTACATACCAAAAAGGGGCATTGTACTCTATAATGGGTCTAATGAGTGATGAGTGGAGGGGAACAATGACCTCTTTTTTTCTGGATGAGAAACCTTTTGTGATGAGGTGTGCCATGTAGAAGGATTTCCTGACCATTGTGGCGATGTGATTATCAAAGGAGAGACTACTGTCCATCTGTGTCCCAAGGTCTCATCACACTTTCGGTGTTAAGCAGACTTACCGCCTATGTGGTAGTTCATGGGTACAGAGTTTTTACCAAAGGGGATGACAATGCACTTTTTGGCATTGAGCTCGAGACCATGTCTTTGACACCAGGCATCTGTCTCAGTGAGGCCCTTTTGTAGGATGTCCATATCGTTAGGAGTTTCGATTATGACTCCTAGTTTGCAGTCATCTGCGAATTTAGCTAGCCAAAGACCTTCTGTGTTAGCCTGTACTTCAGAGAAGTAGATACCAAACAGGAGAGGACTCAGGACTGAACCCTGTGGTACTCCACTTGTCACTGGTCTGAAGTCTGATTTGGAGTCTGCTACTTTCACAGTGTGGGTACTGTCAGTAAGCCAGTTGGCAACCCATCTTGTGACATAGGGATTTATACCTAGTTTAGTGCGTTTATCTATAATTCCAGAGTGGGGGATGGTGTTGAATGCCTTGGCGAGATCTAGATATGCTGTGTGAACCACCTTACCCTCATCTATGGCTTTGGTGACTACTTCAAAGAAGTCTATCAGGTTTAGGAGACATGATCTGCCTTTTACAAACCCAAACTGTGTGCGGTCCAGAGTTTGGAGATCTCCAATGTCTTTGTTTCTCTTACAAGTCCTCTTCCGTAGGGGGCTCATCAGAAGGACATTCCGGGGCAGTCTCGGAAGAGTGGGGGCCACCAGTTGGTGGCTCCTAAGGCTGGGGGTCTCTGCTGCCGCTGGAGGGAGTAGAAGCTGAGACAGAAGTAGGTGCTATGGGGGGGAAGAGTGCCAGTACCTCTGGTAGGAGCTGATGATTGGGATAGCACACTCCTCATCATCTCGAAAGCCGGCCTCTCCAGCTCTGAGGACCTCTCCGGCTCCCAGTACACAGAGGATGCCGTCGGCGCCAGAGCCATCGGCTCTGAGATAGTCGCAGGGTCCGAACTCACCCTAGCCGACGCGCCAAGAGGAAGACTCGGAACCTAAGTTCAGTTTCAAGCATCCCTGTCGGGGCCGACTGGAGATCTTCGGAACCTGGACACTACGGACGGCACCGAAATTGTCAGAGCAGAACTTGGCTCCGAAACAGTCACAATGGGAGCTGGAGCCAAAGGTTCCACCGGTGGTACCAAGCACTCCTGCTCCAAAAGACCAGCATGGCTCGGAGAAGGAATGAACACAGAGGGTTGAACGGGCTCGAGTGGCTCTGGAGCCGACTGGGTCAGAGCCAACAACAATTTAGGCAAAGCAGATGACTTCAAAAGTCTCAGCACTACCCTCTCCACATCTTCTTCCGATAAACTCCTGGAAGACCTGGATGACATAATAGGAGATAGAGATCTCAAAGGTACAGGAGACTTCAACAAGGAGGCTGGTAGAGGGTCCATAGACCTGCTCCGAACAGCAGTCTCAACAGTCTCAGCGGTCGGCTCCGAAATACTTGGAACCGACCCTGCAACAACAATGCTGCTTCTCAGTCGACTCCGAGGTCTGTGGAGCCGATGAGACAGTTTTTGCAACTTTAAGAGGTGGCTCCGAGACACCAGCTGGTGCTGGGGAAGGCCTCTTAGAAGATTTTGACCTTCCTTTGGTAGATTTAGAGGATGAGGAGGAACTAGACAAATCTTCCTCAAAGGAAGATTTAAGAAGACCTTTTAGGATTTAACTTGTTCTTCCTTTCCTGTAACACCCTAGGACTAAATGCATGACAAAATAAGCAGGTCTCCTGTAAATGGACGGCCCCTAAACAGTAAACGCAGTTACCGTGACCATCCGTTATAGACATTTTTTGGGAGCACTTAATAAATTTCCTGAAGCCGGATGGCTTATGCTCCTTACTTCTTTAGATATTCTGAATATCAGTACAACACACGCACACAGAGAAGAAGAAAGAGGACTAGATCCTCTAATTTAAATGGGCCTAGCCCTGCAGAAAGGAAAGGACACCACGAGGACTAGGTCGTCTAATTTAAATGGGCCTAGCCCAGGCAAGGAAGAGATAGGGTCTGCTAACTGAAACAGACCCAAAAGTTAAAAAAGGTATGAAATATCACACACTCAACTGAAACAGTAAAGAACGAGAATGACACAAATTCAAACTTATGTCAAGCACAAACAGAACGTAGTTCTGTTAACAATATCAGCAAAAAACGATGCTAACAACAAGCTAATAATTAGTCTAAACAGCAAGCGGAAAACCGCCAAAACTCTATCAAAACACACAGAATACTAGTGCGCAAAAGGCGTCTACGTTAATCCATATAGAAAAACCAGTACACGGGATACCAACAAAGAAAGTAAAGGCCAAAAATTGCACCAAATGTTGCAAATAGAAGTTAACTTTAATAACAATTACGGTAACTGATTATTATAAGCAGTAACAGATTTTAAACTATATTAAACTATTCTAAACTAAACAGCCAAGAAAACTTTGGTAAAAGTGGGAAAAAAATGCAATCACTTTGCCAGAGCCAAAAAGAAGCACAACCAAACTCGTTGAAGCGGCAAACGAGATCTGGGGATTGTACTGGTGCACCATGGGATACCTTCTTAGCCACGAGCCAACCAGAAGTCTTCCTGCTTGTAAATAGGCCGAGTCAGAGCTGAGGATCGGCTCTGATCCCACATGTAAAGAATGAAGGTGAGACAGGACTACAGAACATCTTTACTTTAGTCTTCACAAAGTTAAACAAGGGTGGGTAGGTAGGTGTCACTCACCCTATTATACTTTTGGACCATGTGGCAGCAAGTATTAACAACTGAGAAGTATCCATCTCATTTTCACATAGCAATGCAACACTTGATTCATAAGCTAAAAAATAATGCAATGATTAAGAGGATACTGTGAGAGCACTTAAAAGGGAATATTAAGGAATCTGTACTACAAACAGAAAGAAAATGGAGGTGGCACAAGAATAGGTTAAAAGCCTTGCAAAAGATGGGGAATGATCAAAGTACAGACAATAAAAAATTTCTACACAGATATACAGGAATACTTGGTAAAAAAACAAGCAAGTTAAAAAAAAAAAAAAAAAAAAAAAAGCATTGTTTTTGCATTTTTATTACAAAAACTCTCCTAAAAATGTGTGTGGAAGTTACTGTGACAAAAAGCTGAGAGGGGATACTAAAGTTAAAAGATGAAGAGATGGGCCAGATAATCAGAGATGCAAAAGAATTATCAGACGTATTCAGAGAGTTTTTCTAGTGCCTACACAGAATGTAATATATGCAGGACTATTAGGGTAAGAAAACAAAGGAAGTTTTGGTATGGTACAGCTACCAATTGAGAATAGGGAAGACTCAATCTTCTTAACCATACAACTTTAGAAGAGGTGAAGGCTACTGTGCAGAGGCAAGCATTCGATGAGTCAACGAAACCAGATGGACTCTTGGTTAAATTGTGGAGAATAGGGGGTGATGACCTCTGGAAATATTGGTTACTACTATTTAATGAAGTCTTAGAGGGAGGTCAACTTTCAAAATCATGGTGGGAGGCAATGGTCACAGTTATACCCAAAGAAGGGAAAGACCCTGCTACAGCGGCTCAGCAAGATCCTGCCCAGGTGTCCTACAGCAGCAGAAGAAGAAAAGAGAGACTTTGGATTGATTAAGTACTTTTTTGGCTTGTTCCTTGCTAGTTATTGCTAATTCCGCCTAAACGTTCGGTTTCTAGCGTTTATTTGATACTAAAAAGCCTATTTCAGCTCTTTATTGTACTTACTGTTTGCACTTTTAAAATTGCTTCTGTGAGCTTTAAACTGTTTTAACTGCTGCAGGCTACACACTCAAAGTGCGATAGCTGTTTTACTGTGCTTTAATGTGATTATTTTGTTGCATTTGCCTTAACTTCTTAAAAAAAAACAAAAAACAAAAAAAAAAATAATAATAACCTATTCTGCACTTGTTTCCAGACTTTCTGAAGCTAGTAGAGCCCAGTTTTCAGAGTTTGCTGAATCCAGGGCTGTATTGTAGTTTCTGTGTTACCCATAACTTACTTGGATAGAAGGAAGTTTCTCTGTTCACCAGTGAGAGTGGGGAGCTTTGAGCAGCCTTTCTGTCCCTGGACGAGTGGTTTTCAGCTCAGAATTTGTAGTTTATTGGCCATTTTGGGCTAATTTCTATCCCTTTCCTCTTTCTGCCATAAAAACCTGCATTTGCGCACTTTTTGAGCTTGTATCAGCTCAGCAAGATCCTGCCCAGGTTTCCTGCAGAGTCCTACAGCAGGAGCAGGAGGAAAGAGATACTTTGGATTGATTAAGTACTTTTTTGGCTTGTTTCTTGCTAGTTACTGCCAATTCTGCCTAAACGCTCGGTTTCTAGCATTTGATACTAAAAAACCTATTTCAGCTGTTTATTGTACTTACTTACTGTTTGCACTTTTAAAATCATTTCTGTGAGCATTTAAACTGTTTTAACTGTTGTAGGCTACACACTCAAGTGTGATAGCCATTTTACTGTGCTTTAAAGTGATTATTTTGTTGTATTTGCCTTAACTTCTTAAAAAAACAAAAAAAAACCCTATTCTACAATTGTTTCCCACCTATCTGAAGCTACTAGAGTCCAGTTTTCAGAGTTTGCTGAATCCAGGGCTGTATTGTAGTTTCTGTGTTGCCCATACCTTACTTGGATAGAAGGAAGTTTCTCTGTTCACCAGTGAGAGTGGGGAGCTTTGAGCAGCCTGTCTGTCCCTGGAGGAGTGGTTTTCAGCTCAGAATTTGTAGTTTATTGGCCATTTTGGGCTAATTTTGATCCCTTTCATCAGGTTTTGCACACCACTCAGCGCCAGTTAGCTAGGGTTAACTACCCCCGGCTCCACAAAGTCTGCTCTTCAGTTTTTCCCTTATAATTAGTCAGTCTTTCAGCCTAAGCACTCAGACCCGCACCTTTTAGCCCTGCACTTGTTTTAAATCTGCTGCAGCACTAAATAACCCCCAGCACTCAACCCCTGCACCTGCCTGGAGGGAATAGTCTATATACTTCCCTACTTGACAACTACTTCCCCACTTAACAAAAGCAAAGTCTTTACTACTTATTCAGGATGTCCAAGAGACAGCTCCCGGTGTACTCTCCAGCCTACCTGATAAACACGGGCATCTCGAGGCGATGTTACAACTGCCTCATGCCTCATGCACACAGACAACCCTCTCTTCCTAACACCAAACACTAATACCTATGAGAGATGCACTTATACAGCCAATCTAGAGGCAAAGTTCTCTCCAACCAAGACTGGAACAGACAGTCAAGAGGAGAAGGTAATAACTCACAGCACCCCACTCACTTCACATAGGCCTACTAAACCAACACCTCCAAAACCCACACACAGCAACACCAAGACATATACGGAGGCTCTGAATAGAAATCAGAATCTGCCTAGGCAACAGAGACTTCCAAAGCAGACACACAAGCAACCTCCTCCCACCAACACACCCTAAACAACACATAGCCCACAAACTCGGTGTGCCACACAACCACAGCCCATAAAGCAAAGCAACATACCCAACACACTAGTGATAGGTGACTCTATAGTCAGGGCACACCGACGTCCCACTCACCAGGCCGGACAAAGAGAAGGTTACTGTCAGCTGCTTGTCGGGTGCCAGAATCCACTACATAACACATGCACTCAGGTCACTGCAAGGCAAGTACAAATATGACTCTGTCATTGTCCATGTTGGTGTAAATGACTTGAGATGTACCTCCCTGGACTACATGAAGAGAGACATGGAAGAGCTCTCCGATCTTGTAGTCCAGGCAGGTATGATCCTAGCCCTGAGTAGCATCCTGCCTTCACCAAGAATGATACCACAGTACAAGGATAAGATGATTAACTTCAACAATTGGCTAAGCTTCTGGTGTCATTCAAAGGGGATCCAGTATCTATCTGCCTGGGATGACATGCTTGACAGGCAACGATGCTTCGCCAGAGATGGCCTGCACCTGTCACCCTTGGGATTCAGGATATTGGCCAAGGCTCTTGCCGCCCCCATAGTGCCTTTTTTAGGCAAGGCTCAAAAGACAAACCCACCACCATAAGAACTACAGGTGACAAACTGAGGGCAATGCTGCTCAATGCTAGGAGTCTAAACCTCAAAATGCACTCACTCGAGGCACTCCTCAAAATGGAGAACATAGATATCCGTGCAGAGACTGGGACCTTGTTCAAAGCTCCCGGGAGCACCCCAGCACTACCAGGCAATAATTCATACCACACGTTTCGAACACAAAACCTGGACCGAAACACTAAGGGTGGAGGTGTGTCCATATTCATCAAGTACATCCACACCTCCAGACTAGTTGCACAACACGATGCCTCTGAGATCATCCAAGTGCAACTAACCATGAGCAAAAATGCATTCCAAATTGTAGCTTGTTATCGATCCCCCACCATGACAGAGGACCCACACTCCTCGTTCCTGGAGACATTGGAAAAAATGAGGGTCCAACCAAATACCATAATAATGGGTGATTTCAACCACCCTAACATAAACTGGGAAAACTACTCTTGTACTAATACCCTTGCTCAACGATTCCTGGAATTTATAAAATCTATTGCCCTGGATCAACTTGTCAACACCTCCACCAGGGGCAACAATATTCTGGACCTGGTCATTACCAACATGGGCGACCAGTGCTCAACGCCAAAGATCAACTCCTCGCTTGTTAGATCAGACCATAAACTAATCACCCTGGATATCCACATCCCGACTCCAATCCACACAAGGAAACCATCGTAAAAAAATACTCCAAAGTGAACTTCATGCTACTCAAAACTGAGGTGGCTAACTTCACGACACCCCTGCAGATGGAGAATACAGTCATGACTGCTGAATCCTACACAAATGCGCTCTACAAGCACCTGCATGAGTGCATGAATCGTGCAATCCACAACAAAACCAAGACGCTATCCTCCAAAAAAAAAAAAAGGAAACCAATCTTGTGGTCCCCTGCCATTAACAAACTCTACAACAGAAGGAAGAAACTGTTGCAAAAGAGAGTAAAATCCAAGGAATGGAGGAACTCACTGACAGGCCTCAGTAAGACGCCAAGATCCCTCATAAAATCCTCCAAAGCGAATTTTGTAAGAAAATTGCCATGGATTCCAAAGACAACCACAAGGCATTCTTTAGCTGTGTCAAGAATCTCCATGGCAACACCTAGATCTGCACTGAGCTACAAAAGAACAGCGCAAAATATACACAGCCAACTGATATTGCCAACATCTTGGCAGATAGGTTCAGTGTGAACTTTACACCCCTTCTCACCCCCCCAAAGGGCCTATAACTATACCAAATGATTGTAGAGCCCCATTAATCACAAACACTCAGGTAAAAACAGCATTCTAAAGCCAATAACACAGCATCCATGGGACCGGACAACATCCCAGGCTGCTTCTTGCACAAACTCCAAAATGAACTAGCCCCCCACCTAAACTCCATGTTCAATCACAGCCTCACCAGAGGTTATGTGCCCACTGAATGGCACACAGCAACAGTTATCCCACACCACAAAGGAGGAGCCACCACAGACCCCGGAAACTATCGACCTATTAGACTGACGAGCCTGGTCTGCAAGGCCATGGAGAACATCATCATGGAACTCAAAGACATTGGTAACCTCCAAGCTTTGGATGATACCCAATTCAGATTTGTAAAGGGTAGATCATGTCTCCTAAACCTGGTAGACTTCTTTGAAACAGTTACCAAGGCCACAGATGAGGGCAAGGTGGTCCACACAGCCTACCTGGACCTCGCTAAAGCCCTCAACACTATCCCCCATTCAAGAATCATAAATTCATCAACCTTAACATAAACCCTTACGTCACAAGATGGGTGGCCAACTGGCTCACGGACAGAACCCACAAGGTGAGAGTTGCAGACTCCAGATCCGACTCCAAACCAGTGACAAGTGCAGTGCCCCAGGGTTCAGTCTTGGGACCGCTCTCTGGTTAGGTATATACTCAGAAGTGCAAGCACACACTGAGGGTCTATGGCCAACCAAGTTTGCAGATGACTGCAAATTGGGTGCCATAACTGATTCCCCTGCCGACGTACACATCCTGCAAAAGGGCCTCACCGAGACAGACACCTGGTGCCAAAAACATGGCCTTAAGCTAAATGCCAAAAAGTGCATTGTCATCTTCTTTGGTATAAACACGATACACATGAATTACCAAACAGGGGGAAGTTCACTTAACACAAAGTGTGATAAGAGACCTTGGGACCCAAGTGGATAGTAACCTCTCCTTTGATAATCACATTACCACAGTGGTCAGAAAATCTTTCTACGTGGCCCTCCTAATCACAAAAAGGTTTGCATCTAGAAAAAAGGAAGTCATTGTCTCCCTCTACTCATCACTTATCAGACTCCTCATTGAGTACAATGTCCCGTTTAGGATGTACCTCACAAGACACCTACAACAACTGGAGAGGCCCCAAAAGTACCTCACCAAGAGGATTGCTGGCCTCAAACAGTTGCCCTATGCCGACCAGCTTAAGAAACTCCAACTCTACTCAGTCGTAAACCGCTTACTCCAAGGAGACCTCTGTCTGACATACAAAGCTATGTCAAACCCGGAATTGATGGACATGCTCCACTTAAAGAATCTCAATCTCCCCGAGCTACATGCCCTAGGGACCTAAACCTCACCACAACAATAAATAGGACATGTTGGAGGGATAGATTCTTGTCTCAGAGACTTCCCATGCTCTGGAACAAAATTCCCATCAAAATCAGGCAGAGCTCATCATTAGCACTTTTCAAGAAAAACCCTGATAAGTGGATGGGTGATAGGATATTCACCCCTGGGATCACGTCTGGGGCTCTGCTCCATAGAGGGGCAGGAATTTAACACTACATGGGTGGCGAAAGCCAAGACACTGTTGGCTAGGCTTATTTTGGCCCTAGGGCCAATAGACTAGTGCCTACCTATGAACCTATGTCCATCCCTAACCATGAGTACAAGAATTTCATGATGGTCATGCAATGTACTGGGCACATGCCCCCTCCCCCCAGGCCTGACATGGCTCAATGTGGCCTTAATCTAGGTCAACAAACAAATATTATGAACACAATATACAAAGAGAGGCAGAAGGGAAGGGGTAATATTCCTCATGCTAAATCATGAGGTCAAGAAGATTTTTGATTACGTGCAAATGGGATTACCTCTGGCAAATCTTGGGAAAACATGAGTTCCCAGTGAGGTTTATTGATGTACTTGACGACTATAGCAAAACTCTGAGGCAAAGGTGAAAGAGGGCAGGATACTTTCAGAGAGGTTTAGATTAGATAGGGGTGTTCAAGACGAGGTTGCCCCATGTCCCCTTCCTGTTTGTCCTTTATTTGGAGCAATGTCACAAAAATAGGCAAGGGCATATTCAATGGATGCAACAGACAAAGTACAGTTTTGTACCTACCATAAATGTAGATGTCCGAACTGGATAGCATCTGCAGTCATAACAACTGGGTTGTCCTGTCGTCAGGCAGCCCTTCAGTCGGCCGGATTCCAAAGTCGCTTCGCTGATGTCGCACTTCACCCGACGTCATCTCTGTTGGTCTTGTATAAAAGCATCAGCCGGCGCCATTTTCCTCAGTGTTTCTTGCCCCAGATGCCAGCAGCCCTCTTGAAGGCTAAAATTTGGATAGATGCCAATGTTTCCAAAAAGATAGAGGTAAACACAAAAATAAGCATGTATGTACATATATACGAACAAATACACCATAAAGACTCCCCACCAGCTAGCTATTAGGAGGGTAAACACCCTAGGAGTACCACAGAGGGAAGGAGGAGGTGACTGCAGATGCTATCCAGTTCGGACATCTACATTTATGGTAGGTACAAAACTGTACTATGTCCTTCATGGATGCATCTGCAGTCATAACAACTGGGTAGAATACCATAGCCAACTAGGGAAGAGGATAAAAGTAGATTATGGTGTGTTTAGGATCCCTTGCAGTACAGCAGTGGCAAACCCTGCTCGGGATCTGGAATATAGAGGCAAATTATAATGCTTGGCAAATGTATGCACGGAGGTCCAAGTAGCCTCAATAATGTCTTTGGTTGCCAAGAAGGCTGTGGTAGTGGCTGCTGCCCTTGTAGAATGAGGTCTTATGTTCTGTGGAATTGGTTTTCCATGGAAGGAGTAACAGAATCGTATGCAATTTCCTATCCATTTGGAGATTGTCTGTTTGGAAATAGCTTTTCCTTCCCTTCCTGTTGCATAGGCTACAAAAGTTGGTCAGTCTTTCTGCTATTTTTGTTCTGTCCAAGTAGTAGCGTAGCTGTCTATGTACATCCAAGGTATGCAGTATTCTTTCCTCTGTTTTGTGGGTTGGGAAAGAAGGTAGGTAGGTGGATTGCCTGGTTTAAAGACACTCTGGATACCACCTTAGGCATAAATGTAGGATTAGTCCTCATGGACACTCTATCTTGGTGGAAGATTAGGAAGGGTTGCACTGCCATTAAGGCCTGTAGTTCTGAAACCCTCCTTGCTGAAGTAATTGCCAGTAGGAAAGCAGTTTTCCATGACAGGTGTTGTAGGTCTGCTGTTGCTGCTGGTTCAAAGGGTGATAGTGTCAACTTTTCTAGCACAAAGTTTAAGTCCCAAGCTGGTAATGGTGGTTCCCTTGGAGGTTTTACATTCTTGATTCCTCTGAGGAACTGCCTGAGCAAAGGGTGCGAAAAACAGGTGGATCAAAGCTGTATTCTGCTGAAATAGCTGATGCATGTATCTTGATGGAGGAGTAGGACAGGCCTGAATGAAGAAGTTCGCCAGATACTCCAGAATGTTAGGCATATCTATGTTTGACACATCTTTTCCTCTTTCCGTACTCCAAATGACAAACCTTTTCCATTTTCCAGCATAGTTCCTTCTTGTTGAAGGTCTGCTTCAAGAATAATGTCTTTAACTCTTTGGGAAAGTTCTGGATTAGCTGCTGCTATGTGATGTTCCATGCAGTCAGTTAGGTTTGGGTGTATGATGCTGTAGTTGTTCTGAGTTAACATCAAAGGCACCAGGGGTATTGGCCACATATTGTTCCGAGACATGCTCCTCAGCAGTGGGTACCAGTGTTGTCTTGGCCAGTTTGGAGCTATCAGGATTATCCTTGGACGTTCTTCCTTGATTTTTAGTAGTACTTTGTGTATCAAGGGAAGAGGTGGGAATGCATATGCTGTTAGGCCTTTCCAGCTGAAGGAGAGCGAATCCACTTTCCATGCTAGTGGGTGGAATGTCCTTGTGCAGAACTTTTGAGCTGGTGATTGAGAGGTGATGCGAATAGATCTATCTGAGGCATTCCCCATTTCTTTGAGATGGTCTTGAAGATGTCGGGTGCAGCTTCCATTCGTGGGCATCCGATGTGGTTCTGCTTAATATGTCTGCTAGAGTATTTTCTTTTCGGTACAAATATTGCCTGTAACTGGATGTTGTAGCTGAGTGCCAGGGTCCACAGCTCCAAAGTCATTCTGCATAGGGGGTATGAATGAGTGCCTCCCTGTTTGTTGATGTACCACATGACTGTGGTGTTGTCTGTCCTTATCATCAACTGGCCCTCTTGGAGAAATGGTTTGAACTTTTGGATTGCCAGTTTTACTGCCAGCATTTCTTTTAGGTTGATGTGCAGGTGAAGTTGATCCTGTGTCCACAATCCTTGCACGCATTTGTCCAGCATGTGGGCCCCCCATCCTAGGTCTGAAGCGTCTGATGTGATGGTCTGGCTTGCTTGGCATCTGCGAAAGGGTAGGCCTGGGTTTGACTGACATGCCTGAGCCCACCATAGGAACTCCTGCTTTAAGCATGGAATTAGTGGGATTTCTGTTTCTAGGCTGTGTCTGTGTTGGGACCATAAATTCTTTAGGTACCACTGTAGTTTTCTCATATGTAGTCTGGCAAATGGGACCAAGATTATGCATGATGCCATGAAGCCCAAGGCCTGCAGTACTTTTCTTGCTGTTAACTTGTTCAGTTTTGTTAGTGCCAAGAAAAGAGGGAGTTCTTTTGTTTTTCTGTAGTCAGGAATGCCATTTGTTTTACTGTGTCCAGTTCCTTCAGCAAGAATGTCCTTGTTTGGGATGGTATCAGCCTTGACTTTTGTAAATTGACTGTGTATCCCAGTGCTTGTAGCAAGTAAATGACCCTTTGTAAATCTGTTGTCAGCTTGCTTTTGTTGTCCCCTTGTAGTAGGCAGTCGTCCAGGTATGGGTAAATTTGAATTCCCTGTAGTCTGCAATGGGCGATTACTGATGCCAGGCATTTTGTGAATACTCTCAGTAGATAAGCCAAAGGGCAATGCTGAGAATTGATAGTGCTCTGATCCTGCAAGAAATCTGAGGTATCTTCTGCAGATTGGTCGAATGGGGACGTGCAGGTATGCCTCCTTGAGATCTAGAGTTACCAGCCAAGACTCCTTGCCCAGCATGGGAAGAAGTTGCTGTAGGGTCAGCATTTTGAATTTTGGGACAATGATGTATGTATTTAAGGTGGACAGGTCGAGAATTGGTCTCCAACTTTTTCCTTTCTTGGAACTAGGAATAGTCTGGAGTAGAACCCTTTCCTTGCTCTGCTGTTGGCACTCTTTCCACAGCTCTCATGTTTGCTAACTCCATTATCTGTTGTAGTGCCTCTGTTTTTGATTTGGAGGTAGATTTGGCATTCCTCTTTTGACTGGTAAAGTGTGGAAGTGAAACCGGTAACCTTGATCTATGGTTTGTAAAATCCACTTGTCTTTTGTTATGTAGTGCCAGTTCTTTGAAAATAAGGTTAACTTTCCGCCTAGAGGAGCTGCTATTTGTTCCCTGGTAGGCGGATTTAGGGTTAAGTCACTGTGGTTGTGCTGATGTAGTGGCAGTGGTTGTGTCTGTGCCTCTGTTGTTACCTTGCCACTGTCGTCCTCTGTAGGCACCTCCTCTGGATTGGTTTCTGCCTCTGGAACGTCTATTCCTGCCCCTTTGAAATTTTGTGGAGTCAGGAAAGGACCAATTTTTGGCAGGCCAGTTCCTGCTAAACCTTGGGGTTGAACCTGCAAGAAATCTTTAACCGTTTGAACAGATTTTGCCTTTTCTTCCATTTTCTTCATAACCTGCTGGGCAGGTGTACCAAACAAACTTGTCTTATCCATAGGAGCATCTAGCAACTTTGCTTTAACATGATCCGGTAAAGCTTGCTCCTTTAGCCATGCATGCCTTCTTATCACTGTGCCAGTCATGGCTGATCTAAATGAAGCCTCCAGTGCATCATAGCCACATTTTAAGGAATGGTTGCTAACCTGTTGTATGTTATTTACCATTTCTAATACATATTTCTTATCAAGAGATTCATCAGTGGTTAGTTTTTTAGTTAACTGATCAAGCATAAACTCTTGGTATTGTATCATGTGAAACTGACAGTTTAAAGCTCTAGCTGAGAGAGTAGCTGAAGTGTAGACCTTTTACCCCATCTGTCTAATGACCTTGCTTCCCTTTCAGAAGGAATAGGGTTTTAGCTATGGTCGCGCTACTGCCTTGGGACCCTGGGATATAGTTTCGGGTCTGCAAGTGGGGCCTTGTAAAGGTGGTGATGAGTATCTGGCACCCTGTAAAATCTGTCTGGTTTGGCAGGGGCTGGGGGTAAAGAATCTGGAGCGGAGCAGACATCATTGAAAGCATCATCCACCACAGAGAGAACAGGAGGTATAGCTGAGGGCCTGTGCTGTGGGAGGTGCAGAAAGGTCCTAAGTCCTTTCTGGAGTCTGAAAAATCCTGTTGCTGCCATTGGAACTGCTCGGTTTCCCCAAAGGAGAATTCTTCTGGTGGGGAAGCAGCTGGGATGGATTCGTCAGCATCAGAATCTTCAAAATTGGAGAAAGGAGCCTCTGGCTGGTCAGTTATGTCTGATTCGTCAGCAGAATCATCAGAGGACACTGGCTCAGGGCTCTGCCCTAGGTCTCTTCTCTGGGGGCTGAGAGGCCCTGTCTGGGTGAGATTGAGATCCTCTAATTAATGAAATTAAATCTTCTGCCAAAGTAAGCATTTGAGAACTAGAAGAGGGCCTGGTTGTGGGGGGTTTAACAGGCACTGTCTTAGTAGTCTTGGCTGCTTTAGCCCTGGTGAAGGCCTTAACGGACATGGCTGCTGGAGGCCTAGCAGCACCACGTGCTGGGGTAGAGACATCCAAGGGAATGGTGTCTGATAAGTCTGTGGCAACCTCCGTAGTGGATATAATTTCTGAGGCCGATTCAAGAGTGGTAGCAGGGCCTCAGTTGTAGAGATAGCTTCAGCTGTACTTTGATCAGTTTTCGGTTGAAACCCGGGACACAGTTTGCTTAACCATGGTTTTGGCGAAACCGCGGACGTGTCGGTCTTTATCTTTTTTTGGCAGATTGGGTAGTCGGAGGATCCGGCGGCATAATGTACGCAAAATCAGAACCGAAAAACTGTTCTGCAAACTCCGACAGGCCTAGCGTTCGTTCGTCGGAAAAGAAGCACAGGCGAACAGGCTGCTACGTCGTGGGCTGGGCCTAAACAAGGCAGACAATAAGAGTGGAAATCTTTATGAGGTATTTGTTTCCCACAGGTTAAACAATTATTAACTTTTTCTGACATCGGCTGAGGCAAGAAAGAGTCCCCAATGGGGTACTTAGCTTTAGAAGTCTTAAGTAGTATTCGGTAGAAGTAATCTCTGGATCCCGACCAACACTTGAACAGCTTCTGCTTCTGCGCGCCCACACGGCAAGACAGACTGAAAATGGCGTCGGCTGATGCTTTATACCGAAGACCAACAGAGATGACGTCGGGTGAAGTGCGACATCAGCGGAAGGCGGACCCGGACCCGGACTTTGGAATCCGGCCGACTGAAGGGCTGCCTGACGACAGGACAACCCAGTTGTTATGACTGCAGATGCATCCATGAAGGACATCTGGGCAGGAGAAACTGGGCTTACTTGTCAATAATTTGATTTTGTACCTGACCAGGCTTGAGGAAGCTCTTAATGGTCTTTTGAAAGGTTTAGAAGATTTTGTTGAGATCTCCAGATATAAAATTAACCAAGACAAAAGTTAGTTTTGTACCTACCATAAATGCAGATGTTCGAGTGTAGACACTGCTGCAGTCATTACACTTGGGTTATCCTGCCGTCAGACGGTTCCCCAGCCGGCCTGCCGTCAGACGGTTCCCCAGCCGGCCTGAGTTCCAAAGTCTTGGTCCGGCGTTGGTTGCTGTCGCCTCCTCCCTGACGTCAGTGCGACAGGGGTATACAAGATGCAGCCAACGCCATTTTCTTCAGTTTTTCTTGCCCCAGATGTCAGGTGCCCCCAAATAGGCAGGCAATTCAAATTGCTAATAAAACATATATAAGAAATGCAAACAACATACTTTCAGCTACCAGCAAATACTCCCCATAGGTAGTAAAAGGTAGAGGAACTAGGTACGTACTAGCTAGTAAGAGGGGAAGGAGGGAGGGTAACCTGGACTGCAGCAGTGTCTACACTCGAACATCTACATTTATGGTAGGTACAAAATTGTACTATGTTCATCGTGTTACACTGCTGCAGTCATTACACTTGGGTAGAATCCCAAAGCTGAGGTAGGGTGGTTGGTTCTATAAGGCATTAGGGGTGGCTATAAGGCCCTGCAGCACTGCAGAGGTGAAGCCAGCTATGGATTTAGAGTATAGAGGCAGATGGTAATGCTTTGTGAAGGTATGCACAGAACTCCATGTTGCTGCTTTCAAAATATCCTTGGTAGGTACTCCTCTGAGTTAGGCAGTTGAAGTGGCTGTTGCCCTGGTGGAGTGAGACCTAATGCTGTTAGACACAGGTTTTCCATGGTGCGTATAGCAGAAACGTATGCAATGTCCTATCCATTTGGAAATAGTCTGTTTTGAAATAGCTTTTCCCTGTGCTGCTGCAGCATATGCTACCAATAATTGCTCAGATTTTCTGAAAGCTTTTGTTTTGTCCAAGTAGAAGCGTAACTGCCTGTGAATGTCCAATGAATGCAGTAGTCTTTCCCCTTTATTCTGTGGTTTTGGATAAAAAGTTGGCAAGTGAATGGTTTGGTTTGGAGACACACTTGAAACCACCTTAGGCATAAACGTAGGGTTAGTTCTTAAGGACACCCTGTCCTGGTGGAAAATGAGGAAAGGTTCCACTGCCATTAGTGCCTGTAATTCTGAAACTCTTCGTGCAGAAGTTATTCCCAGGAGCAGAGCAGTTTTCCAAGAGATGTATTTTAATTCTGCTGTGCCAGCTGGTTCAAAAGGAGGTAAAGTTAATTTTTCCAAAACAAAGTTGAGGTCCCAAGTTGGAGTAGGTGCTCTACGGGGTGGTCTTATGCTTTTAGCCCCTCTGAGGTACTGTTTTAGCAAAGGATTAGAGAAAATTGGTCGATCCGTGTTGTAATGTGCAGAGATGGCAGAGGCATGGATCTTGATGGATGAAAAGGAGAGGCTTTTGTCCAGCATCTCAGTCAAATATTGTAGTATCTGAGGAATGTTTGGCACAAGAGGATCAAGGCTGTGAGCCTGGTTCCAGGCACAGACTCTCTTCCATTTATCCGAGTAGGCTTTCCTAGTACTAGGCCTTCTGGCTTCCAGAATGACATCCATAACTGCTTTGGAGGGAAACATTGCTTGCGTGGCTAGGGAATCTTCCACGCAGCTAGGTTTAGTGTCTTTAGCTGGCTGTGGAGTATCTGATTGTTGTGCTGAGACAGCAGATGTGGTATTTGAGGCAAAATCCAGGGTGATCCTTGTGCTAAGTTTTTTAAGATTGGGTACCAGTGCTGGCGTGGCCAGTCTGGTGCAATCAAGATAATTTTTGGCTCTTCTTGCCTGGCTTTTATGAGTACCTTTGGAAGAAGGGGCAGGAGTGGGAAAGCATATACTTGTAGGTTTGTCCAGCTGAATGAGAGGGCATCCACTTTCCATGCTTACGGATGGTAACTCCTTGTGCAGAATTTCTTTAGCTGGCAGTTCATTGAGGAGGCAAACAGATCTATGTCCGGGCTCCACCATTTCTTTGTTATCATTCTGAATATTTGAGGATTCAATTCCCATTCGTGGGGATCCATGATATTTCTGCTTAATTCGTTTGCCAGTGTGTTTTTCTCTCCTGGCAGGAATTGTGCTTGTAGATGAACTTGGTAGTTTATAGCTGTGTTCCACAAGGTCATGGCTTGTCTGCAGAGGGGGTAGGAGTGAGTGCCCCCTTGCTTGTTTATGTACCACATAACTGTGGTGTTGTCTGTCTTTAGTAGTAGTTGTCCTGGATGCAACAGGCCCTTGAAAGCTATAAGGGCATTTCGTACAGCTAGCATCTCTTTTTGACTGATGTGAAGATGCCTTTGTTCTGCGGGCCACTTGCCCTGAATACATTTTCCTGCCATGTGTGTTCCCCAGGCGTAATCCGATGCATCTGTTGTCAGTGTTTGCCTGGCTGTGGGTTGAGTAAAAGGCTGTCCCTTGTTGAGGTGACAAGCTTGAGCCCACCATCAAAACTCCTGTTGAAGGCAAGGTATTAGTGGTATAACTGTTTCCAAACTTTGACAGTGTTGAGACCATACATTCTTTAGGTACCATTGTAGTTTCTTCATATGCAGTCTGGCATATGGAATTAGTAGTATGCAAGATACCATGAAGCAGAATTTTTCTTGCAGGGAGTTGGGTCTTTGTTGCCATCAATTGAAAGTATTGTATCAGTTGTCCTTGCTTGTCTGGCGTGAGATAAGCCATCTGGGCTGTTGTGTTCAAGCTGGCACCCAGGAATATTATCTCTTGTGAGGGCACTAGTTTTGATTTCTTTTCGTTTACTGTGTACCCCAGGCAACTTAATAACTTTTTTACAAACGCCAGATGCTGTAGAAGAATGTCCTTGCTCTCTGCCTGAATCAGGCAGTCGTCCAGGTATGAGTAAATTTGAATTCCTTTCTGTCTGCAAAATACAATTACTGGTGCCAGGCACTTTGTGAAGACCCTGGGCGCAGTAGATAATCCAAAGGGCAGTGCAGAGAATTGATAGTGCATTGGACCAGCTATGAATCTGAGGTATCTTCTGCAGTTTTGTCTGATAGGGACATGCAGGTATGCCTCCTTGAGGTCCAAAGTCACGAGCCAAGCTTGCTTGCCCAGCATGGGAAGAAGCTGCTGTAATGTCAACATTTTGAATTTCGGAACATCCAGGTAAGTGTTTAGTGAAGAAAGATCCAGAATGGGCCTCCAGGATTTGTCTTTTCTGGGAACCAGAAAGAGTCTTGAGTAAAACCCTTGCCCTTGTTCCTGTGGTGGTACCTGTTGAATAGCTCCCATGTTCATGAGTGCCATAATTTGTTTTTGGGCCTCTGCCCATTGATTTAGTGGCAGATGTGGCATTCCTTTTAACCTTGGCAGAGTGTGAAAGTGGAACCTGTAACCTTCTGAAATAATATTGAGAACCCATTTGTCTTGGGTGATCATATGCCAACTGTGATAGAAAAGTGCCAGTTTTCCTCCCAAAGGGGCTGCCAAGAGTGAGTTGTTTGGCAGCTGGAGTGGGAAGTCATTGGGGCTGTTTTTTATATGGTTGGTGCCTGTCTTCCCCTTCTTTCTGGCCTGATGCACCCCATTGTCGAGGCCTGTAAGGACCTTGTGGTCGACCTCTACCTCTTGGCCATCTGTATCTGCCCCTTTGAGGTCTGCCCATAACTGGAAAGGACCAATTCTTTGTTGGTCAGTTTCTACTAAATCGAGGAGGCTGAACCTGTAAGAAATCCTTCACTGTTTGCATAGATTTTGCCTTATCCTCCATTTTCTTTAATACCTCTTCTGCCTTAACTCCAAATAAAACATCCCGCTGTAAAGGTGCATCGAGTAATGTAGCTTTAACATGATCTGGTAACGTATGTTCTTTTAAGCATACATGTCTTCTAATGACAGAGCCTGTAACTGCTGCTCTGCATGAGGCTTCTAAAGAATCAAAACCACATTGCAAAGTATGCTTTCCCACTTGTTCAGCGGCATGCAATAAATCCTGCATTTCTTTAAAATTAGGAGGATCTGTATCTGGAAGCATTTTTTGTTTCAACTGAAACATCAAAAATTGCTGATATTTTAGCATGTGAAACTGGTAATTTAAGGCTCTCATTGCTAAAGTTGCAGACGTATATACTTTCTTTCCCCATCTGTCTAGTGCTCTGGAATCTCTGTCAGAGGGAACTGGGTTCTTTGCTGATGAGGCCTTAACCCCTTTGGGTCCCTGAGAAATAGTTTCAGGATCAGCAACAGGGCTTTTATACAGAAATTTGTGAGAGTCAGGGACTCTGTAATATCTGTCAGGTTTAACTGGAGCTGGAGGTAAGGAATCAGGATTTAAGCTGGATTCAGTGTACACATCATCCACAATATCTAGCACTGGAGGGAATAGCCAGGAGTCTGTGTTGAGGTAATAATAGGAAGTCTCTGAGCCTTTTCTTGGACTCTGAATAATCCTGGCCTTCCCAATGGAAATGCTCCCTCATGGTATGTAAGGTTTCCCCAAAGGAGTAGTCCTCAGGCGGAGAGGCTGATGGAAAAGATTCCTCAGCATCAGAATCCTCATAAGGGGGTAAAGAATATCCCAGGTCTGAGGATGAATCTGAGGAAATGGACCCCTGGTCGGAAGAATCATAATCTGCATCCTGTCTAGGCCTTTTATCAGTTGGGGGATGGGAACCCCTGATCAGAGTGATTAGGTCTTCGTCCATTTTGAGCATTTTTTTCGTAGCCATGGAGGCCTGTCCTGGAGAATGCAGTACTTGTTTTTTTAGTTTTTAAGGGAGGCTTAGATTTAGAAGAGGGTTTAATGCTTAGCTGAGTAGGTCTGAAGACACCCTCTGAAGCTGCGGGTAGCTCGGGTACTCCGGATCCCTCAGCAGGATCGGTTTCGGTCTGCTGAAAAGCTAGTGCATCCAAAGGCCCAGCCATCTCCACGTGGGAGTTGGAGGCGGCCTGCGGTTCTGCAGAAGCGGTTGTCAGGGGCTGCGAAAGCGCCTCACTGAAAACCAGAGAACCGGTGACTGGCCTAGAAGAGGCTTCGTCGTCAGTTTTGGGCCTCGGATGCCTGTCCTTGTCTTTGCGCTTTTTATGAATAGTTCCGACGGCATGGTATAATTAAATTTTCTGCCAAAGAAATGTTGGGCAAAATCAAACTGACGTTTAATAGTGCGCTTATTAAACATAGCACAAAACCGACAACCAGTAACGTTGTGGTCTGGGCCTAGGCATGGGATACAATAAGAATGGAAATCCTTATGAGGTATTTGCTTCCCACAAGAAATACAGTTATTAACTTTTACTGACATCGGACTGAGGCAAGAATTTCCCCAACAGGGTACTTAGCTTTGTAGAAGACTTCGGTTCTGGATTCGGAATGAAAATCTCAGGAGTAGCCCGACCGGCACTTGCGAACTGCTTTTGCTTCGGGCACCGCGTGGCAAGAAAGACTAAAGAAAATGGCATCGGCTGCATCTTATATACCCCTGTTGCACTGACGTCAGGGAGGAGGCAACAGCAACCGACGCCGGACCAAGACTTTGGAACTCAGGCCGGCTGGGGAACCGTCTGACGGCAGGATAACCCAAGTGTAATGACTGCAGCAGTGTCACACGATGAACATCATCCAATCAATTTTGCCCCGACAAATACATTTATACAAAAATATCTGTACCTCTAGAGTCACTACAGAATCAGTTAACTGAGGGCATGGATAGCACAAACCAGTTAAGAGACTAAAAATAACCTGGGAGGAGATGCTGGAAAACTGCCTGGGATATGTTGGGATATGTACAAAAGTAGGAATATTTGACTTTAGACTTAGACAAGTCAGAGCAATCAAAATGTTTATACTTCTGCAGATAATATACAGAGGGCAAGCATTTCTATCTAACCCGGTTGAAAAGCTGTAGGATCCTTTAGAGAAACTAAAAAAAATTATTTTGGGTGATGAAGTAGCTCAAGTAAGCTGGAAAAAGCCATGCATGCTGGAGGACAAAGAGGGGATGGGGATTCCTGACATATCTAAATATCAAAGCTACACAGCTTAGAGTAGCCTAGCTAATTCAAAATAAAAAGTATGAAGCCAGATGAAATCAATTAGTAATGTAATGTGGGGAAATAAATCCTTGAACAAATATACTCACAATCTAGTCAATGTTCAGAGGACTTGGGGGGGGGGGGGGTCATGTTGAGAGAAATAAATCTAGAAACAAAAAGCATTGAGACAGAAAACAACAGAAAAAATGAAGGCTAAAACTATTACCAATACAAATTTGTGTGAGAGAGACTAGAAAAGCTTGTTACTAAACAAAATGGTTTCAGAGGAGCTTGCATTCCAGATTCTGGGAAGAAATCAGCAGAAGTGAGTAAATGGGGAAATGATGGAGTAGAAAGAGGTGAAGTACTATCTGGGTCTTCAACAGGATGATCATATGACATATACAGCTCTAACTACAGTGTGGGCAAGACACAGTAGAGATTTACAAAGGGGTGAAAAGGTGAGGCCTGAAATAATACAGGTGTTGACAAACTAGAAAGTACAGTTTTGTACCTACCATAAATGTTTATATGTATAAACAAGCAATGCAATATAAATCAAAATCAAAGTTGCAAGCAAATAAACCATAGAAGGATAAACCCAGTCAGTTTGTATGAAGAGGGTGTTAGACCCCATGCCTTTACCAAGTGGGGAAGGAGGAACATCTACATTTATGGTAGGGACAAAACTGTACTATGTTCACATACAGCTGCAGTAATCACAGATGGGTAGAGTCCCAAATGGTAGGTACTAGGAGGAACTGGGTTGAGCCAGAATGCCCTGCAACACAGCAGTGGCAAAGCCTGCTCTAGTTCTGGAATATAAAGGCAGGTGGTAGTGTTTTGTGAAGGTATGTACAGAACTCCAAGTGGCTGCCTCCAAAATATCTTTGGTAGGAACTCCTCTGAGGAAGGGCTGTAGAGGTAGCTGTGGCCTGGTGGAGTGTGATCTGATACCTGTAGGAACAGATTTCCCATGATAGGAATAACAAAACCGTATGCAGTGACCTATCCACTTTGAAATAGTCTGTTTGTACAGCATAGGACACAAAGAGTTGTTCTGATTTCCTGAAGGACTTTGTTCTGTCCAAATAGTAACGAGCTGCCTATGGATGTCTAAAGAATGTAGCAAGATGAGAAAGGGCTGCACCGCCATGAGGGAGTGATAGCCAGAAGGAAGGCTGTTTTCCAGGACAAATATTGCAAATCTGTTGAGGCAGCTGGTTCAAAAAAGAGGCAATGTTAATTTTTCTAGTATGTAATTAAGATCCCAGGCTGGTATTGGTTGTTTCCTTGGTGGTCTTATATTCTTAGCCCCTCTGAGGAACTGTCGTAAGAGTGGGGTGAGAAAATAAGGAGGGATCGTGTTGAATTCTGCAGAAAATGCTGAGGGCATGATTTTTATGGAAGAAAATGAAAGTCCACTGTTCAGCAGCTCAGCTAGATACTGTAATACCTGAGGCAAGTTCAGTTTTCTAGGGGGTCTGGCCTTTTTCTCATTCCAAGAGCAAAACCAGTAGATGGCCTTGGCCTCCAAAAAATGACATCCTGCACTCCTTGGAGAGTAGGGTCTGTTGTGGTGTTAAGAAATTTTCCATGCAGCAGCTGACTGTGAAGAGTTTTGTAGCTGTGCTGAGTCAGCAGAAGAGGCATTAGAGGCAGGGCCAATCTGGAGCAATCAGTATCATGGGCAGAAGAGGCAGAGGAACTGTCCATGCTGTCCAACTGAATGAAAGGGCATCCACTCTCCAGGCCTTTGGATGAAAACAAAACTTTTCCAATTGATGATTCCTGTGGGAGGCAAAAGATCTGATTATTTCTGTAAACACCTGAGGATGTAACTTCCATTCGTGTGGATCTGTCATATTTCTGCTTAGATTGTCTGCCATTTGCCATTCCAGAGTCAAGTTCCAAAGAGTCATGGCTAGTCTGCTCAAGGGGTATGAATGTGTTCCTCCTTGTTTGTTTATGTACCACATTACTGTGGTGTTGTCTGTTCTTATCAGTAATTGTCCTGGATGCAGGAAGTCCTTGAAAGCTGTAATTGCATTTATTACTGCTAGCATTTCTTTTTCATTGATGTGAAGGTGCTTTTCCTTTTGGGACCATTTGCCCTGAATGCACCTTGCAGAATGGGAGGGCCTGTGTTTGCTTGACATGCTTGCCCACCATAGAAATTCCTTTTGCAAACATGGAATTATTGGTATTATTGTTTCCAAACTGTGACTGTGTTGAGACCATAGTTTTTAGGTACCACTGAAGTTTCCTCATATGCAACTTTGCACATGGGATTAAAAGAATGCAAGATGCCATGAATCCCAGAGCCTGCAGGATTTGTTGGCACCCAGGAAAGTTATTTTCTGAGATGGTGTTAGAGATGTTCCAGAAGTATGTGTGTGCTGTCCGCTGGCTTCAGGCAGTCATCCAAATAAGGTAAAATTTGTATCCCTTGAAGTCTGCAGTAGGCAATCACTGATGCCAGGCACGCAATGCAGAGAATTGATAGTGGATTGAACCTGCAAGAAATCTGAGGCATCTTCTGCAGCTTTGTCTGATTGGGACATGCAGAAGCTGCTGTAATGTGAGCATCTTGAATTTTGGTATAGAATAGTGTTAGGATGGGAGGATGGAAAAAATGGGTCTCCAGTCTTTTCTTTTCCTTGGTACCAGAAGAGTCTTTGAATAAAAACCTTGACCTTGTGGTGGAGTAGGTACCTCTTGAAGCTCTGCATGCTTATGAGCTTTTGAAATTTGTAGTTGTGCCTCTGCCCTTTGATTTTGTGGATTTTGGAAGAGTGTGGAATTGAAATTTGTAGCCTCTGTTTATAATGTCCAGGATCCATTTGTCTGTTGTGACAATATGCCAATCAAATAATGCTAGCTTTCCTCCCAAAGGTGCTGCCAGCTGAGACATCTATATGATCCTTGTGATTGCCCTCTGCCCCCTGTATCTACCTCTTTTGGGGCTTGTCAGTGGCTGGAAAGGACCAGTTTTGAAGGCCAATGGTGGTTGGACCTGTAAAAAGCTTTGACAGTTTGCATAGATTTGGCTTTTTCTTCCATTTTCCATAGTATCTCCTCAGCATTAGTACCAAACAGCACATCCTTTTGTAAAGGAGCATCTAGGTGTGTTTACCCACTTGCTCTGCACTATGCATCATATCCTGTAACTCCTTCAAATCTGGTTGTTCAGGTTGAGACATTTTATCTTAATAATTGATATAACAGGACTGTTGATATTTAAGCATATGAAACTGACAATTTAAGGCCCTCATGGCTAGGAGGGCCTTGTGAAATGGTTTCAGGGTCAGCATTATGGCTTTAGTACCTATCAGGTTTGACTGGTGCAGGAGGCAGAGATAAACATCATCAAGTATGTCCAAAACAGGAGGTATCGAGGTCTGTCTTGTTGAGGGTAACAAAGAAAATTCCTAAAGTCTTTCTTGGAATCTGAAAAGTCTTCAAAGTGTGCAAGGTTTCAAAGGAAAAATCCTCAGGAGGAGATACAGAAGGAATGGACTGCTCTGCATCCAAATCCTCAAAACATCAGAATGTTCTGATAAAATGGATCCCAGAAGAGGGAGAATCTTCCTCCACTCTGGAGCATCTGTTTTTAGGCATGGGACCTGAGGCCTCAAAAAAAAAAGAAGATGAGGGTCTAAAGACACCATGGTGTGGTGGACCTGTCATTATAGTAGGCTCAACATTAGCAAAGGCTTTCGTGGTTGTAGTCTGGGAAAGGCCTAAAAAGATGAGGGTCTCAAGACACCATGGGGTGAAGTGGGTGGAAGTGGACCTGTAGCCTAACTAAGCAAAGGGCTTCCGGGTTGTGTTCTGGGGAAAGGGGCCGAGAAAAGACTGAAGAACATGGCACCTAGACTTTGGATCGGCCGACAGAGAACCCATCTGTGATTACTGCAGCTGTATGCACGATGAACATCTGAGGCATCAACAAAAAGGCTGGTAAGCAAGTCCTGATAGGCCCAGAGTTAAAAAAAAAAAAAAAGGGGAGGAAAGGGCACATTCAAAGTGGCAGAAGCCTTAGGAGGAAGAGTTTGTCGTCCAGTACTAAAAAAATGGCATGATGCTTGCCTAACACTGAAAGCAACAACACAATCATGAAGATTTCGCATATTTGGATAGATATGTCAATGTAAACATTTTTAAACCCTGGCAAAGCAATACAAGATGTTCCGTCCAATAAGTCCACTTTGTTGGACATGGTGGGAGGTTGTGTCCAAAGTTATAAGATTAAGGACTGAAGATCTCTGTAGTAAGAGTATTAGTAAGTATTACACGGCTCCTCATAAAGGGGAGTCTATGCTACTAAACTGGACAGGGCAGAGTAGAATTCAAAGAGATATACAAAAATTATCACATAGTTGATATTGTTAATTGCTAGGAAGGTAATAACCAGAAGATGGAGAAATCTAGAGGTCTTCCCATTAAGGAAGTAACATAGTAAACAGTATTAAGGGATTTGAAGTTAAAAAAAAAAAAAAAAAAAAGGTTTGTGAAAAGATGGGAATTTCTGCAAAAATAAATATTCAAAGTGGGATAGTACCTACAATAAAATGGAAAGCTATGGGTGAGAAAAGAGTAACAACAGAACAACAGGCTGGACTTGTCATGACAGAGATACACACATGATGTAAATGTCTTCATATTCAGGGTACATCATGCATGAGGATTTAAAAAACAAATATTTTTGCAAGAGGTAGCAAAATAAATAAAAAAAAAACAGGAAGGAAACAGAATATATCCTGTACCATAGAAGAAAAACTAGTAGTTCCACTGGAATACAACAAATAACCATTTCCAAACCTCTGTGGTGTACAACAATAAAGTTCTGATTGTTAACCAGACAACTGGGTGCTCAAGGACCTTCATGGAGAAGATGGGACTGAAATACTGTCATGAGCTCATGCAGTTTCTAACAGGAGCAGCTTGGTCCACTACAATACTGCCATTCAGAAAAGACTGCATCGTCTTAGCGTGTTCAGCTTAAGGCCTCAGACGTGCAAGGCTCAGCAAGCAGTGCGTGTTACAGCTGAAGATTAAACATGCTCAAAAGCAAATTATATTATTGGCCTGGCACAGTGAGTGCTCCTGCTCGTCAGAAATGCAGTCTGTGGCACAGTAGGCCATAAAAGGAAAATATCTCCATGGCTGCCTGAAAGTACAGTCGTACACCAAACACAATGCTTGGCAGGCACGGATGAGTTGGTTATCCAAGACACAATCCAAAGCAAAAAAAAAAAACTCGGGTCACCAGGAATACTGCAAATTTATTGATATAAACAAACAAAAGTTTTCACGTACAATGCTTCATCAGGTTGTAAAATGAAGACACATACATCTCAATTTTTATACGCAATCTGATCGTTTGATACGAGTCATATGATTGAACTTTCATACATATTAAAAATATAAAAATCAATAAAATAGTCTCATTTTCAGAACAGGTGTTAAACCAACATACATTTATATCTGGACATAACTGAGCACAAAACGTATTAATGCATTTATATTCAGCTAATTCCATTTTTGTCATGAGATCACCAACTTTGATGTCAAAAATAACTTCTAATGCCATATATTTAAAAATGTTCATCATTCTCATGTACATGTTTAAACAAAACATTTATATTAATCTTTCTATTACATTTTGGATCTTTTTATAGCCAAATAACGGATTTACAGTAATATTTTTCATAGGAGCTAAAACTTGAAGAATATGCCAATTTCTTTGCAAATTATGTTTGTGCTCATGCATACCCCGGTATAAATGAATATTTTAGTTTAAAACCTGTCCTGAAAATGAGACCGTTTTATTGATTTCATAGATTTAATACGCATGGAACTTCAGTCATATGATTCGTACCACATGATCAGATTACATATATAAATTGAGATGTACTGTCTTCATTTTACAACCTGAAACACTGTATGCAAAAACTTCTGCTTGTTTGTATCAATAAATCTGCAGAATCCCTGGTTACTAGAGTTTTGTTTTTTTTTTTTGCTTTTTTTGGAAAGTACAGTTGTGCAAGATCTTACCATAACAGTAGATGTCCTATTTCTCACTGTTGCAGTACTCTAGTCCTTGGATTTCCCTCCTGAGGACAGCTGAACGTATGGCCACCATAGCAAAGCCTTTACATCCCAGGCCTCATACATCAGGCGTTATATGTCCTACATGCAAGGTGTGAGGTACATACATGATGTGTGAGCACCTAAACCCCAGAAGTGAAGTACCCCTAGAAAGTAACAATGCGTGCATCAAGGAAGGGAAAAAGAATAAAAACAGGATAAAAGAAAGACCCGCTCAACCAGAAGAAAAACAGAAGTAACAAGAGGTAGGAGGGGGGCACAAAATACTGCAAAAGTGAAAAGTAGAACATCTACTGTTATGGTTAGATCTTGCACAACTGTACTACATCCTTCCTTCTCAATGTTGCAGTATTCTTTACCCTCAGGAGAGTACAAAAGCTACTGTAAATTATTGGGGGGGGGGTAGGGTGGAGGAAGCCACAGAAGAACCCTAAAAAAACCTATGAATGATGGCTGGACAAAATCCATCCTGGCCCTAGAAATGAAATCCAACTTGTAATGTTTGGTTAAAATGTGAAGAGAAGACCATGTAGCAGCTTCCAATGTGGATTTAGTATTCAGACACTTGAAAAAAAAGCACCAGAAGAGACCCCTGCCCTGGTAGAATGAGCAGAGCAGAAGAGGGAAGCTACTTGCTATGAATAAAACTAGCAAAGAGAAATGGAGTTAGAAGTACAGGAGGAGATGGTTTGCCTTGATACCATCAAATTCAATTTCCCATGATGAAAGGAAACAAAAAGCTGCTCACATTTCTTGATATGTTTTGTTGTGTCCAGGAAATACCTGAACTGTCCACGCAAATCCGTGGTGTGAAAAAGCCTCTCACTATGACTGTATGGAGAAGAAGATTGGACTGATTCAAGGACAAATCATTAATCACCTTGGGCATAAAGCAGGACTGGTATGAAGAAACACCCTGTGTCCTTGTGATAAAACAAAAAAGTTGGAACCGCCACGATTGCCTGAAGCTCAGAAATCCTCTTTGCAGAGGTAAGAGCCACCAACAATACAGTTTACCAAGTATAGTGCTGTAGGAAAGAGGAAACTGATGCTCAAAAGAGGACTGGGTCAAATTATCAATAACAAAATTAAGGTCATAAGGAGAAAGAATAGGCTTTCTTGGAGATATAATATGAAGGATGCCTTTTTAAAAATTGTTCGACTTAAAAACTTGAAGCAAAAGGTCAATTCAGCGGAAAACAAGTGGAAATCACTGGCAAATGAACTTTACACATGAATATGCCATAACTGAGCAGCTCACAAAAAAGAAAGGAGCACAGCAACGCCAACAGAAAAAGGGACCAGGTGATGCTTGAGACACCAAGCAGAAAACCTCTTCCATTTAATTGCATATGATTTTCTAGCAGAGGGTTTTCTGACCTTCTGCAAAACTTTAATTACATCCTCAGAAAACTGGTGCCTAAAAGGAGTCAAAACCCTATCACTTAAAGTGTCACTTGAAGGTTGGACAAGTGATAGTGAATGAGAGATGCCCTGTCTTATGTTGAGAAGGTCCGTCCTGTGAGGTAATATGCAACAATTGTCCCTGGCCAGATGAAACTGGAGAAGGAACCAATGCCATCTAGGCTACAAGGGAGTCACCAATAAGATTTTGGATGTGACACACAATCCTGTGTAGGTCCTTTGGAAGTACAGGAAGAGGAAGACACGCATACAGAAACTTCCTATTCCAAGAAAAAGATGTGGTGTCCACTTTCCAAGCCAGAAGATACAGCAACTCTGGAAGAGAAAGCACAGTTGTGTACACTTACCATAAATGTAGATGTTCGAGTGTATTCACTGTTGCAGTCCTAACCAATGGGTTATCCAGCTCCCGGTAGCCCTCGATCGGCCAGAATACCAAAGGTAAGTAAATATGACATCGACTGTCATCGGTTGTAAAGGACGTCAGGATGTTCGATACAAAAAGGAGGCAGCCGACATCACTTCCTCAGTCATTCTTGCCATAACAGTCAGGAGCCCCCAGAAAACAAGGCTTAAACCAAAAGTAACTTGACAAAGAAAACCAGATTCAGCCTGTATCTTAGGAAAGGAGAGCAGGAGATGACCAAAAAAGAGGGAAGGAGGGAAACCAGGACTGCAACAGTGAATACAACATCTACATTTATGGTAAATGTACACAACTGTACTATGTTCATTGTGTTTCACTGTTGCAGTTCTAACCAATGGACTGATTACAAAAGCCCAGAGAAAAGGGAGGAAGTACCAACAGAATCATGGATTGGAAAGAATGCCCTGCAGAACAGCAGTGGCAAACCCTGCCCTGGCTCTAGAAAACAAAGGCAAATTATAATGCTTTGTAAAAGTGTGAAGAGACGACCATGTGGCAGCCTCTAAAATGTCTTTAGTAGGGACACCCCTTAAAAAGGTTGCAGAAGTGGACGTTGCTCTTGTGGAGTGGGTCCTAACCTCTTGAGGAGGAACCTTGCCATGAAAGGAACAACAGAAAGTAATACAAAGTGCAATCCACTTAGAAATGGTTTGCTTAGAGATAGCTTTTGCCCTGCGCTCCAGGGGCAAAACTGACAAACAACTGTGCCGATTTCCGAAGGTCCTTAGTCCTGTCCGGGTAAAACCTGAGCTGTCTGTGCACATCAAGAGAATGTAGGATCTTTTCACCTCTATTTCGCGGATTAGGAAAGAAAGTAGGAAGGTGTATGGACTGATTAAGAGTCAGGCTAGTAACCACCATAGGCATAAAAGAGGGAATGGTTCTCAGAGAGACACGATCTGCATGGAAAATGAGAAAAAGGCTCCACAGCCATCAAAGCTTGCAGCTCTGAAACTCTCCTTGCTGAAGTTATAGCCAAGAGGAAAGCAGTCTTCCAAGAGAGAAACTTTAAAGCTGCAGTGGCAGCTGGCTCAAAAGGAGGAGGAGTGAGTTTCTCTAGAACAAAATTAAGATCCCAGGCTGGAGTAGGTGCCCTTCTGGGAGGATTTAAGTTGCAAGCACCTCTGAGAAACATTTTCATCAGGGGATGAGAGAAAATGGGTTGTTCAAAAGAACAATGAGCAGAAATGGCTGAAGCATGGATCTTGATAGAGGAAAAAGAAAGACCACCCTGAAGCAAATCAGCCAAGTATTCCAGGATCAGAAGAAGAGTAGGCTGAGAAGAAGATTCCCCTCTAGCTTGCATCCAGTGAGAGAATCTTTCCCATTTGCCAGCGTAGGACTTCCTAGTGCTGGGCCTCCTGGCATACCGAAGTACGTTAACCACCTGCTGGGAAGGGGAAGAAGAAATGGATTGATTCATACAATGAGCCATGCTGCCAAATGGAGAGACTGAAGATGAGGATGTAGAACCAAAACGTCTGGTTTCAGAGGAAGAAGCCAAGGAGGAAATTGGGAGAGACTGCGAAGCAGTTGATACCAATGCTGCCTGAGCCAGTCGGGAGTTATGACAATAGTCCTTGATCTTTCGTCCCTGATCTTCAATAATACTCTGGGAAGAAGAGGAAGGGAAGGCATAAACTGACAGAAGTGTCCAAGGGAAGGATACAGCATCCACTCTCCAGGCCTTGCTGTGATGCTGTCTTGTGCAAAAAAGTGGTAGAAGGTGGTTGTCTGGGGAGGAGAAAAGATCCACCTGAGGAGTGCCCCAACCTTGAATGATGCTGTAAAAGACTACTCTGTTCAGTTGCCACTCATAAGGATCCAGGGTTTGTCTGCTCAACTGGTCAGCCAAAACACTGAGTCTCCCTGGAAGAAACTGAGCTAGGAGATGCAGGCCCAAGGATGCTGCTGTGGACCAGAGAATCATGCTCGGTCTTGCACAGGGGGTAAGAATGAGTCCCTCCCTGTTCGTTGATGTACCACATGACTGTGGTGTTGTCTGTTCCGACAAGCAGAGTTCCTGGAGAAAAAAGATGCTTGAAAGCTAGTAAGGCCTGCTGAACTGCTATCAACTCCTTTAGGTTTATGTGCAGGTGCATCTGCTGGGCGTTCCAACGTCCCTGTATGCATCTGCCATCCAGGTGAGCTCCCCAGGCATAGTCCAATGTGTCTGTGGTAAGAACTTTAATGGCAGGAGGTGGGCAAAAAGGCATGCCTTTGTTTTGTAGACAGGCTGCCGCTCACCATAGAAACTCTGCAGACATGGAAGCAGAGGAATTATCATATCCAGGTCCTGTGTGTGTTGACACTAAAATTTCTTGAGGTACCATTGCAATTTCCTCATACTCAGTCTTGCATATGGAATCATTAGAATACAAGAGGCCATGTACCCCAGAGCTTGCAGGTATTTCCTTGCAGGGAGCTGGGACAGGCTTGCCAAATCCCTGAAGTAAACAAAGAGTTGCCTGCTTCTCCTGGGTGAGATGCATCATCTGGGCGGCTGTGTTCAGACTCGCTCCCAGGAATGTTATCTCCGTGGTTGGCACCATTTTTGATTTTTCCTCATTGAGAGTGTAACCCAGGGAAGAGAGAAGAGTCTTTACAGATTCCAAATCCTTTAACAGCTGTTCCAGAGAATTTGCTTGAATTAGACAGTCAGCCAAGTATGGATAAATCTGAATTTTCTTCTGCCTGCAAAAAGCAATGACTGGAGCCAGGCACTTTGTGAAAACTCTGGGAGCAGTAGATAAGCCAAAGGGCAGCGGAGAGAATGGATAAAAAGAAGTTGTGTCTTACCATAACGTTCCATCTGAGTTGTTGATCTTCTTCCAGTCATCACTGATGGGTTCGGTTCCGAGCCCTCGGAACCGAGTTGGCCTTATACCAAGCTTGCGTGCACCAAAAACTATCGAGCTAAGCTGCTTCCCACAATGCCCTTCATTCAGTTACCTCAGATCGAGTTTGCATGCAACATATAGAAGAAACAGCAAGTCAGAGGCCATCTCTGCGCAGAAACCCTAAGACACCACAAAGACACAGATCATCTGCCAGGAACCTTTGGAGGGGGTCGGTGGGAGGGTGTAATGACTGGAAGAAGATCGACAACTCAGATGGAACGTTATGGCAAGACAACTTCTTTATCATCTTCCTTTCAACACTGATGGGACAGAATCCCCAGCTACTTGGAGAACTTGGGTGGCCCTTATGGAAGAACATTCCCAAGAACCATTGAGCCAAAGGCCGCTCTTCCCCTGGAGATCAGATCCAATTTCTAATGCTTGATAAAGGTATGGAGCTTAATGGCGGCTGCACAAATGTCATCCATGGAGGCCCTAGAATGGAAGGCAACCAATGCTGCAATAGTCCTAGTTGAGTGAGCTTTGATTAGGCCAGGCTTAGATTCATTCGTAAGCGAATATGAGAAGGCAATGCAATCCCTGAGCCATTTAGACATGGTAACTTTTGATACTGCACCTCCCATTCTAGGACCTGCAAAGGAAATGAAAAGCTGGTCCGACTTGCGAAAGGATTTAGTTCTGTCCAGGTAGAAATCTAATTGTCTATGAACAGCCAAAGAATGTGGGCAGTATTCTCCCTTGTTAGAATAATTTGGAAAGAATACAGGGAGCTCAACGGACTGGTTAACAGAAAAATCAGAAACCACCTTGGGAAGGAAGGATGGGTTCGTACGAAGTAATACTCTGTTCTTATAGAAGATCGGATAAGGGCTCCTGATACATAATGCTTGCAATTCAAAAATCCGTCTGGCTGAGGTGACAGCCACCAGAAATAAGGATTTCCATGAAAGGAATTTTAGCTCACATGTCTCAGCAGGCTCAAAAGGAGGTAGAGAAAGAGACGGCAGAACCCAGGAGAGATTCCATGCCTCCACCAGTTGCCTGATGGGAGGCCTGCTGTGCAAAATACCCCTGAGGAAAGTCTTGCAAAGGCGAGTGGAAATAAGCGAGACTCCATCTGAACCATTATGGAAATTGAAAACAGTTGCTAGATGGGCTCGAATGTTGGAAGCTGACGCCCCATTGTCGAACAGTTCAGCCAGGTAATGAAGAATAATGGCTACAGGAGCTGAGAACGGATCTAGCTTCTGATTCTGTGATCAAATAGAGAATCTTTTCCATTTGTCCCTGAAATGTTTTCTGGTGGATGGTTTATGAGAGGCTCAAACAATATCACAGACATATGAAGAGAGGGTTTTCTGCCTGGCAACTAACGGAAGTGGAGAAACCAAGCCATCAGCTTGAGAGAGGACAGATTCGGGGAAGTCAGCCCTTGTGGGTGAGATATAAGGTCCTGACGAGTGTCTAGGATCCATGGAGGCTGTAGTAGATGAGGTCGGAGGAAGGGAAACCATACTTAACGGGGCAATGAGGATGACTTCGCTTCTCAACCGAATAGCTTTCCTTAGAACAAGGGGGATCAGAGAAATTGGAGGATAAGCATAAAGGAGACCGGTGGGCGAATCGTGAATCAAAGCTTCTCTCGGTGACACCCCGGGAGGGGGAAAGAGGGCAAAGTAGCTGCTGCATTTTTTGTTTGAGGGGGAGGCGAAAAGATCGCAGCATGGCTGGCCCCAACGGCTGAAAATTTCCCCCGCGACACATGGATTGAGAGACCACTCGTGAGGATGGAGGATGCATCTGCTTAGCCTGTCTGCAATCACGTTGGAGCTCCCCGGGATATGCGTTGGGATTAGAAAGCGGTTGGAAGCTATCGCCCAATGCCAGATTCTCATGGCTTCGTGACATAGGGGGGTAGGATTTGGTCCCTCCCTGTTTATGTACCAGACCACGGACATGTTGTCCGACTGGACAGCAATCGTTCCGGACAGAAGGAGCAGATGGAGAGCTTGCAAAGCCAATAGCACCACTCTTAACTCCAGGACACTGATATGCAAGCTGACCTCTACATTGGACCATGTGCCTTGGACTGACTTTCCCTGGAAGGGCCCCCCCCCACCCCATCAGGGAACCATCCATGGTCACCGTGGAGCTGGGTTGGGGAGCCTGGAAGGGGCGACACCAACGATTTTCATTTGCACTCATCCATCAGAGGAGATCTTGTTTGCAAGTGTTGGTGATGAGAATCTGAGAACTCAAGGGGTGAAGATTGGGTATCCACTGGGCCTGAAGGAGCCAGTGTAGTAATCTCATATGTAATCTGGCTAGGGGAACCATAGGGATGGCTGCAGCCACAGACCCCAGAGCCTGGAGAATTTCCCTTGCAGACACCTTTCTTCGACAGAGTATCACTTGAACTTGTGCCCTTAATCTCTGAAGCCTGTGAAGAGGAAGAGAGATCAGACTTGACTGGGTGTTGAATATTACCCCTATGAATTCCAATTGCTGTGAGGGCTGAAGTTTGGATTTCTCCCAGTGGATGGTGATGCCCAGCGACTCTGCTAGGACTAGAGTGTAGCGGAGGGCCCTGACCAGTAGGCGCTTGGTGGGGGTGGAGAGGAGCCAATCGTCTAGGTATGGAAACACCTGGAATCCCTGAAGTCTCAGATGAGCTGTTACCAATGATAAGCATTTCGTGAACACTCTGGCCGTTGAGAGACAGAATGGCAGGGCTCTGAATTGGTAATGATTGGATCCCAGTCAGAAGCAAAGGAGACTCCTTGAGCGCTTGTCCATTTTGATGTGGTAATACGCGTCCCGGAGCTCTATCGAGCACATCCACATACCCTCCCGAGGAAATGGGAAAATGGATTGTATCGTGACCATGCGGAATTTGGTCTGCACTACTGACTTGTTTAGTTGGCTGAGATCCAGAATAGGCCTCCAGTCCCGTCTTCTTTGGCACCAAAAAGAATCTTGAGTAGAACCCTGATCCGCATTGGTCTGGGGGGACTTGTTGGATGACTCGTTTTCGACATAGCTTTCGTATTTCAGAAGCCGCCCCATCCCTTTGACTGGGTGGAACATCGGGAAGGGATTTCAGAGGTCTTGGATAAGACATTAGGGAAATGTGGTAGACTCTGGTAATGATTCTCTGCACCCACTGATCGTTTGTAATAGAGAGCCAGGCAGCTTGGTGCAGAGAAAAACGCGCCCCGACTGCTTCCAGAGGAAAGCAATCGGGCAGCGCTTCAGGAGCGTTGATACAGTCTACCCGAGAAGGAATCCCTGGAGCCCTGGTTCCGGGGACCCCCTCTGCCCCGAAAGGGGTGTCTTCCATTATTGGAACCCCCTCTGCCTCTGGGGGAGTCCTCACCACGTACATCATGGAAAGGACCTTGAGACTTCTTGTGCCACATCTTCCCACTCCTCTGGTTCCTGGAGAAGGAACGCTGAGGTTTGCAAAAGCGTAGGCCCATGGCAGACCAGGTATTCCCATCTTGCTCGCACCTGGATAATGTATCCTTGACCTTAGCACCGAACAGAGCTGATGGTTTGATAAGGGCATTTAAAAAGGAAGACTTGGAGTCCGCGATGTCACAAATGCGCATCCAGGCATGATGTCTCATGACTACGCCTGCACCCACAGCTCTAGCCGCTCCTTCGGTTGCGTGGGACAGCAACCTCATGGACGAATTGGATATTGACTCTAGGGTGGCAAGTTGGGAAGCAACTTTATCACGTGCTCCATCCGAAACGTGGCCCATGAGGGTCCTAGAGAGTTCGGAGATGAGATCTCTCTGGAGCCTTGTAAAATGTGCCAAAAAGTTCAGAGACCTGACTGCACAGGTCTCTGATGCAAAAACTCGCTTCCCTAACCTGTCCACTGCCCGGGACAATCTATAGGGCAGGTGAACAGCAGGACTCTCTTCCACAAGGTCCTTTTTTGTGGCTGCCGCTGCCACCACCATAGCATCCACTGGCAAACCTCTAGACCAATGGGGTTGATCCTCTGGAGGGAAGAGTACCTTGTCTGATCTCCTAGGGATGGCCTCAACGGTGTCTGGGTTCTTCCACGCCTGCTGCATGATAAGCTTAACCAACTCATCGGCAGGGGGGGGGTCACCCAAGAAGTAGATGGCCGAAAGCGAAAGGCCTGCAGGAATACAGATTCCTCCGAGGAAGCATTGGTGGGCTTCCAGTCACCCCTCTGTTTCAAGATTTCCAGGCTGTCTCCAAAAGAGACATCATCAGGGGGTGACTGTGGGGATCCTTCCCCATCATCGTAGTCCATATTTTCCGTGAGGGACTCCTCTGGGGAGTCCATGTGTTTCCTCTTACATGCTTGTTTCTGAGGGGGTTCTTCAGTGGGAGCATCCGAAGACTCAGAAAGGGAAATACCCCGGACAGGGGTTTCCTGGGCCTTGTGCTCTCGGAGTCCGACGGGGGTGGCCTTTGACAGCTGCGGCTCAGAAGAAACTGGAGGGATGACAGACGTAGGCTTGCTAGAAGCATGCACCCTCTCCATCTCCTGGAAAGTGGGCCCGCCCATAGAGGAGTGGGAGCCCGGAACCAAAGAAGACAGAATCGGAACCGGAGTCACACCCCACTCCACACAGTTTGCCCCCAGGGACGGAGCCTCAAGCAAACACGGGGCGGTAGTCCCCCTCGGACCAGAAGACGGAACTGACAACACAGTCGGAACCGTGACCGGAACAGGAGGTTCCAGCCCCCAAGCATGGGATTGAGAAAGGGTGGGTTCTGACGAACCGACACCAAAAGGGGCCTCGGAGCCTCAGACGCTGTCGTTGTCGGCACCAAGGAAGGGGGTCCTCTCAAAAATGTCAGCTATATGAGCCTTGGAACCAAGGGATCTAAGGGATGAGAGTATGTCAGGGACGCCGGTGTAATAGACCCAAAGCCCGGAGTGGGATGGGGTCTAGGAAAATCTGAAATTCCTCTGGCGGTCAGCAGCTGGTCAAAAAGGCACACCACATCCAATTCTGAAAGGCTCCTGATGGATCTTACCGATGCCCCTGAGGGGGAATCAGGCCAGTCCAAAAAGGGACTGCAGGCTTGTCCGGCAAATGGGTCCAGAGGCGAGTACTGGATCCGTGGTGTATCACAGAATGGCACCGATGATTCTAGCTTAGAAACCGGCAACAAAGGAATGGTTGGAACAGAGAACGGGCTCAGAGCCGAGGTCACAACTCGGGTGGAGGTCAAGAACGGCTCTGAAGTTGTCGGAACAGACATCAGAACGGAGGTGGGCGACCTCGGTGCTGAGATAGAGGCAGACAAACTGGTCGGAACAGAGGTAGTAATTGGCGCCGATGAGGCGACCTCGGTATGCATCACTGGAGCCGAACTCTGAGCCGAGGTGGTCGGAACCGAGGAGGCAGTACAGTGCTCGGAGAAAGACTTATGGGCCTTGTGCTTCTGGCTTTTACCTCTGTCACCGGCTGGTGAACAGGGATCTGAGCGAGGAAGTTTCTTGTCCACGGAAGCAGGGGATGAAACCTCCATCTCAGAAATAGCCTCCGAAAAAGGTGAAGAAAGCAGGCCCTTAAGGATCAATTTATTACGTCTCTCATTCAGCATCTGCTGACTGAAGCTGGCACAAATATCACACGGTGGTTTTGCCAACAAATGCGGAACCCCCAAACAGTACACACATTCTTCATGAAGGTCGCTATTCAGAAGTTTCCCACTGCAGGAAGAGCAGTGTTTAAACTCAACAGTGCCCTTCTTCTCAGACATAATAGAGAACACTCACATGCACACAAAATATATGAAAGAGTGAAAGAAAGTTAAGTTAAGAGGAAATACTAACAATTGTATTTGGATTACCACAAGGGTAGAAGGGCCAATACCAACAATGGTACAAAAGGGATACATGTGGGTAGAGCTAAGTGTACAAAAATACAAAAAAACTAATAACTAACAGGAAAAAAATTTCACAAAACCTGTAAAATTTAGAAAGATTAATCACTTAGCTGGAGAGCTTGGTGAAATGCTATATGGCTGCGCGGCAAATGAGATCTGAGGTAACAGTGAAGGGCATTGTTGGTAGCAGCTTAGCTCGAGAGTGTTTGGTGCACGCAAGCTTGGTATAAGGCCGATTCGGTTCCGAGTGCTCGGAACCAAACCCATCAGTGATGAATAGGAAGAAGATTAATAACTTCAGATTGTTGCTTGCCCACGCTGAAACGAAGGTATTGCCTGCAACTTTCCCTGATAGGGATGTGCAGATAAGCTTCTTTGAGATCCAAAGTTACCAGCCAGCAGTCCTTGTCTAACATTGGTAGTAACTGATGCAGAGTGAGCATTTTGAACTTTGGAATTACCAAGAAAGAGTTCAGAATGGATAGATCTAGGATAGGATGACAGGTGCCTTCTTTTTTTAGAACTAAGAAAAGTCTGGAATAGAAGACCTGGCCTACCAGATGAGCCGGAACTGATTCTACTGCCGCCAGATGTAACAAAGACAAAATTTGCTTTTCTACTTCTGCCCTTTGGATTGGAGGAGTGTCTGGGAATCCTTTGGATACCGGAAAGGCGTGGAAAGAAAACCTGTCTCCTAGGGATATAGTTATGAGTACCCATTTGTTGTCAGTGATGGTGGCCCAGACATTTGCAAAAACGGCCAAGCTTTCCCCTAAAGGATTCTCTGGACAAGCAGGAACAGGCAGAAGTTGGACAGAGTCACTGAGAATGTTTGGACTGAGATGCAGACTTAGAACTTCCTGACTTGGAAGTGGAAGCATGCCAACGCTTAGACCTTTGAGGGATAGCAAACAAACCCCTAGAAGATTTCTAACCTCTAGTCCTTCAACGGTTCTGTCTGCTGGTATCAGGAAGCATCCAACTATTAGAAGGGTAATTCCTGCTGAAGCGAGGAGGTTGAACTTGCAGAAAGTCTTTAACGGTTTGCATGGACTTGGCCTTATCCTCCATCTTTTTGAGCACTTCCTCTGCTTTCCTGCCAAAAAGACTGTCCTTATGTAAAGGTACATCTAAAAGCTTAGACTTGACAGGCTCTGGAAGGGGCTGTTCCCTGAGCCAAGCGTGCCTTCTGATAACAGATCCAGTAGCGGTTGCCCTGCAGGAGGCTTCTAGAATGTCAAAACCACAATGTAATGAATGTTTATTGACAAGACTGGCACAATTCAGCAAATTCTGCATATCCTTACTCTCTGCCAAAAGAGGCACACTTGCAATCTTTGACTTAATAGCCTCCTAGGTGTGACTTAACAGCAAGAGTGGCAGAGGTAGAAACTTTTTTACCCCACCTATCTAGGTTCCTAGATTAAATGTCGGAAGGAACAGGATGTTTGGCAGCAGTGGCCTTAATTCCTTTAGGCAATTAAGAAATAACCTCTGGGTCAGCTAGCAGATTCCTAAAAAGAAAAGTACAGTTTTGTACCTACCATAAATGTAGATGTTCGAGTGTTCGCCCTGCTGCAGTCATCACACATGGGTTATCCTGCCATCAGGCGGTCCCGCAGTCGGCCTGAGTTCCAAAGTCTTGGTCCGGCGTCAGTTGCTGTCGCTTCTTCCCTGACGTCAGTGCACCAGGGGTATATAAGAGGCATCCAACACCATTTTCTTCAGTTTTTCTTGCCCCAGATGTCAGGTGCCCCCCCAACAGGAGGTCACTACATATTATCAATAACAAATGTGAACAAACAAAGCATACCTTCAGCTATAAGCAAATACACCACAAAGGTTGTATCAGATATAAAGGCATAAAAAGGTTCAGCTAGGTCAGAAAGGATGGAGGGAGGGTAACCTGGACTGCAGCATGGTGAACACTCGAACATCTACATTTATGGTAGGTACAAAACTGTACTATGTTCATCGTGTTACCTTGCTGCAGTCATCACACTTGGGTTGAATCCCAAAGCTAAAGATGGGTGGTGGAATCAAACAAGGTTTGAAGAAGCTAGTAGGCCCTGCAAAACTGCAGTGGCAAAGCCAGCTCATAGGTTCATACTAGGCTATCTGCCCTAGGGCATTTATAAGCCTAGCCAGAGTGTGTTTGGCTTTCGCCACCCATTTTAAAATAATTTTGCTATGCCCTTTTTCGAGGTTAGTATACTGTGCCTCTGTCTAACAGTGACACAGAAGTGATACCCGGGGCAAACCTACCATCTCCCATCCACTCATTAAGATTCCTCTTAAAGAGAGTCAATGAGGGACTCTGCCTAACCTGGACTGGGATTTTATTCCAGAGTGAAGGGAGCCTCTGGGTTATGAATCTGTCCCTCCAGCATGTCATATTTATTTCAGTGCTGAGGTTGAAGTCTCTCGAGCACGTAGCTCAATGGGATTTGGATTTTCTGAGGTGCAGCATGCCCATTAATTCCGGGTTGAACATGGCTTTATACGTCAGGCACAGATCGCCTCTGAGCAGGCGGTATGCCACTGAGTAGAGCTGGAGTTTCTTTAACCGGGCAGCATATGGCATCTGTTTGAGCCCTTTGATCCTCTTGGTGAGGTAGTTTTCGGGTCTTTCCAGTTGCTGCAGGTGTCTGGTAAGGTACATCCCAAAAGGGGCATTGTACTCAATTATGGGCCTGATGAGGGATAAGTAAAGAGGCACGATGACCTCCCCTGATCTAGATGTGAATCCCTTCATGATTAGGTGGGCTATATAAAATGTTTTTCTAACCACTTTGGCCACGTGGTTGTCAAATGAGAGATTGCTATCAACTTGGGTCCCCAGGTCCCTAATTACTTCTTCTGTACTTAATGGATTATCACCTATGTGGTAATTTGTGGGCACTTTGTTTTTGCCAAAGGGGATGACTATACACTTTTTGGCATTTAGCTTGAGGACATGGCTCTGGCACCAGTTGTCTGTTTCTATGAGGCCCTTTTGGAGGATGCTTGTGTCGGCTGGAGAGTCGATTATGGCACCCAGTTTGCAGTTATCTGCGAACTTGGTCAGCCACAGTCCTTCCGTGTTGGCCTGTACCTCTGAGAAATATATACCGAACAAGAGAGGTCCCAGGTCTGAGCCTTGTGGGATGCCACTTGTAACTGGTTTGGAGTCTGACATGGCTCCAGCAATTCTAACCATGTGGGTTCTGTCCTTGAGCCAGTTTGCAACCCATCTAGTGATATAGCGGTTTATATTTAAGCTGCTGAGCTTATCTATAATGCCCGAGTGGGGTATTGTATCGAAGGCTTTTGCGAGGTCCAGGTAGGCTGTGTGGACCACCTTCCCTCGTCAATGGCCTTGGTGACTGTTTCAAAGAAATCAACCAGGTTTAAGAGGCAGGATCTGCCCTTAACAAAGCCAAACTGGGTAGGATCCAGTGTCTGTAGGTCCCCAATATCTTTATTTATGAGGTCCATGATGATCCTTTCCATAGCTTTGCAGACCAAGCTAGTCAGGCTTATGGGGCGATAGTTTCCAGGATCCGTTGAGGCACCACCTTTGTGGAGAGGGACCACTGTTGCTGTACGCCACTCTTTGGGTACATATCCTGTAGTAAGGCTGAGATTGAACAGTAGTTTTATGTTTGGGTTTAGCTCTTCTTGAAGTTCATGTAGGACGCAGCCCGGGACACCGTCTGGTCCCATTGATGCTGTGTTTTTCGCTTTGGAGAGGGCAGCTCTTACCTGAGCATCTGAGATGTCAAGGGGGCAGCACTCTGCTGGGATAGATATTTGCCCTTTTGGTGGGAAGGGGGGGGGGACGTCTGCGCTGAACCTGTAAGCTAGGATGTTGGCAATGTCTGTGGGTTTGGTGTATTTTTTGTCATTTTGGACTAATTCTGAGCATATCTGGGAATTCCCACCCAGGTTCCTAACATAACTAAAGAAAGCCTTGTGATTATCCTTAGTGTCTTGTGCAATTTTTCTCTTGAAGCTGGCCTTAGACGATTTTATGAGTGCCCGTAGTTTTTTGCTAATACTGATCAGAGATGCCTTCCCTTTTTGGGATTTTGCTCTATCATGTAGTAGCTTCCTCCTTCTATTGTATAGTTTGTTTATGGCTGGGGTCCACCAGACAGGACGCCTGCCTTTGGAGGATTGGGTCTTGGTTTTATTTGGGATTGCATGATCCATGCATTCCTGAAGGTGTTCATAGAATGCGTTTATAAAGAATTCTGTGGTCTGGGCTGTATTTTCCACAGGCCCGCGGGCTTTGAAGGATTCCACCTCGGTTTTGAGGAGTGTGAAATTTGCTTTAGAGAAGTTTTTCACTGTGGTTTTCAGGGCAGGGGGTGGAGTCAGGATGTGAATATCCAGTGAGATTAGTTTATGGTCTGATCTTACCAGTGAGGGATACACTTCTGGTCTGGAGCATAGAGTCCCCATGTTGGTGATGATCAGGTCCAGTATGTTTTCCCCTCTTGTGGGAGTGGTAACAAGTTGTTCCATAGCATTTGAGTTTATAAATTCTTGGAACCTTTTGGCTAGGGTGTTGGAGCTAGAGTAATGCTCCCAGTCTATGTTTGGGTAGTTGAAGTCGCCCAATATAATGGTGTTTGGAGAGACCTTCATGTTTTCCAGTGTTCTCAGGAAGGCCGAGTGGGGTTCCTGGGTTTGGGAGGGTGGTCTGTAGCAGGCTATAAACTGGAAGGCAGTTTTACCCACTGTTAGTTGCACATGGATAGTCTCTGATGCTTCGTGCTGTGCCACCAACCTGGAGGTGTGGGTATCTTTGACGAATATTGATACTCCCCCTCCTTTTGTGGTTTGGTCCAAGTTTTGGGGACGAAAAGCATGGTATGAGGTATAACCTGGTAGTGCTGGGGTGCTCTCAGGAGCCTTGAACCAGGTTTCTGTTACTGCAAAGATATCGATGTTCTCCATGCTAAGGAGAGTTTCGAAACGTGCATCTTGAGGTTTAGACTTCTGGCGTTGAGTAGCATTACTCTTAGTTTCTTATCCCTTGTGATACCTATGGAGGTGGGTTTGTCTTTTGAGCCTTGCCTAAAAAAGGCACTATGGGGGTAGCAAGAGCCTTTGCCAATATCCGAAAGCCCAGGGGTGACAGGTGCAAGCCATCCCTAGCGAAGCATCGTGGCTTGTCGAGCATGTCATCCCAGGCAGACAGGCATTGGATCCCCTTTGAATGACACCAATACTTAAGCCAATTGTTGAAATTGATCATCTTGTCTTCATATTGTGGCATCATTCTTGGTGAAGGTAAGATGCTACTCAAGGTCAGGGTCATACCGGCCTAGGCTACATGCTCAGAGAGCTCCTCTATGTCTCTTTTCATGTAGTCAAAGGAGGTACGTCTCAGGTCATTCACACCAGCGTGGACAATGACTGAGTCATATTTGTACTTGCCTTGGAGTGACCTGAGTGCTTGTGTTATGTGGCGGATCCTAGTGCCCGACAGGCAGCTCACCGTGACCTTCTCCTTGTTCAGCCTGGTGAGCGGGATGTCAGTTTGCTGATGATAGAGTCACCTATTACAAGTGTATCAGGTGTGTTGTTTAGCCTTAAGGGCTGTGACTGTTCAGCACACTGGCTTTGTGAGCTATGTGTTGCATGTGTTTTGTTTTGGGGTAGCGGTTGCTTGGGTGTCTGCTTTGGAGGTCTCTGCTGCTTAGGCAGATTTTTATTTAGAGCCTCCGAGTATGTCTTTGTGTGTTTATGTGTTTGGTTTGCTGTCGTGGTAGGTCTATGTGAGACTGGAATTGTAGTGAGTGTGGTTTCCTTCTCCTCCTGACTGGTTTCGCCAGTACTGAGTTGAGAGAGCTTAGCCTCCAGTATGGCTATATGGTTGCATCTCTCACATGTGTTGGAATTTGTTGGGAGGAGGAGAGGGTTGTCTGTGTACATGAGGCAGTTGTAACATTGCCTCAAGATTCCCAGATTCACCAGCTGGACCGAGAGGAGATTGACAACTGACCTTTGGACATGCTAGAATAGTATTGGGAATTCCTTTATAATTGAAAAAAAGGACCAATGGGGAACGAGGTACTCAAGGGGAGTTTGTGAGGGTGTAGTGCTTTTAATATTTTAGTGCTGACTTATATAATTGCTTTAGTGAGCAAGTGCCAGATAACTTAAATGCAATGTGTTACAGGTAACTTAAATGCAAAAACGACAAACAGTAACTTTCTTTCAAGTGAAACAAGGAAATAAGTACAGTAAGCAATGCAGATATCACTAGGGATCCACAGAAGCGCAGAAAAGCCGCATTTTAGGTGGAATTAGCATTTCAGGGAAATAACAAGCAAACAAACAACAAGCATACAAATAAAGCTAGATTCAGCAGGCCTGGATCTAGTCTATGCTACAGCAAACAAGGTGTACCAATTTCAGTAAGAAACAGTTCAAATATGCAGGCACTATAAGCCTTTAACCAGAAATTCCCAGCTCAGAAGGGCAGAGTCCAGCCTCTCCTCCCACAAGAGTGTAGACCACGAACCTTCTTAATGTAAAATAACTGGCCTGAAGTCCAAGTGCTTAAACCAGAACTAATACACTTTTAGAATAACAGACACTGAGCCCTCAATCAGCAGTTCACAACTTAGAAGGATGTAAGCTACCTGTCCCTGCCACCACAGTGCAGGCCACAAACCTTCCTAATTTAAAACAACTGGTCTGAAGCCCTAGTGCTTAAGCCAAAAGACTTAGAATGACAGCTACACTTTAATCAAGTTACTACCAAGCAGTAATAAATACAATTGAATACTTTAAAGAATGCCTGGATTAGTGCTCAAGTTATACAAACAAAGCTAGATTTAGCAGGCCTGGATCTATTCTATGCAACAGCAAACAAGGTGTACCAATTTCAGTAAGAAGCAGTTCAAATATGCAGGCACTATAAGCCTTTAACCAGAAATTCCCAGCTCAGAAGGGCACAGTCCAGCCTCTCCTCCCACAAACCCTTTTAATGTAAAATAACTGGCCTGAAGCCCAAGTGCTTAAACCAGAATTAATACACTTTTAGAATAACAGACACTGAGCCCTCAATCAGCAGTTCCAAACTTAGAAGGATGTAAGCTACCTGTCCTGCCACCACAGTGCAGGCCACAAACCTTCCTAATGTAAAACAACTGGTCTGAAGCCCAAGTGCTTAATCCAAAAGACTTAGAATGATAGCTACGCTTTAATCAAGTTACTACCAAGCAGTAATAAATGCAATTGAATACTTTAAAGAATGCCTGGATTAGTGCTCAAGTTATACAAACAAAGCTAGATTCAGCAGGCCTGGATCTAGTCTATGCTACAGCAAACAAGGTGTACCAATTTCAGTAAGAAGCAGTTTAGATATGCAGGTATCCAGTGTGGCCCTAAATCAAACCATCCATTTACCCACCTTTTTCCCAAATCCACCCCTAGAAGCTCTAGTCTTAGAGTACAGTGGTAAGTGATAGTGTCTGGTGAAGGTGTGTACTGAACTCCAAGTTGCAGCTTCCAGAATATCCTTGGTTGGTACCCCCCCTGAGAAAGGCTGTAGATGTAGCTGCTGGCCTGGTGGAGTGGGACCTAATGCTAGCAGGAACCGGTTTTCCATGATGAGTGTAGCAGAAACGTATGCAATGTCCTATCCATTTTGAAATGGTCTGTTTTGAGATAACTTTTCCTTGTGATGCTGTAGCACAGATACAAAGAGCTGGTCAGATTTTCTGAAAGCCTTAGTTTTATCCAAGTAGTAAAGTAGTTGCCTGTGAATGTCCAAGGAGTGCAGGAGTCTTTCTCCTTTGTTCTGGGGATTTGGGAAAAAGGTGGGTAAATGGATGGTTTTGATTTAGGGCCACACTGGATACCACCTTTGGCATAAAGGAGGGGTTAGTTTGTAGAGAGACTCTGTCTTGATGAAAAATGAGGAAAGGCTCCACTGCCATTAGTGCCTGTAGCTCTGAGACTCTTCTGGCTGAAATTATTGCTAGCAGCAGGACAGTTTTCCATGATAGAAACTTTAAATCAGCTGAGCAAGCTGTTTCAAAAGGAGGTAGCGTAAGCTTTTCCAGAATCAAGTTGGTGTTGGTGCTCTCCTGGGCGGCCTTATGTTCTTGGCCCCTCTGAGGTACTGTCTTAGGAGTGGATGTGAAAATAAAGGAGGATCCGTGTTGTAGTGAGCTGAAATCGCTGAGGTGTGGATTTTAATAGATGTAAAGGAAAGTCCTTTGTGTAACATCTCAGTTAAATATTGTAGAATCTGAGGTATGTCCGGCTCAAGGGGAGTTTGGCCTTTAGCCTGGTTCCAGGTGCAAAATCTTTTCCATTTGTCTGAGTAGGCTTTCCTGGTGCTGGGCCTTCTGGACTCCAGAATGACATCCATAACAGCTTTTGATAGAAGAGCTGGCTGGTTGTTTAGGTGATTTGCCATGCAGCCAGATTTAAAGTCTTGAGCTGGCTGTGTAGAATCTGACTGTCTTGCTGTGTGAGCAGGTGAGGAATTTGTGGTAAAATCCATGGTGGGCCATGTTCCTTAGTAGTGGGTACCAGTGCTGGTGTGGCCAGTCTGGAGCAATGAGTATCATTTGTGACCTCTCTAATCTGACTTTCAGCAGCAGCTTTGCTAGAAGAGGCAGTGGAGGGAAGGCATATACTGTCAACGTTTTCCAACTAATGTGAGGGCGCGTCCACTTTCCAAGCTTGTGGGTGGAATGTCCCTGTGCAAAATTTTTGAAGTTGGTAGTTTTGAGGGTTGGCAAACAGATCTATGTCTGGGCGTCCCCATTTTTGAGTTATCATTGTAAATACTTGTGGATCCAGTTTCCACTCGTGGGGATCCATGATGTTTCTGCTTAGGTCGTCTGCCAATGTGTTGTTCTTTCCTGGCAGGAATTGTGCTTGTAATTGAACTTGGTAAGTCAGTGCTGTGTTCCACAAGGTCATTGCTTGCCTGCATAGAGGGTAGGAGTGTGTACCCCCTTGCTTGTTTATGTACCACATTACTGTGTGGTATTGTCTGTCCTTATTAGTTGTCCTGGGTGTAACAGGTCCTTGAAAGCTATCATGGCATTCTGTACAGCTAGCATTTCTTTTTGATTGATGTGCAGATGCCTTTGATCTGTAGTCCATTTGCCTTGAATGCTCTGTCCTGCCATGTGTGCTCCCCAGGCATAGTCCGATGCATCTGTTGTCATAGTTTGCCTGGCTGTGGGTAAGGTAAAAGGCTGACCCTTGTTGAGGTGACATGCCTGTGCCCACCATAGAAACTCCTGTTGAAGGCAGGGAATGAGAGGTATCATTGTTTCCAAGCTGTGGCTGTGTTGAGTCCATACGCTTTTCAGGTACCATTGTAATTTCCTCATATGCAGTTTTGCAAATGGTATTAGTAGTATGCACAATGCCATGAATCCCAAGGCCTGCAGAATTTTTCTTGCAGGGAGTTGGGTCTTTGTTGCCATTATTTTGAAATATTGAGTCAGTTGTAATTGCTTGTCTGGCGTGAGATAAACCATCTGGGCCATTGTATTCAAGCTGGCACCCAGGAATATTATGTTTTGTGAGGGCACTAGTTTTGATTTCTTTTCGTTTACTGTGTACCCTAGGCAACTTAGAAGGTGTTTGACAAACGCCAGATGTTGTAAGAGAATGTCCTTGCCTTCTGCTTGAATGAGGCAGTCGTCCAGGTATGGGTATATCTGAATTCCTCTTTGTCTGCAGTATGCAATTACTGGTGCCAGGCATTTTGTGAAGACCCTGGGTGCAGTAGATAAGCCAAAGGGCAGTGCAGAGAATTGGTAATGGGTTGAACCTGCAATGAAACGGAGGTATCTTCTGCAATTTTGTCTGATAGGGACATGCAGGTATGCCTCCTTGAGGTCCAACGTTACTAGCCAAGCCTTCTTGCCCAACATGGGAAGAAGCTGCTGTAGTGTTAGCATCTTGAATTTGGGTACTTGCAAGTAGGTGTTTAGAATTGAAAGGTCCAGAATGGGTCTTCATGCATTGTCCTTTCTGGGGACTTGAAAGAGCCTTGAGTAAAATCCTTGTCCTTGCTCCTGTGTAGGTACCTGTTGAATGGCTCTCATGTCCATGAGAGCTGTAATTTCTTTTTGTGCCTCTGCCCATTGATTTGGTGGCAGGTTTGGCATTCCCTTTATCCTTGGCAAGGTGTGAAAATGGAATCTGTATCCTTGTGAGACAATGTCTAGGACCCATTTGTCTTTTGTGATGATGTGCCAGTTGTCTGCAAAAAGTGCTAATTTTCCTCCCAAGGGAGCTGCCAAGAGAGTTTTGCTTGGCAGTTTAAGGGTTAAGTCATTGTGTTTGTCTTCTAGTAGTTTGGGGCCTGTCTTCTCCTCCCTTCTGGGTAGCAGCACCCCATTGGCGAGGTTTGTAAGGGGCTTGTGACTGACCTCTGCCCCTTGGGCGTCTGTATTTGCCCCTCTGTGGTCTGTCAGAAGCTGGAAAGGACCATTTTTTTGTTGGTCAATTTCTGCTGAAGCGAGGGGGTTGTACCTGTAAAAAATCCTTGACCGTCTGCATAGACTTTGCCTTATCCTCCATTTTCTTTAAAACCTCTTTAGTTTTGACACCAAATAAGACTTCCTGCTGTAAAGGTGCATCTACTAATTTTGCTTTAACATGATCAGGCAGGGTTTGTTCTTTTAACCAAGCATGTCTACGTATAACAGACCCAGTAACAGCTGCTCTACAGGAAGCTTCCAATGAATCAAATCCACATTGTAAAGTATGTTTGCCCACCTGCTCAGCTGCATGCAACAGATCCTGCATTTCCTTGAATTCAGACTGTTCAGAATGTGTGCTCATCTTTTGTTTTAATTGAGACATTTGGAATTGCTGATATTTCAGCATGTGAAATTGACAATTTAATGCTCTCATAGCTAGAGTAGCTGAGGTGTATACCTTTTTCCCCCACCTATCTAGTGCTCTGGAGTCCCTTTCAGAGGGTACAGGATTTTTAGCCATAGAAGCCCTAGCCCCTTTGGGACCCTGGGAAATTGTTTCTGGGTCAGCTACAGGGCTTTTATAAAGAAATTTGTGAGAGTCAGGTACTCTGTAGTATGTGTCTGGTTTGGCTGGAGCAGGAGGTAGAGAGTCTGGATTTAGACTAGATTCTAAGTAAACATCATCCACAATGTCTAAAACTGGAGGGATAGCAAGTGGTCTGTGCCGGGGAAGTAAAAGGAACTCTTGGAGCCTTTTCTTTGAATCGGAGTAGTCCTGGCCTTCCCAGTGGAAATGTTCCCTCATGGTATGTAAAGTTTCCCCAAAGGAATAGTCTTCAGGGGGAGATGCTGAGGGAATAGAGTCTTCAGCATCAGAGTCTTCATAAGGGGGAAAGGAGTAATCCTGTTCCTCAGAGGAGTCTGAGGAAATTGAAACCTGGTCAGAGGAGGCATAATCCTCCTCTTGTCTTGGCCTTTTGTCTGGAGGGGGTTGGGAACCCCTGATTAGGGTAATCAAATCTTCAGCCATCTTAAGCATCTGTGTCTTAGGCATGGGGCCTTGAACTGGAGACTGATGTTTAGTCTTTTTTGGTTTTAATGGAATTTTAAGCTTAGCATAAGATTTAATGGTGAGAGTAGTCGGTCTGAAGACACCTTCTGCAACCGAAGGTGTTTCCACAGCACCGGTTTCTCCTTCTACAATGGTGTTGGTAGGGCCTAATGAAGATGGCTGCGTCGGCCTTGTACTCTCAGATTGAGAATCCGAAGCTGTCTGGGGCTCCAATTCTGCGGTCGTCAGGGGCTGCATAGGTGCCTCACTGAAAACTGGAGAACCGGCGACAGGCCCAGCAGAGGCCTCGGATTCTGGCTTGGTTCTAGGCTGCCGGTCCTTATCTTTGCATTTTTTATGCATGCCGGTCGTCAGTTGCTCTGATGGCATGGTATAATTAAATTTCCTACTGAAGTAGTGTCGAGCGAAATCAAAATGACGCTTGATAGTTCGCTTACTGAACCTTGCACAAAACCGACAACCAGTGACATTGTGATCTGGGCCTAGGCAAGGTATACAATAAGAATGGAAGTCCTTATGAGGTATTTGCTTCCCACAAGAAATGCAATTGTTAACTTTTTCTGACATCAGACTGAGGCAAGAAAAGGTTCCCCAACGGGGTACTTAGCTTTATTGAAGACTTCGGACTGAAATTCGATTCAAAAATCTCAGGTGTCGGCTGACCGGCACTTGCAAACTGCTTCTGCTTCGGGCACCGCGTGGCAAGAAAGACTGAAGAAAATGGCGTTGGATGCCTCTTGTATACCCCTGGCGCACTGACGTCAGGGAAGAAGCGACAGCAACCGACGCTGGACCAAGACTTTGGAACTCAGGCAGACTGCGGGACCGCCTGATGGCAGGATAACCCAAGTGTGATGATTGTAGCAGGGTAACACGATGAACATCAAATGAGAATCAGGGACTCTATAGTACCGGTCAGGTTTCCTGGGAGCAGGAGGAACCGAATTTGGAGGCAAGGAATTTTCCAGAAAAACATTATCAACCACTTCCAACACTGGAGGAATAGCCAGAGGCTTATGCTGAGGCAAATCCAAAAACTCCCTCATCCTTTTCTTAGATTGGGGATAATCCTGACTTTCTCATTTAAAATGCTCCCTGAGAGTATCCAAAGTATCACCAAAAGAGAAATCCTCTGGAGGAGAAGCAGAAGGAATGGATTCCTCTGCAGCTGAATCCTAAAAAGGAGAAGAAAAAAAAAACCTGAGAAACTTCCTCTTCATCAGCAGAAATGCTAGAAGTATCAGAACCTCAATAAGATAAAGCCTCAGGAGAGACATCCCTACTCCTTTTTTGAAGGAGGAGGCTGTGAACCCCTAATAAGAGTCAAAAGGTCATTATCCATTTTAACCATTTGAGATTGAAGGGAATGAGAGGAAACTGGAGCCGGTTTCTTCACAGGCTTACGACTGGAAGATTTACCTGCAAGTCTGAAGGACTCGGGAGGCTTGGCATCTGCCAACGCCGTGGTAGAGGTCGTCGGTATGAGCCTGCTGTCTGAATGAAGAACAGTGGCCTCAGATACCGGAGTCAGCTTAGCGGCTCCGGATCCAGCTAAAGAGGAGACAAGGTCAGAAGACAAAATGGAAGCCAGAGGCCTGGGGGACTCTGAAATGGTCTCAACCGAGGCCTGCGGTTGAAAATCCGTGGACTGCAGGGGCTGCAAAGGCACCTCACTGGCTACCGCAGGACTCACGACCAACTTAATCATCTGAAGACTTGACCCTCTGAAGCCTGTCGCAGTCCTTATCCTTACGCTTCTTAGGGATATCCGATGCCTGAAGACCAGCGGATGCCATACTGACAAACTTAGGCCACACTCCAAAATGCTTGGCTAAAAGCTTAGCCCGATTACAAATAGTATGCGGATTAAAGGAAGCACAGGGATCACAATTCGGAACGTCGTGGTTAAGGCCTAAACAAATAATACAATAGGAATGAAAATCTCTATGGGGAATCTGCTTTCCACAGGTAAGACAATTAACTTTTTCTGACATTCATTAAGGCAAGAAAAGAGGATCCCCAATGGGGTACTTAACTGTAGTTGACTTCAACTTTGTAGTCGGAAACCAAAAAGATAAACGGCCGACCGGCACTCCTGCAAAAATGCTTCTGCTTCAGGCTCCGCGGCAAGGAAGACTGAGGAAGTGGGCTGCCTCCTTATGTACTGGACATCTTGACGTCCTTTACAACAGACAGCCAATGTCATATTTACTTACCTTTGGTATTCTGGCCGATCGAGGGCTACCGGGAGCCAGATAACCCATTGGTTAGGACTGCAACAGTGAAACACTATGAACATCTGGAGAAATGGTCTGTTCAGAGGGGATGCAAAAAGATCTGCCAGAGTATCCCACCAACGTACAATGTATAGAAACACCTCTCTATGAATCATCCATTTGGTAGGATTTGTCCCTGACCTGCTTAAAGAGTGTCACCAGATTGTGTTCTGAAGGAATGCAGATTGCATGAAGAACCAAGAGATGGCAGGCTGTAAAATCCCAAGCCTGAAGATCCAGCCAACAAAGGAGGTAAGATTTTGGGCCCCCTTGTCTGTTGATGTACCACATGACTGTGGTATGGTCTACAAAAACCTTTAGAAATCCTGGAAGCCAAAGGAAGTGAAAAGCCTGGAGAGCTAGAAGTAGAGTCCTGATCTCATTGATGTTGATATGGTCTGTCATCTGTTGATAGGACCAAAGACTCTGGACTTTCAGGTTGCTGGAGGAGGCCGACCAACCATGACTGGAAGCACCCATGTACAGCTCTGCAGTTGGGAGAGGAAAGTACAATTTTGTACCTACCATAAATGTAGATGTTCAAATGTTCACACTGCTACAGTCATTACACTTGGGTTATCCTGCCGTCAGGTGGTCCCCGCAGTCGGCCAGAGTTCCAAAGTCTTGGTCCGGCGTCGGTTGCTGTCGCTTCTTCCCTGACGTCAGTGCGCCAGGGGAACATAAGATGCATCCAACGCCATTTTCTTCAGTTTTTCTTGCCCCAGATGTCAGGTGCCCCCAAGTAGGTAGGCAATACATATTGGTAATAAAAAAAAAAATATATATATATATATATATATATATATATATATATATATATATATATATATATATATATAAAATAAAAAACAATACCTTCAGTTACAAGCAAATACACCACAAAGGTTGTATAGGATAGAAAGGTATAGATAAGTCCAGCTAGGACAGAGGGGATGGAGGGAGGGTAACCTGGACTGCAGCAGTGTGAACACTCGAACATCTACATTTATGGTAGGTACAAAACTGTACTATGTTCATCGTGTTACACTGCTGCAGTCATTACACTTGGGTAGAATCCCAAAGCTAAGGTTGGGTGGCTGGTCTATAAAGAGTTAGGATTGGCTATGAGGCCCTGCAGAACTGCAGTGGCAAATCCTGCTCTGGATTTAGAGTAAAGAGGCAAGTGATAATGCTTGGTAAAGGTGTGCACTGAACTCCAAGTTGCAGCCTCCAAAATTTCCTTGGTAGGTACTACTCTGAAAAAGGCTGTTGAAGTGGCTGTTGCCCTGGTGGAATGTGGCCTAATGTTATTAGGGACTGATTTTCCATGCTGTGTGTAGCAGTAACGAATACAGTGTCCTATCCATTTGGAGATAGTTTGCTTTGAGATAGCCTTGCCCTGTGATCCTGCAGCATATGCTACAAACAGCTGCTCAGTTTTCCTGAAAGCTTTTGTTTTGTCCAAGTAGAAGCGTAGCTGCCTGTGTATGTCCAAAGAGTGCAGAAGTTTCTCCCCTTTATTCTGAGGGTTTGGATAAAAAGTTGGCAAATGGATGGTTTGGTTAAGAGCCACACTAGATACCACCTTTGGCATAAAGGTAGGGTTTGTCCTTAAAGAAACCCTGTCCTGATGAAAAATTATAAAAGGTTCCAGTGCCATTAATGCCTGTAGCTATGAGACTCTTCGTGCTGAAGTTACTGCCAGGAGCAGAGCTGTTTTCCATGATAACAATTTTAGATCGGCTGTATTGGCTTGCTCAAAAGGCGGCAGGGTCAGTTTTTCCAAATTGAGGTCCCAAGTTGGTGTTGGTGCTCTCTGGGGCGGTCTTATGTTTTTAGCCCCTCTGAGGTACTGTTTTAGCAAGGGATGAGAGAATAAAGGAGGATCTGTGTTGTAATGTGCTGAAATGGCAGAGGCGTGGATCTTAATTGATGAGAAGGATAGTCCTTTGTCCAGCATCTCAGTTAAGTATTGTAAAATCTGAGGAATGTTTGGGACAAGAGGGTCAAGGCTTTGAGCCTGGTTCCAGGCGCAGAATCTCTTCCATTTTTCTGAGTAAGCTTTCCTGGTGCTAGGCCTCCTGGCCTCCAAAATGACATCCATAACAGCTTTAGAGAGAGGTGTTGCCTGTTTGACTAATGAATCTGCCATGCAGCCAGGTTTAGGGTTTTGAGCTGACCGTGCAGGATCGGATTGTTTTGTTGAGTCAGAAGGAGTGGAATTTGAGGCAAAATCCATGGTGAGCCTTGAGTTAAGTTCTTTAAGATTGGGTACCAGTGCTGGCATGGCCAGTGTGGAGCAATCAGGATCATCTGTGGTTTTTCTTGTCTGGCTTTTAGGAGTACCTTTGAAAGGAGAGGCAGTGATGGGAAGGCATAAACTTTTAGGTTTTTCCAGCTGAACGAGAAAGCATCCACTTTCCATGCTTGTGTGTGATAAGTCCTTGTGCAGAACTTTTGTAGTTGGCAATTCAGTGGGGAGGCAAAAATATCTATGTATGGGCATCCCCATTTTTGCGTTACCATGCTGAAGATTTGTGGATTCAATTTCCATTCGTGAGGGTCCATGATATTTCTGCTTAGATCGTCTGCCAGAGTATTTTTCTTTCCTGGCAGGAATTGTGATTGCAGATGAACTTGATACGTTAGAGCTGTGTTCCACAAGGTCATGGCTTGCTTGCACAGGGGATAAGAATGAGTGCCCCCTTGCTTGTTTATGTACCACATTACTGTGGTGTTGTCTGTCTTTAATAATAATTGTCCTGGATGCAGAAGGTCCTTGAAAGCTGTTAGGGCATTCTGAACAGCCAACATCTCTTTTTGATTGATGTGAAGATGCATTTGGTCTGTGGTCCACTTGCCCTGAATGCATTTTCCTGCCATGTGTGCTCCCCAGGCGTAATCCGAAGCATCTGTTGTTAGAGTCTGCCTGGCTGTGGGTAGAGTAAAAGGCTGACCCTTGTTTAAGTGACATGCCTGTGCCCACTATCGAAACTCCTACTGTAGGCAGGGAATGATTACTGCTTCTAAACTGTGAGTGTGTTGAGTCCAAACACTTTTTAGGTACCATTGTAATTTCCTCATATGCAGTCTGGAATATGGTATTAGTAGCATGCAGGATGCCATGAATCCCAGGGCCTGCAAAATTTTTCTTGCAGGGAGATGGGACTTTTTTGCCAGTAATTGAAAATATTGAGTTAGTTGAACTTGTTTGTCTGGCGTGAGATAAGCCATCTGGGCCATTGTATTTAAGCTGGCACCCAGGAATATAATCTGTTGTGAGGGCACTAGTTTTGACTTCTTTTCATTTACTGTGTACCCTAGAGAAATTAGCAACCTTTTTACAAACGCCAGATGCTTTAGAAGAATGTTCTTTGTCTCTGCTTGAATGAGGCAGTCGTTCAGGTATGGATATATTTGAATTCCTTTTTGTCTGCAAAATGCAATTACTGGTGCCAGGCACTTGGTAAAGACCCTGGGCGCAGTAGATAAGCCAAAGGGCAGTGCAGAGAATTGGTAGTGCATTGTACCATGTACCAGCTTTGAATCTGAGGTATCTTCTGCAATTTTGTTTGATAGGGGCATGCAGGTATGCCTCGCTGAGGTCCAGAGTAACAAGCCATGCCTTCTTGCCCAGCATGGGAAGAAGCTGCTGTAGTGTCAACATTTTGAATTTCGGAATATCCAGGTAAGTATTTAGAGTTGAAAGGTCTAGTATGGGTCTCCAGGCCTTGTCCTTTCTGGGGACCAGGAAGAGTCTTGAGTAAAATCCTTGTCCTTGTTCCTGTTGTGGTACTTTTCGAATAGCTCTCATGTCCATGAGGGCTGAAATTTGTTTTTGTGCCTCTGCCCATTGATTTTGTGGCAGGTCTGGCATTCCTTTTAGCCTTGGTAAAGTGTGAAAGTGGAACCTGTAACACTGACACACAATATTCAGAACCCATTTGTCTTGAGTGATTGCCAGTTTTGAGAAAAAAGTGCTAGTTTTCCCCCTAAGGGGGCTGTCAAAAGGGAAGTGCTTGGCGTACGAAGGGGGAAGTCATTGGGACAGTTTCCTGTAAGGTTGAGACTTGTCCTCACCTCCTTTTGGGGTTGAGGTGCCCCACTGTCATTGTCTGTTAGAGCCTTGGGGTTGAGATCTGCCTCTTGGGCGTCTGTATCTGCCTCTCTGTGGCCTGTCTGACACTGGAAAGGACCAATTCTTTGTTGGCCAATTTCTGCTAAATCGAGGTGGCTGTACCTGTAAGAAATCTTTGACTGTTTGCATAGATTTAGCTTTATCCTCCAAACACCTCTTCTGCCTTAACACCAAACAAGGTATCATGCTGTAACGGAGTATCCAATAATCTTTGCCTTAACATGATCACGTAAACTCTGTTCTTTTAACCAAGCATGTCTTCGAATCACAGAACCTGTAACTGCGGCTCTACAAGAGGCCTCTAAAGAATCAAAACCACATTGCAGAGTATGTTTTCCCACCTGTTCAACTGCATGCAATAAATCCTGCATTTATTTACAGTCAAGAGCTTCTGAGCTTGCAAGCATTTTCTGTTTTAACTGAGCCATTAAATATTGTTGGTACTTAAGCATGTGAAACTGGCAATTTAAAGCCCTTACTGCTAAGGTTGCAGAAGTGTAAACTTTCTTCCCCCATCTATCCAATGCTCTAGAATCTCTGTCAGAGGGTACTGGATTTTTTGCAATGGAAGCTTTAACCCCTTTTGGACCCTGGGAAATAGTTTCTGGATCAGCAGAAGGGTTTTTATAAAGAAACTTGTGAGAGTCAGGGACTCTATAATACCTATCTGGCTTGGCTGGTGCAGGGGGCAAAGAATCAGGAGATCAGCTTGATTCAGAGAACACATCATCCACAATATCTAGCAAAGGTGGAATAGCCAGGGGCCTGTGCTGAGGCAATAAAAGGAAAACCCTGAGCCTTTTCTTGGATTCTGAATAATCCTGACTTTCCCAATGGAAATGCTCCCTCATGGCATGTAAAGTTTCCCCAAAAGAATAATCCTCAGGAGGAGAGGCTGAAGGGATAGATTCTTCAGCATCGGAGTCCTCATAGGGGAGGTAGAGAGTATCCCTGATCTGAAGAGGAATCAGAGGAAATGGAAACCTGATCAGAGGAATCATAGTCTGTATCCTGCCTAGGCCTTTTCTCAGGAGGGGGATGGGAACCCCTGATTAGAGTAATGAGGTCTTCGACCATTTTAAGCATCTGTTTCTTAGGCATGGAGGACTGTCCAGGAGAATGCTGTACTTGCTTCTTTGTCTTTAACGGTGTTTTTGTCTTGGCTGTTGCTTTAATGGTAAGTTGTGAAGGTCTGAAAACACCTTCACAAGCCGATGCCTGCTCAGCGGCTCCAGACCCATCTGAGGGATTAGTTTCCGTAGGCCCAATACCTTGAGTTTCCAGAGGCCTAGTTGTCTCCACGTGGGAGTCGGAGGCGGCCTGTGGCTCTGAGGTAGCGGGTGTCAGGGGCTGCGAAAGCGCCTCACTGTGAACCGGCGATTGGCCTAGAAGAGGTTTCGTCATCGGTTTTGGACCTCAGATGCCTGTCTTTATCCTTGTCTTTGCGTTTTTTCAGAATTGTGGTCGTCGGTTGATCCGACGGCATAGTATAATTGAACCTTCGGCCAAAGTAGTGCAAAGCAAAATCAAAATGTCGTTTTATAGTGCGTTTGTTAAATCTAGCACAAAACCGACAACTAGTGATGTTGTGATCAGGGCCTAGGCATGGAATACAGTAAGAGTGGAAGTCCTTATGAGGTATTTGCTTCCCACAAGAAATACAATTATTAACTTTTTCTGACATCGGTCTGAGGCAAGAAAAAAGTTTCCCCAACGGGGTACTTAGCTTTATTGAAGACTTCGGATCTGAAATTCGACTTCGAAAATCTCAAGAGTCGGCCGACCGGCACTTGCGAACTGCTTCTGCTTCAGGCATCGCGCGGCAAGAAAGACTGAAGAAAATGGCGTTGGATGCATCTTATATACCCCTGGTGCACTAACGTCAGGGAAGAAGCGACAGCAACCAACGCCGGACCAAGACTTTGGAACTCTGGCCGACTGCAAGACCACCTGACGGCAGGATAACCCAAGTGTAATGTCTGCAGCAGTGTAACACGATGAACATCCTGAAAAGGCAGACCTGAATATGGGGAAATCTAGTGAATCCACTACTGGAGCTCAAGCTTGAGAGAAGGAGAGAGGGGAAACCAGATACACCAGAGGGTGGCAGTGCTGGAGCCAAACAGTCTTGAAATACCACTGACATTTCCTTATGTAGAATTTGGCAAAGGGAACCATGGGAATGGCAGATGCCATGTACCCCAGAGCTCAGAGAAATTTCCTTGCAGGAAGAGCTTGAACAGGAAGAGGAAACTACAAATAAGTAGTCAAAGAGAGGAACTTGCAAGATGAGAGGAAAGCCAATGCTACAATGTCGGAATCCTGCAATCCATTAACACTTGGTGCTGAGAGGGAGACAACACAGACTGACATGGACTGTGAAACCCACACTGCACAGAAGAAACAGTGCTTTGTAGACCTTGAAGCAGGAGCTGCTGAAGAGATGCCTTGAATCAAAAGGTCATTCAGCTTAAATATAAACCCCTATGTCACAAGATGGGTCGCAAACTGGCTCAAAGACAGAACCCACAGAGTGAGAGTTGCTGGAGCCATGTCAGACTCGAAACCGGTCACAAGTGGCGTCCCACAAGGTTCTGTCCTGGGACCGCTCTTGTTCGGTATATACTTTTCCGAGGTACAGGCCAACGTGGGAGGACTATGGCTCACCAAGTTCGCAGACGACTGCAAACTAGGCGCCATAACCAACTCTCCAGCTGACACAAACATCCTTCAAAAAGGTCTCTCAGAGACGGATAACTGGTGCCAGAGCCATGGTCTAAAGCTAAATGCCAAAAAGTGTATAGTCATACCCTTTGGCAAAAACAATGTGCCCACAAATTACCACATAGGCGGTAACCCATTAAGTACAGAGAAAGGACTTAGGGATCTGGGGGCCCAAGTTGATAGCAATCTCTCCTTTGACAACCACATTGCCAAAGTGGTTAGAAAGACCTTTTACATAGCCCACCTCATCATGAAAGGATTCACACCTAGATCAAGAGAGGTAATCGTGCCCCTTTATTCATCCCTCATCAGGCCCATCATAGAATACAATGCCCCTTTTGGGATGTACCTTACCCGACACCTGCAGCAATTAGAAAGACCCCAAAAGTACCTCACCAAGAGGATCAAGGGACTCAAACAGATGCCATATGCTGCTCGGTTAAAAAAACTCCAGCTCTACTCAGTTGCATACCGCCTACTTCGAGGCGATCTATGCCTGACATATAAAGCTATGTCCAATCTAGAATTAATGGACATGCTCCACCTCAGTAAATCTAAATCCCTTAGAGCCACACGCTCGAGGGACTTGAACCTCAGCACTGAAATAAATAGAACTTGCTGGAGGGACAGATTCATAACCCAGAGGCTCCCTTCGCTCTGGAACAGAATTCCAATCCATTTTAGGCAGAGCACCTCACTGAATCTATTCAAGAAGAATCTTGTTGAGTGGATGGGGGATCGTAGGTTTGTCCCGGGGATTACTTCCGTGTCACTATTAGACAGAGGCACAGCAAACTAAACCTTAAAAAGGGTACAGTATACTCAAATCAAGGGGTGGCTTATAATTGCCCCAGGGCAGATAGCCTAGTATGAACCTATGAACCTATGAGAATATTAGAATTCTCTGAATTCTGCAGAAGGCTACCACAGGAGCCAGACATTCGGTAAAGACACTCAGAGCTGTATAAGGGCAAAAAGGCAAAGCAAAGAACTGAAGAGAGGAATAAACAGTGAAATGTAAAAAAATTTCCTGAAGACAAGGTGAATAAGAATATGGAGGTAAGAGTCTTTCAATCCAGAGAGAAACACTTGAAAGAAGAAAAGTGTTGAAAAAGGACAGATCTAGTATAGATTGCATGACCCCTCCTTCCTGGGAAACAAACATCTTGGAATAAAAATCTGTTCCCAGCTGAGACAGTGAGACAGGTTGGATTTTTCTCTGTACCACCACAATCTGCAGAACCAAAGAAAAATGAGGGACCTTACAAGGAGGAGGCTGAAGAAGGCATAAGAATGGAGGAAAAGCTAGCCATGGATACTTGGGTACTTTCCATTAAACAAAATGGTTATTTTATGGTTTGGAAGAGCCTTCCTCCATTCTCACGCCTTCTTCTGCCTCCTCCTTGTAGGGTCCCTCATTTTTCTTTGGTTCTGCAGAATGTGGTGGTACAGGGAACCATCCAACCTGTATCATTGTCTCAGCTGGGGAAAGATTTTTATTCCAGGATGTTTCTGGTTCCCAGGAAGAAGGGATCGTGCAGGCCCATTTTTAGCCCTTTTAACTATACTTTACCCTCTATTCCCCACCCCCTTTTTCTCTCCTCCCTCTGCTCCTCCTTTTTACCCCTCTTAACTACACCATTTCCCTCTCCTCCACCTCTCTCTCCACAAAAATCCCTCCTCCCCCTTTCCTTTTCTTTCCTGACACCACATCACTTCACCTACTATCTCTCCTGTTTTTCCATCTTCCCTACCAAGCATGTAACTATCTATGTCATCTGCTCTATTCTTATTGCTAAACTCCTTTCTCCTGCCTCACCTAACCTAACTCTTCACCACAGTACCAGTCTTGCATACACAATTTCCAGTGTCTACTTAAACATATCAAAGCACCCTTGCTTCACATGTATAAATTTTCTGCCTCAATGCCAGTGTTGGCATCTTGATATTTTTACCCATACAATACCCACATCTTGATTTTGAAAACTCTATCTTTGCTAAACGTGTATATATAATTTTACTTGACTGCTAACTGTTACAGTTTAATAATCTTATAGTATGTACAATATATCACATCTCCTATTTGCAATTTATTACATTTTTTTTTTTTATTTCTCTTTGTAATGGAGATTTTCTCCCTGGGCCTCCACTGAAAATGGACGTTCTTGACCCAGTTAAACTTTCCTGGTTACCAAATATCAAATAAATAAATAAAAAATAAAAAAAGCAGATTTGTTACAGAAAGAAGGCTTTTGACTCATGGGACCCTAAGTAGGCGTGTCTGGAAAATACTCTCCTAGAAGCTCTCTTATTCCTAGAAGGGTGCTCAGGCTGCCTATGAACAAAAGGAGGCTTAGAAGGATAACTTCACAAACTTGGGAAAAGGAGAGAAAAAAAATTGTTTCAAGTCCTGAATAACTTTACCTTTATCCTTAAGGGTCTTAAATAATTCATCTGCAGCAGTGCCAAAGAGATTCTGGTTGTCTAAGGAAGAATCCAATAATTTGGCCTTGAAGTCTTCAGGCAGAGCCTGGAGGCATTCCCAAGAATACCTTCTCATAACAGATCAAGATGCAGCTGACCTAGACGAATGATCAGCAGCATCGCTACATTTAGTAGAATGACTATCTGCCAGAGAAACACAGCTCAAAAAGGAAATGGCGGAAGTCTTACCCTCTGAGTCAGGCAAATCAGCTAGAATGCCCCCAAGTTGGAAGAGAAGACCCAGGACATACCTAGTCATATGGGTCTGCTAATTAATATTCCCAAAGGCTAAAAAGCTTAGAAGACAGCAACTTGGATGGTTTATCACTGGCTAGAGAAACAGCAGCAGGATCACAGGAAGGGCTTTTACATAAAAACTGTTGAGCTTCAGGAACATTACAGAACCTGTCGAATTTCTTAGCAGCCGGAGGTTGACAGTCACGGGCATGTGACGCTGCAATGAAAGTATCCAAGAGGGTAGGTAGCACTGGAAGGACTGCACAAGGCAGAAAATCTATTTGCAAGAGTTCATAGCATCTTCTTTTTTTTTTTTAATCAGAAATCTGGGAAGAGTCCCACTTGACATGTTCCAGCATACAAATCACAGTATCCCCCAAAAGAAAATTCTTCCACAGCACAGTCAGACAAAAGAGAATAGCCTTCCTCGAACTCCAAGGCAAGGGGGAAATGGATCTGAGAGGAGTAAACCAATGATTCCTCATCAGAGTCCAACTCATTCCAGGAATCAGACCCCCTAGGGTGTTTGGCAGAAGTGGAAAACCATGGAGCAGAGGCAGGAACAGACAATGCTCTGCAGGGACTTAACAGCCACAACAGCATTGAGAAGCTCCAGAGAAAAAGCCTGTCGTTCATTGTGGGGATTCTTAGCCACAGGGGCCAAATGCTTAGTTTTCTGTTTCTTTTTTAAAGGAACAATAACTAACACATCTAGGAGGTTCAGACTTCCATCTAGATCCGATGAGAATACCAAGCACCTCTTCCCTAAAGTATATGGGGAATTCCCCAAGCCCCTCGGAAGTAATTTGCCATGGATCCCTCTCTACATCTGCACCACAAGTGTCCACAGCTCAGCATCTGTGCGAGTAGGCAGCTCCATGTCTGCCTCCAACTGGGTCACTGCAGAGAGAGCTGACAGTGGCACTGAACAGTCTTCGGGCTCTTCATCTAACCTGATAAAGATGTCCGAAGGAGGCTGGACAGCAGCAGGATTAGTTTGTGCCTTTTTGGCTTTCTTTTTAAGCAGTGGCTGAATGCCAGGATTGCAGATTCAGCCATGGTACCATGTGCCAAAAGCTGCAATTTCTGCTTCTCCAAGTAAATGGAGAGAGACAGCATACAACTGCAGAGTGTCTTAAGGAAAACACTTGGCAAATCTCACACTGCATATAGTAGTCGGTACCGCCTAAAGAAAAAAAGCACTGTTCAAATCTATCTTTATGGGGAATCTGCCTCCCACACTTACATTTTCCCTTCCTGGGTGACATGTAAACTTAAGGCAATAGGTAGAAAAAAAAAAGGGAGGCAAGTGTGATGGGGTACTCTCATCTGTAGATGACTTTGGAATGCAGCCAACTCTGTGAACAGCTTGCAGACCAAATTCAAACGTAGTGTTCAGACTGATGGCAAAGAAGCTGTAGGGATTAGGTGCTTGTAAGTGACATATGTACCTCGCACCTTAAACACAGGGCATACTTCTGACATATGGTGCCTGAAAAACAAAGGCTTTGGTGTACTGGCAGGAGATTCAGCTATCCTTGGCATGATATCTCAGGAATAAAGAATACTGCAACAGTGATGAAGAAGGACATCGTTAGATCCTCTAAGTGTGCATGTGCAAGTGATGCAACCTGATGCTGGAGACTACAGAAACAAAAGACTACAAAGACCAAAAAAAAGAAGTTATGTACTCACCATAACGTTCCATGTTTGTTGTCCATCTCGTCATTCATTCTTACTTGGATGGGTTCGGAGCCGATCTTTGGCTCCAACTCGGCCGAATACACAGCTGGAAGTCTCAAACTTGTCTCGCAGTATGGTAGGTATCCATGATGCAGTGGTGCAACTCTCCAGATCTTGTTTGCTGCTAACATTACTAATGAGTAATATATAGGTATGACCCCATGTCAAGGAGAAACAGAGTCAAAGGAGCTCGTGTATAAGAGAAAAGATCACCACCACGTCCTCTAGGAGTCCTTGGACAGGGGAAGGAGGGAGGGAGGGGTTGTAAGAATGAATGCGAGATGAACAACAAACACGGAACATTACGGTGAGTACATCTTTATGTTATGTTGTCCTATCTCGCCTTCATTCTTACTTGGATGGGACAACGTCCCTAGCACCTTTTTCACGGGTGGCTCACAGGAGTACACCTTTGAGTACAGTGGAACCAAAGGAGGCCCTGTCACTGGAGGCCAAATCCACTTTGTAAGGAGTGATAAAACATAAGAAGATTTGCCCACGTAGCAGCAGCACAAACACTGTCCAGACATTCTGCTCTGAAAAGCAGAGGATTTAGCTAATGCTCTGGTTGAGTGACCTCTAATTCTGAATGGTAACTTTCTATTACTGGAGGTGTAGATAAAGGTGATACAACTTGAAAGCCAATTTGAAAGGGTGACTTTAGATACTGGCATACATTTTTTTGCCTCAGAGAAGGAGATGAATAATTGATCAGATTTCCTGAAATCTTTAGTTCTATGCAAACAGAATCTGAGCTGTCTATGCACGTCCAACTGGTGGAGTTTATACTTTGCCTTGTTGCTATGATTGGGGAAAAACACTGGGAGCTCAGTGGATTGACTGATATTGGATTGAAAGCAAACGTTGGGTATAAAGGACGGATTAGTTTGTAGCGATACCCTATCCTTATGAAAGATCAGATATGGAGGTCTGATGGTGCTTGCAACTCATATTCTTCGGCAGATGTTACAGCTACAGAAAGATGGTCTTCCAGGAAAGAAATTTGAGGTCGCAAGATGAAGAAGGCTCGAATGGTGGCAATGTTAGTTGAGATGGGACAAAATTTAAATCCCAAGGAGAAAGTGATTCTTTAAAAGGAGGTCTCAATAAGGAAGTGCCTTTTAAAAATGCTTTACACAACCTGTGTGACATTAATTTAGGAGAATGGTCACCAATGTGGAAATTCGAAATTGCAGCCAGCTGAACTCTAATAGTTGCTGCAGCCGAGCCTTGCTGGAAGAGTTCTGCAAGAAATTCTAAAAATGGACTGAACTGGTGCAGAAAAAGGGTCAATGTTTCTAGTTTGCGCCCAGTGAGAAAATCTTTTCCACCTGCTAGTATATAGTTTTCTAGAAGAAACTTTATGAGAGGACATCAATATGCGTTCGACTGCTGGAGTGAAGTTTTGAAGCCTGACTAAATTGGGAAGTGGAGCAGCCATGCTGTCAGGTTGAGGGTGTGGAGAGAAGGATGAAGTGTTCCTGACATGTGTGTCAGAAGGTCTGGAACTGGGTCCAGAACCCACGGCTTCTCCTGTAGATGAGGCCAGAGGACAGGGAACCAAATCTGCCAAGGTCAATAAGCGGCAATGAGAATGCACCTGCTTCCCAAGGATTTTGCTTTCTGAAGGACTTTGGGTATGAGGGGAAATGGGGCAAAGGCATAAAGAAGTCCCGAGGGCCAATTGTGTACAAGTGTGTCTCTCGGTGTCTCCCCCGTAGGAGGAGTTAGGGCAAAGTAGCTGCTGCACTTGGCATTCATGGCAGTGGAAAAAGATCGCAGCAAGGCTGGCCCCATTTCAGGAAAATCTCTTCAGTTATGCTCTGGTTCAGAGATCACTCGTGAGACATTAATGTTGCCCTGCTGAGCTTGTCTGCTATCACGTTGGATTTCCCCAGATGTGCTTTGCTACTAGAAAGCACTGGGAAGAAATTGCCCATTGACAAACTCTCAGAGCCTCTCGACAAAGTGGGTATGATCTGGTTCCTCCTTGTTTATGTACCATACCCCCGACATAGTCTGACTGTATTGCAATCGTCCCTAGTGGAAGAGTCGTGGAGTGCTTGCAATGCCAGAAGCACTGCTCTCATCTCTAGAACACTGATATGCAAGTGGGTCTTGTGGTCTTGCCATATACCTTGGACTGTCCTTCCCAGATAATGCCCCCAGATCTGGAAAGCATCTGTGTACACTGTAGCAACAGGTTGTTGTGGAATAAAGGGTCTCGCAATAGTCACATGGATGGACTGAGTCCCCCACCGTAGATCCTTCTTATATGACTCAGTTATTCTGATCAGATGGGACACAGGAAGTTCTTGAAGCGACCATTGGGAGAACAGGAGCCATTGAAGGATCCTCATATGCATCCTGGCGAGAGGAACTAGAGTTATGTTTGAAGCCATTGTCCCTACAGGTTTCAGAACTACCTTTGCCTTGTCCTTTGGAAGAAGGTGAAGTATTTGCTGTCTGAGGGCTGAAATTCTGTCAGCTGGAAGACATGCCATCATAGAAACAGTGTCTAGGTTTGCGCCTATGAAGGTAATATGTTGACAGGGCAACAAGGCAGATTTTTGTAAATTGACTGTTATATGCCTAGATGAGCACTGATTTCCAATGTCACATCCCTGGCCTGTTGGAGTAGATGCTTGGTGGTGGCAGTTAGGAGCTAGTCATCTAGATACAGAAACACTTGGAATCCAAGACGTCTCAAGTGAGCCGTTACTACTGCCATGCATTTGACGAGCACTCTGGGGGCTGTAGTGAGACCACAGGGCAGAGCTCAGAACTGACACTGACTGGCTCTCAGCCGGAAGCGTGACTGCTTGATGCTTTGTCCATTTTTATGTGGTACTACGCATCTTGGAGGCCAACTGAGCACATCCAATCATCTTTCCCTAAGAAGGGAAGTATTGACTGCAGTGTCCTCATTTGGAACTTTGACTTTTTAACAGATTCGTTCAACTTGCCAAGATCCAATATGGGTCTCCAGTCCCCTGTTCTTTTTGGCACCAAAAATAAATCTTCAGTAAGTTCTGATTCCTGCTTGGTCTGTGGGGACTTTTTGGATGACTCTTTTTCCAGCAACTTTTGGATTTCTATAATTGCTTGTTCCCTTAGATTGGGTGGAACATCTGGGATTGTTCTGATCTGTGGGGCAGGACGGCAAAAAGGAATGGAATATCCTCTGGATATTACACTTTGTACCCACTTGTCTTTTGTGATACTTTGCCAGGTTTCTGGGTACAAAGATAAACCTACCCTGACTGCCTCTAGAGTAGAGCAGGCGGGCCTCATTTCAGGAGCACTGATAGGGACGTCCGAGAAAAGAATCACGGTCACCCTGGTTTTGCGGACCCCCCCCCCCGCCTCTAGGACGATAGCTACCATTGTTGCCTCTGCCCCTGGGGAAGGATTCACCTCATGCATCTTGGAAAGCTTCCTGGAATCTTTTAAACCACATTTTTCCACTCTTCTGACCTTTAGGATAAGGTCTTGAAGGTACTGAAAAATGTACTCCAGCGGCAGAGAGAGTTTTCCCTTCCTGCTTGCACCTGGTGAGTGTGTCTAACTGAGTCCAAAATGTGAGGAACATTCAAAAAGGGCATTAGTAAAGGTAGACTTAAAAGGTTCCGTAAAATTACACAAGTGCTTGGCCTCAGAGGGACTGGTTCCATAGTGTCAGGTGACTCCCATGGCTTTCGACTAAGTCAATTAGCTCATCAAAAGGCAGAGACACTCAAGAAGCTGAAGGGTGAGATCCAAAGGCCTTCAGGTACACCGACTCCTCATCAGAAGGGTTGATGGTTTTCCAGGATCTCCAGGATATCTGCAAATCTGACATCTTCAGAGGACAACCGTGGGGACCCTTCTGACTCCTCGAGGTCAGTGTCTAAGGGGACGGACCCATCAGGGGAGTCTATATGCTTCCTCTTGCATGTCCTCTGTCGAGGGGGCTCCTCAGAAGGGTATACTGGGGAGGCCTCGGAAGAGAGGGGTTCACCCAATGGGGGTTCCTGAGGCTCTGAATCTCTGCTGTCCTGTGGATGGGGTGGTGCCGAGACAGTAGCCGCTGCCTTGGGGGGACGAATGCCAGTATTCCTGTGTAGAGCTGTAAAGGAGGACAACACACTCATCAGCTCGAAAGCAGAACCCATTGGTTCCGAAGATATCTCCAGCTCTGAGGAGACTGGACACCCCCCCGCCCCAGAGAGACCAGCTCCGAGACTGATGTAGGAGCTGAGCTCACCCGAGCCGACGCACCGAGGAATATGCTCGGAACCGAAGAAGTTTGGGTCCAAGTGCCCCCCCCACCCCACCCCCGGGCCGACCGGAGAGCCTCGGCACCCAGACACCACGTCGGTTCCAAAGCCTGTGGAGCCGAGGAGGTAGATGGCTTTGAAATTTTAGACAATTTTTCAGGAGGCTCGGACTGAGCCGAAGGGATAGGAGATGGTTTTTTACAGTTGATTTGTCCCTCTTAGAAGAAGAGGGCGACTAAGAAGAAGAAACACTCTGTATAGCTTTCCCAAAGGTTGGTTTCAAGAGCCCCTTGACAATCATTTGTTTTTCCTCTCCTGCAACAAACATGCACTAAAGGAGGGCAGAATGTGCAATTCTCCTGGAGATGGACAGCTCCTAAACAATAGACACAAATGACATGTCCACCTGTAACAGACATTTTCTGGGTACATTTCTGACATTTTTTAAAGCCTGAAGGGTTATGTTCTTTCTCCCTAGTGTCTTTAGACATGTTTGGAAGAAAAAGGGTCCTATAAGAATTACAAACGGCAAATAAACTCACACCACTTCTAGATACATAAAAACATACTAATTTAACAAACAGCATATCTAGGAAATATAATTAGAACTAGCTTTGCTCTGACTAAAAACGAGTACTAGGACATCAGTATAGTAGGAGATAGAATACACTTACACTACTAGCCCTCTAACTAAAACGGGCAATTAGTTCTCTAATTTAAATGAGCTAATGACCTAACTAGCTAACTAAGAGACTAGAAAAAACAACACACAACACTAAAGGTATTTTAATAAAGCACCACTACAGTAAATAACTACAGGATACAAGTACAGGCCTGCGAAAAAATGACGGCCAAGCAAAAGCACACAACAGAGGAAAATTGAGATAAACTAAGCTACACACTAAAGCTAAAGTTTCACAGCACACAGTAAACTAACTAATGTATAAATCCTAACTAGTTTAAGCTAGTAAAATGCGAAAGACAAAAAACTTAGCCACGACCAAGAAGGGCACATCCAACCTCGTAAAGCGGCAAATGAGATCTGGAGAGTTGCACCACTGCATCATGGGATACCTACCTTGCCACGAGCCAAGTTTGAGACTTCCAGCTGTGTATTTGGCCGAGTCAGAGCAGAGGATCGGCTCCAAACCCATCCAAGTAAGAATGAAGGCGAGATAGGACAACATAACATCTTACGTTAACACATCTTGCAGGACTACTTTACTAAAAAAAAAAAAAAAAAAAAAAAAAAAAAAAAAAAAAAAAAACAAAAAAAAAAAAAAAAAAAAAAAAAAAAAAAAAAAAAAAAAAAAAAAAAAAAAAAAAAAAAAAAAAAAAAAAAAAAAAAAAAAAAAAAAAAAAAAAAAAAAAAAAAAAAAAAAAAAAAAAAAAAAAAAAAAAAAAAAAAAAAAAAAAAAAAAAAAAAAAAAAAAAAAAAAAAAAAAAAAAAAAAAAAGTTACCATCAGTGTTTTGCCCGCAATAAAAGCTTTGAACAAATGAATGTCCAAAAATAAACCAAAGCTCCAGTTTTCACTAGGACCTTTCCCCCAAAAGGGTTAAAATTCTGGAGTAACTGAGAAACTTGCTTGTGAGCCTCCTTTCTTTGTGGAGGAGGAACGTCTGGCATGCCTTTGAAAGGGGCATTGTATGGAAATAAAATCTGTAACCGTGGTGAATGATATCCAACACCCATTTGTCTTGAGTAATTAAATCCCAATTTTCTTTGAAAAGAGACAGTCTTCCTCCCAAAGGAGCTGCCAGGCGAGAAACTACTGGCAGCTGAAAAACAGGTCATTGGGTCTGTTCTGAAAGGACTGACCCTGCCCTCACCAGAAGTCCGGAGCAGGTGAACTCCTGTTCTAGGCCTAAAGAACCTTGAGCCCTGCCCCTACCCGTCTAGACCTACCCTAGACTGGGAATCATAAGCAGGATATGTCCACCCCTTAGCAGGCCAATTTCTACTAAACTTGGTGGCTGCACCTGCAAAAATCTTTAACAGTTTGCATAGACTTAGCTTTGTCCTCCATTTTCTTTAAAACTGCTTCCACAGGCGATCCAAACAACACATCAGACTGTAAAGGAGCATCCAAAATCCTTGTCTTAACATGCTCAGCTAAATTCTGATCCTTCAACCAGGCATGCCTGCGAAGAACAGAACTAGTAGCAGCCACCCTCGAGGAGGCCTGTACAGCATCAAAACCACATTGCAAAGAATGCTTACCCACTTGCTCAGACACATGAACCAAGTCCAGCAACTCTTTACACTCAATACCTTCCGCCAAAGCATCCACCTTAGATTTTAATTGTGAAAGGAGATAATTCTGATATTTTAGCATGTGAAACTGACAATTCAACGCTCTCATGGCTAGAGTGGAAGAAGTATACACTTTCTTTCCCCACCTATCCAAGGCCCTTGCCTCTTTATCAGTGGGAACAGGATTTTTAACCACAGAAGCCTTAACACCTTAGGCCCTTGAGAACTAGTTTCTCGGTCCGCCCTAGGACTCTTACCCAAATACTTATGACCTTCGGGCACCCTATAATACCTATCAGGCTTAACAGGAGCAGGAGGCAAAGAGTCAGGATTCAGGGAAGCCTCTGCAAAAACATCTTCCACCACATTCAACACAGGAGGAATAGCTAAGGGCCTATGCTGGGGTAAAACAAGAATTCCCTAAGCCTTTTCCTGGAATCAGAGTAATCCTGGCCTTCCCATTTAAAGTGCTCCCTCATGGAATGCAGAGTCTCTGAAAATGAGAAATCCTCAGGAGGAGAAGCTGTAGGAGTGGAATCATCCACATCAGAATCAGAATAAGTAGGATACTCCTGCAAGTCTTCATGAAGACTCTGAAGCCTCTGAACACTGTTCAAAACTATCAAACTCCGGTTCCACCTAGGCCTCTTATCAGGGGGCATAGAACCTCTAATCATAGTAATCAAATCTTCTGCCATTTTAAGCATATGTTTCTTAGGTACAGAACCGAAATGCTAGGAGAAGCCCCACTGAAGCTGAACTAGGCCTACCTCTCAAAGAAGTTTTGGCAACAGAAGGAGAGGCTCTAACTACCTTGGGAAGAGAGGGAAGAACAGTTACCTGAGAAGCCCCCTCAGCCTGGCCTACCTCCTGAGAAGGCACATCCTGTAATAGTAAAGTTTCTGCCTGAGACTCCATGGAAACTCCTGGCAAAACCTCTGGCTCCACTGAGCCCTCTAAAGAACCGACGTCCGGGACTGCGGTTCATCAACCCTAGGCTTCACTGTTTTGTCCTTGCGCTTTTTGGACGAAGCGGGCGTCGGAGCATCCGACGGCATTTTATAATTGCAACGCTTCCCAAACACTAACCTGGCACAGTCTAACCTCCTCTTAATAGTGCGTTTGTTAAACCTAGCACAAGAGCGGCAACCAACAACGTCGTGCTCAGGCCCTAAACAAGGTATACACAAGGTATGGTAATCCCTATGAGGTATCTGTTTCCCACAAGAAATACAGTTATTCACTTTTCTGACATCCGGTAAAATACTGAGGCAAGAAAAACCAAAATGTTCTAACGGGTACTTAGCCAACTCTGTTTCGGTCTGAAACTCCGGTTTCGAAATATTTCAAACGCCAACCTGCACTCGCAAAACTGCTTCTGCATCGGACCATGCGGCAAAAAAGACTGAGGATATGACGTCGGTCATGCGCATTAGTACCCTGACGTACTGACGTCAGTCTAATGCGCCCTGACCGACGTCAGCCTTATACTCTGGTATTCGGGCCGACTGGACGCGGACTATACCCAATAGTAAGGACTGCAGCAATGGAAGACGAAGAACATCTTTCTATTACTGGAGGTGTAGATGAAGGTGATACAACTTGAAAGCCAATTTGAAAGGGTGACTACCTTTTTTTGCCTCAGAGAAGGAGATGAATAATTGATCAGATTTCCTGAAATCTTTAGTTCTATGCAAACAGAATCCGAGCTGTCTATGCACGTCCAACTAGTGGAGTTTATACTCTGCCTTGTTGCTATGATTGGGGAAAAACACTGGGAGCTCAATGGATTGATTGATATTGGATTGAAAGCAAACGTTGGGTATAAAGGACGGATTAGTTTGTAGCGATACCCTATCCTTATGAAAGATCAGATATGGAGGTCTGATGGTGCTTGCAACTCAAATTCTTCGGGCAGATGTTACAGCTACAGAAAGATGGTCTTCCCGGAAAGAAATTTGAGGTCACAAGATGAAGAAGGCTCGAATGGTGGCAATGTTAGTTGAGAGAGGACAAAATTTAAATCCCAAGGAGAAAGTGATTCTTTAAACGGAGGTCTCAATAAGGAAGTGCCTTTTAAAAATGCTTTACACAACCTGTGTGACATTAATTTAGGAGAATGGTCACCAGTGTGGAAATTTGAAATTGCAGCCAGCTGAACTCTAATAGTTGCTGCAGCCGAGCCTTGCTGGAAGAGTTCTGCAAGAAATTCTAAAAATGAACTGAACTGGTGCAGAAAAAGGGTCAATGTTTCTAGTTTGCGCCCAGTGATAAAACCTTTTCCACCTGCTAGTATATAGTTTTCTAGAAGAAACTTTATGAGAGGACATCAATATGCGTTCGACTGCTGGAGTGAAGTTTTGAAGCCTGACTAAATTGGGAAGTGGAGCAGCCATGCTGTCAGGTTGAGGGTGTGGAGAAAAGGATGAAGTGTTCCTGACATATGTGTCAGAAGGTCTGGAACTGGGTCCAGAACCCACGGCTTCCCCTGTAGATTAGGCCAGAGGACAGGGAACCAAATCTTCCAAGGTCAATATATGGCAATGAGAATGCACCTGCTTCCCAAGGATTTTGCTTTATGAATGACTTTGGGTATGAGGGGAAATGTGGCAAAGGCATAAAGAAGTCCCGAGGGCCAATTGTGTACAAGTGTGTCTCTCTGTGTCTCCCCCGTAGGAGGAGTTAGGGCAAAGTAGCTGCTGCACTTGGCATTCATGGCAGTGGCAAAAAGATTGCAGCAAGACTGGCCCCATTTCAGGAAAATCTCTTCAGTTATGCTCTGGTTCAGAGATCACTCGTGAGACATTAATATTGCCCTGCTGAACTTGTCTGCTATCATGTTGGATTTCCCCAGGACGTGCTTTGCTACTAGAAAGCATTGTGAAGAAATTGCCCATTGACAAACTCTCAGAGCCTCTCGACAAAGTGTCCTCCTTGTTTATGTACCATACCACCGACATAGTCTGACTGTATTGCAATCGTCCCTAGTGGAAGAGTCGTGGAGTGCTTGCAATGCCAGAAGCACTGCTCTCATCTCTAGAACACTGATATGCAAGTGGGTCTTGTGGTCTTGCCATATACCTTGGACTGTCCTTCCCAGATAATGCCCCCAGATCTGGAAAGTATCTGTGTACACTGTAGCAACAGGTTGTTGTGGAATAAAGGGTCTCGCAATAGTCACATGGTTGGACTGAGTCCACCACCGTAGATCCTTCTTATATGACTCAGTTATTCTGATCAGATGGGACACAGGAAGTTCTTGAAGCGACCATTGGGAGAACAGGAGCCATTGAAGGATCCTCATATGCATCCTGGCGAGAGGAACTAGAGTTATGTTTGAAGCCAGCCATTGTCCTTACAGGTTTCAGAACTACCTTTGCCTTGTCCTTTGGAAGAAGGTGAAGTATTTGCTGTCTGAGGGCTGAAATTCTGTCAGCTGGAAGACATGCCATCATAGAAACAGTGTCTAGGTTTGCGCCTATGAAGGTAATATGTTGACAGGGCAACAAGGCAGATTTTTGTAAATTGACTGTTATATGCCTAGATGAGCACTGATTTCCAATGTCACATCCCTGGCCTGTTGGAGTAGATGCTTGGTGGTGGCAGTTAGGAGCTAGTCATCTAGATACAGAAACACTTGGAATCCAAGACGTCTCAAGTGAGCCGTTACTACTGCCATGCATTTGATGAGCACTCTGGGGGCTGTAGTGAGACCAAAGGGCAGAGCTCAGAACTGATACTGACTGGCTCCCAGCCGGAAGCGTAAGTGACTGCTTGATGCTTTGTCCATTTTTATGTGGTACTACGCATCTTGGAGGCCAACTGAGCACATCCAATCATCTTTCCCTAAGAAGGGAAGTATTGACTGCAGTGTCCTCATTTGGAACTTTGACTTTTTAACAGGTTCGTTCAACTTGCCAAGATCCAATATGGGTCTCCAGTCCCCTGTTCTTTTTGGCACCAAAAATAAATCTTCAGTAAGTTCTGATTCCTGCTCGGTCTGCGGGGACTTTTTGGATGACTCTTTTTCCAGCAACTTTTGGATTTCTATAGTTGCTTGCTCCCTTAGATTGGGTGGAACATCTGGGATTGTTCTGATCTGTGGGGCAGGACGGCAAAAAGGAATGGAATATCCTCTGGATATTATGCTTTGTACCCACTTGTCTTTTGTGATACTTTGCCAGATTTCTGGGTACAAAGATAAACCTACCCTGACTGCCTCTAGAGTAGAGCAGGTGGGCCTCATTTCAGGAGCGCTGATAGGGACGTCCGAGAAAAGAATTACGGTCACCCGGGTTTTGCGGGCCCCCCCTGCCTCTAGGACGATAGCTACCATTGTTGCCTCTGCCCCTGGGGAAGGATTCACCTTCTGCATCTTGGAAATCTTCCTGGAATCTTTTAAACCACATTTTTCCACTCTTCTGTCCTTTAGGATAAGGTCTTGAAGGTACTGAAAAATGTACTCCAGCGGCAGAGAGAGTTTTCCCTTCCTGCTTGCACCTGGTGAGTGTGTCTGAGTCCAAAATTTGAGGAACATTCAAAAAGGGCATTAGTAAAGGTAGACTTAAAAGGTTCCACAAAATTACACAAGTGCATCCAGGAGTGTCTCCTCAAGGAAACTTTTGAACATGCTTGCCCTACTCGCTCCATCTGCTGCATAAGATATCAGTCTCATGGAGGAACTGATGATAGAATTTAAGGTGGACAGCTGGAAGACGACTTTCTCAGTCACCCCCGCAGCCAATGAACCTTGTAGAACATCTCCTAGCTCTTTCAGATCTCTTTGTAGACTTGTAAAGAGTGTGAGGTAGTTCAGCGATCAGAGTGTAAAGGTCGCTGATGAAAAAAGACACTCTTCCCATATGTCCATCGTTCGAGAATCTTTGTTCGGAGGATGAACAGATGAGGATGGCCCAGAAAGTTCCTTCTTGGTGGCTGCTGCCACCACCATAGCATCTACAGGTACACCTTTTGTAAGAAAATCTTTTCCAGTGGGGGGGTGACAAAAATTTGCTTGGCCTCAGAGGGACTGGTTCCATAGTGTCAGGTGACACCCATGGCTTTCGACTAAGTCAATTAGCTCATCAAGAGGCAGAGACACTGAAGAAGCTGAAGGCTGAGATCCAAAGGCCTTCAGGTACACAGACTCCTTATCAGAAGGGTTGATGGTTTTCCAGGATCTCCAGGATATCTGCAAATCTGACATCTTCAGAGGACAACCGTGGGGACCCTTCTGACTCCTCGAGGTCAGTGTCTGAGGGGACTGACTCATCAGGGGAGTCTATATGCTTCCTCTTGCATGCCCTCTGTCGAGGGGGCTCCTCAGAAGGGTATACTGGGGAGGCCTCGGAAGAGAGGGGTTCACCCAATGGGGGTTCCTGAGGCTCTGAATCTCTGCTGTCCTGTGGATGGGGTGGTGCCGAGACAGTAGCCGCTGCCATGGGGGGACGAATGCCAGTATCCCTGTGTAGAGCTGTAAAGGAGGACAACACACTCATCAGCTCGAAAGCAGAACCCATTGGTTCCAAAGATATCTCCAGCTCTGAGGAGACTGGACACCCCCCCGCCCCAGAGAGACCAGCTCCGAGAATGATGTAGGAGCTGAGCTCACCCGAGCCGACGCACCGAGGAATATGCTCGGAACCAAAGACGCTCGGGTCCAAGTGCCCCCCCAGGGCCGACCGGAGAACCTCGGCACCCAGACACTCCGTCAGTTCCAAAGCCTGTGGAGCCGAGGAGGTAGATGGCTTTGAAATTTTAGACAATTTTTCAGGAGGCTCGGACTAAGCTGAAGGGACAGGAGATGGCTTTTTACAGTTGATTTGCCCCTCTTAGAAGAAGAGGGCGACTAAGAAGAAGAAACACTCTGTACAGCTTTCTCAAAGGTTGGTTTCAAGAGCCCCTTGACAATCATTTGTTTTTCCTCTCCTGCAACAAACATGCACTAAAGGAGGGCAGAATGTGCAATTCTCCTGGAGATGGACAGCTCCTAAATAATAGACACAAATGACATGTCCATCTGTAACAGACATTTTCTGGGTACATTTCTGACATTTTTTAAAGCCTGAAGGGTTATGTTCTTTCTCCCTAGTGTCTTTAGACATGTTTGGAAGAAAAAGGGTCCTATAAGAATTACAAACGGCAAATAAACTCACACCACTTCTAGATACATAAAAACATACTAATTTAACAAACATCATATCTAGGAAATATAATTAGAACTAGCTTTGCTCTGGCTAAAAACGAGTACTAGGACATAAGTATAGTAGGAGATAGAATACACTTACACTACTAGCCCTCTAACTAAAACGGGCAATTAGCTCTCTAATTTAAATGAGCTAATGACCTAACTAGCTAACTAAGAGACTAGAAAAAAACAACACACAACACTACAGGTATTTTAATAAAGCACCACTACAATAAATAACTACAGGATACAAGTACAGGCCTGCGAAAAAATGACGGCCAAGCAAAAGCACACAGAGGAAAATTGAGATAAACTAAGCTACACCCTAAAGCTAAAGTTTCACAGCACACAGTAAACTAACTAATGTATAAATCCTAACTAGTTTAAGCTAGTAAAATGCGAAAGACAAAAAACTTAGCCACGGCCAAGAAGGGCACATCCAACCTCGTAAAGCGGCAAATGAGATCTGGAGAGTTGCACCACTGCATCATGGGATACCTACCTTGCCACGAGCCAAGTTTGAGACTTCCAGCTGTGTATTCGGCCGAGTCAGAGCAGAGGATCGGCTCCAAACCCATCCAAGTAAGAATGAAGGTGAGATAGGACAACATAACATCTTACGTTAACACATCTTGCAGGACTACTTTACTAAAGGAAGTCATGATGGTGAAAGCCATATGTATGCAGCTTTCCGAATTTCATGAAAACATTGTACAGTTTAGCAAACAGTTGCTCAGACTTGCTCCAAAATCATGCGATCCCTTCCTACATTCATCAACATTCAAGTCACAAAAGGAAGTCAGTTCAAAAGGTTCTGATGTCAGGTTTCTCTACAATGAAATGGATACAATATATGCTGGAGAAAATGTAAAAAGTGGCCAAATATAAAAAATGGTGGCATTTCATTTGAAAATAACAGCAAAGATGTGGTCTTCTCCATATGGAAAGGATTCTAGAAGACCAAAGATCAGTCTGAAAACATGTCGAAGATGCCTGGGCCAGTACAAATTGCCCATTCTGCTCTGGATAAGTATTCTGTGAACAAAAAGAAAAAGGTGAAACCTAAAAGGGCACCACCCTTTCTGCAATCTGCACAAACTGGGAGATATCCCATCAAATTAAAGTCACACCCAGCTTGGACTTTATGAATGTGTCACTGCCTTGTAATTTTTTTTTTTACATGAGGTATATCCAACTTGGACTTTAGGAATGTGTTACTGCCGTCTAAATAAATTTTTCTTCGATTATTTTTTGTCTTTTAAAAAAAAATGCTATCTCTCATGATTACTAAGTTGCTATGTAAACAACTGTATTGTCTAAAATGTATACTGTATCTGTAGTTGCAACTGTTTTTGTGGAGCTTTTCTCCCCGTGCCTCTACCGAAAATGGACATGTATCTAGTTAGACTAGCCCCGTCAACAAATCTAAAATAAATAAATAAAACGAACAGTTCACCTCTTGGGTCTTTAGTCTTTGGCTGTTTCCTTACTCTAAAAGCAGCTGTAATGGAATTCTAGTTTGCTCAGGACAAGAGGATGTAATGCTGCATGTGCAGTCTCCAACCCCCTCCCCAAAACAGCAGGTTAGAGTGGATAGATAGCCTGCTTACTGATATATTGTAATGTCAGCATACTTTAAACGAAACCCTGTCAGTCACACAAGCAGCTGAGTGATTACATACTGAAGATTACATTAGATAATTTTGATACCCACACCATTGAGATCCCCAATATGGATACCCCAGCTTTAAAGACCGTTATCACTATCAAGCTGCTATATTAGCCCTGACAATACAAAGGCTTTGAATAACAATGAATTCTGCTACAACCAAAATAAAAACAGGCAGCACCTAGTTCAACAAGGACCTGCAGTGAATCTTGCAACTGGTTTCATTGCATGCACTGCACCAATAAGATATATACTACTTGCATTTAATGATTTAATGTAGGATGCTGACTGTTTTATTTGTTAAAAGGTCCACAGGCACAGGAGCAAAAAGCATGAAGACTTCTCACTGTCAAAATCTAGGACTGGTGCAATGGATTAGACCCACTGAACAGAAAAGTTTGATTTCTGCAAGGTTAAAACTAATCTTAAGGGTGGGGGTGGTGTATAACCGGTAACCTCTACTGGTCAAGTCCTAAAGTTTCATTACCAGAAGTTAGTCTTGCAAGCAAAAAGCAATGCCATACATTCTTTTAAGATTCTGAAAGCACGGGAAAAAAGCAAACAGAAAGATGGAAAAATAGCAAAGTATATGCAGATATAACCAGAAACCTGTACAACAGCAGCATAAGAACCCAAGCACGGGTGATTCTTAAATGTCCAGCAAACACACCAAGGATATACTCTGGGGGAAAAAATTATAGGTCAGCTGGCTCCATAGCATAACGCGGTGGAACAGTCACAGAAATGACATGACGATGGTGGTGACTGACATGTCTTTATATCACCAACATCCTGATGTGCAAGTAAAGGGTTTCCACAAGGACAAGGGGGAGACTGAAGAGCTCTAGAACTCAAGTCAGCCATCAGGCTTCTGCAGGATGGAATCCAAAGAGTCAATACTGCAACACTGGATATTACAAAAAACTTCAGCAGAGTCAGCATAAAATATTAATGGAAAAATAAGCACTGGTGATGATATGGACATGCCAACTACGCTTACTAGTTACATGAAATCAGTACATAATATATCAGGTTAAAAAAGAATTACCCATGTGGTTTTCTGAAAAACGCAATTGTGCACAAAGAGGAGGCTATAAAGGATCACATCTTCACTCCTTTTGGCCTGTAAAGCACAGCAATTTGACATTCTTCAATTTAAAATGAATTATGAAAGCTCATACTGTGAAAGTGTCATCTGAATTTCTTGAAAAGATATATACCAAAAGCAGGTGCCCATTGAAATGTCTGGGGACCATAACTGCAATCCTTAGAAATGTAGAAATGTAAGGGGTAATTAGAGAAACAGAAACTAAGCCTGACTATGTGGCATCCTGGAATATTCCCCCTAAACTGAGGTACACTGACCTTAGAAAAAGTAACTATATGTAGCAGGGGGGGTGTGTGTTATGCCCAGCAATTAAAGTTTGCACTTAGTAATAACAAGCTTGAAACCATGCCCTTTACATCCACAAAAAAGTAACAAGAGTGCGCTTTAATTTTTCTTTTTTTGAACTTTCTGAGAATGTAACGAATCGAATGATAAGAAAGTGGGGTCAGTAGTCTCCCAAGTCCCAAGAAAAAGCACATCCACTGTTAAACCTCCCTCCTTCCTTTTCTAAAACAAGAGAGAGGGGGAATGGAATCTTCCCAATTGCAATGCATGCACTTCACTGGTACAATAAAAGCTGGTCATTTATTAGTGTTTTACATTAAGTCCGTTTTCTTGACTTTTATGCATTTCTAGTGTTAAGAACCACAGAATACAAGGCAGTAACTGTGGAATTATTGACGCTATTTATACATGCTGCTTTTGGAGTAGTCTACCCAAAACAGACAATAAAAAGGAAAAAAAAAACTTCCAAGGTTCTCTGAATACATTGTTTGTACTCATAAAACATAACCCTAACATATGCTCAAAATGAATATGACGCAACTACTATAATAAAAGTTTAACAACTAAACTACTGCTTTGACTTTCTTGTTTGATGAAGCACAGGTCATTATTACCATAATTTATTAACCCGCCCACCATAAAAGGATGAAGCTTCGCTCTTGCAAAGACCAAGGGCTGCAGACTTACAGGAGCTCATGAATGCAAAATCTACAGGGAGAAGGTATTCTTTTGAATCACTTAAAATTAAGATTTTATAATGCATTACTGTAGGACTACATTATTTCATATATCACATTTATACCCACTTTGACAGTTTTCTTACCTTGCACATTTCATACTCTACAGATCTTTCAACAGGAAGGGGCTTACCATTATGAAAATTGGTAAGTATTAGTGCAATAGTGGAAAGAGTTTTCCCCTAAAAAAGAGAAGAGAATCTAACATTACACTAAATTTCTAAACAACCTGTTTATTAATTGCATTAAGATAAAACTCTGTAAAAATAACAATAAGAACACTAATCTACATATGATGACTATAAATACTTTAAAACCTTTGTGGCACAAAACTGCAAAAAGGACAAAGATTTATGCACTTGAAACAACAAAGATAGGCAACTGTTTGTAAAACAAAAGTACAGACTGCAAAGTGTGAGCAAAGATTTTAAAGTAGTAACTGCACTTTGAGGAGAATGTATCCTATATCTACTTAAGTCACTATTCTGCTATTTTATCAGCATTTACCTCTATCATCTGGGAATGCTTTTTATGTTATTAGGGGATAAAGTACAGTTGCATAAAATCTTACCATAAAGGTAGATGTCATTCTCTTTACTGTTGGTTATTCATTACACTAGGGATCCCCCCTGCCAAGGGTGGCCCAACATCTGGCCAGTATACCAAAGCCTTTAGGTTGCTTTACGGTACACCATACATCATGCGTATGCTCCTCGTGCAGCGTAGTGCATAAAGGTGATGTCCAGGTGGAGCCATCCTCAAAACTGATATCCCCAGTAGGAATGTCAGTCCAAGGGGAAAAAAAGGTAGTCAGTACATGAATACTGCAACAGTGAAGAGAAGGACATCTACTCTTATGCTGAGATTTTACACAACTGTATTATGACCATACAGTTCACTGTTGCAGTATTAATTACACTAAGGAGGGTGTCAAAGCTCAGGAAGAAGAGAAGCACGAGGAAAGACCAGCAGAGCGCTCTACGAAGCAATGACGGATGGCCCTAGCAAAACCAGCTTTAGCTCTGGAGATTCCATCCAACTTGTAGTGCTTGGTAAAAGTATGCACAGCAGTGCAGGTAGCTGCCTCAAGAACACAGTTAGTATCCAAACCCTTGAAAAAAGCACCAGAGAAAGCCACAGCTCTAGTAGGATGAGGCTTAACAGAATAAGGAAGGCTCTTAACCATGAAAGAAATAACAAAATGAAATAGCTTTAGAGATCCAAGGAATACTCTCTGCTTGGACACAGCTAATCCTAAGGACCTAAGATGAAATGAAACAAAGAGCTGATCAGATTTTCTAATGGTCTTAAGTCTTATCCAATAAGATCTGAGTTGTCTCTGCACATTCAATGTGTGCAGCACCTTCTCTCTGTCAGATTGTGGAGAAGGGAAAGAGTGGGCAAATGAACAGACTGATTAAGGTACAACTCATTCACCGCCTTGGGCATAAAAATAGGATTAGTATGCAAGGACACCCTCTCCTTATGAAACACCAAAAAAGGAGGAGAAGCCATAAGGGCTTGAAGTTCAGACACCTGTCTGGCAAAGTAAGGGCTAACAAAAGTACAGTCTTCCAAGAGCAATGCTGCAAGGAAGCTGAAGCTGCAGGCTAAAAAGGAGCCTGAGTCAATTTTTCCAAAATAAAATTAAGGTCCCAGGGAGGAGGAACAGATTTCCTGGGAGGCCTAATATGAAGGACGCATTTAAGAAGTTGTTTAGCTTCAAATTTAGAAGCTAAAGGAGGAGATAAAGACAAACAAGAAGAGATAGCTGATAGGTGGGCCTTAACAGAAGAATAGGCCAACCCAGCACTGAGCAATTCACACAGATAGAAAGTACAGTTTTGTACCTACCATAAATGTAGATGTTAGAGTGTCTTCACTGCTGCAGTCATTACACTTGGGTTATCCTGCCGTCAGGCAGACCCGCAGTCGGCCAGAGTTCCAAAGTCTTGGTCTGGCGTCGGTTGCTGTCGCTTCTTCCCTGACGTCAGTGCGCCAGGGGTATATAAGATGCAGCCGATGTCATTTTCTTCAGTTTTTCTTGCCCCAGATGTCAGGTGCCCCCAAAAAGATAGGCAATACATATTGCCTACAAAACATACATAAGGTAAAAACAAAACCTTCAGTAACCAGCAAATACACCACATAGAAAATATAGTGTAGAAAGTTATAGATAAGACCCAGCTAAGAAAGTGGGGATGGCGGGTGGGTAACCAGGACTGCAGCAGTGAAGACACTCTGCTGCAGTCATTACACTTGGGTAGAATCCCAAAGCTGAGTCAGGGCAGCTGGTTCTAAAGAGGATTTGGTGTGGCTATGAGGCCCTGCAGCACTGCAGTGGCAAAGCCAGCTCTGGATCTAGAGTAAAGAGGCAAGTGATAATGCTTGGTAAAAGTGTGCACTGAACTCCAAGTTGCAGCTTCCAAAATGTCTTTGGTAGGTACTCCTTCTAAGGTAGGCAGTAGAAGTTGCAGTTGCCCTGGTGGAATGTGGTCTAATGTTAGATGGTACAACTTTCCCATGCTGTGTGTAGCAGAATCGGATGCAGTGTCCTATCCACTTTGAAATGGTCTGCTTTGAAATAGCCTTTCCCTGTGATCTTGCAGCATAGGATACAAACAATTGCTCAGTTTTCCTGAAAGCTTTTGTTTTGTCCAAGTAGAAGCGTAATTGCCTGTGTATGTCCAAGGTCTCCCCTTTATTCTGAGGATTTGGATAAAATGTTGGCAAATGAATAGTTTGGTTAAGAGCCACACTGGATACCACCTTAGGCATAAATGAAGGGTTTGTTCTTAAGGAAACCCTGTCTTGGTGGAAAATGATGAAAGGCACCACTGCCATTAGTGCCTGTAGTTCTGAGACTCTTCGTGCTGAGGTTATTGCCAGTAGCAGGGCAGTTTTCCATGATATACATTATAATTCTGCTGAGTTGGCTGGCTCAAAAGGAGGTAAAGTGAGTTTTTCCAAGACAAAATTGAGGTCCCAAGTAGGTGTTGGTGCTCTCCGGGGTGGTCTTATGTTTTTAGCCCCTCTGAAGTACTGCTTTAGCAAAGGATGAGAGAAAATAGGAGGATCTGTGTTGTAATGAGCCGAGATGGCAGAGGCGTAGATCTTAATGGATGAGAATGATAGTCCTTTGTCCAGCATCTCAGTTAAGTATTGTAGTACCTGAGGAATGTTAGGGACAAGAGGGTCAAGGCTTTGAGCCTGGTTCCAGGCGCAGAATCTCTTCCACTTTTCTGAATAAGATTTCCTGGTGCTAGGCCTCCTGGCCTCAAAAATGACATCCTAACAGCTTTAGAGAGAGGTGTTGCCTGTTTGGCTAATGAATCTGCCATGCAGCCAGGGATAAGGTTTTGAGCTGACTGTGCAGGATCTGATTGTTTTGTTGAGTCAGGTGTGGAATTTGAGGCAAAATCCAAGGTGGGCCTTGAGCTAAGTTCTTTAAGATTGGGTACCAATGCTGGCATGGCCAGTCTGGAGCAATCAGAATCATCTGTGGTTTTTCTTGTCTGGCTTTTAGGAGAACCTTTGAAAGGAGAGGCAGAGGAGGGAAGGCATAAACGTGTAGGCTTTTCCAGCTGAACGAAAGAGCATTCACTTTCCATGCTTGTGTGTGATAAGTCCTTCTGCAGAATTTTTGTAGTTGGCAGTTCAGTGGGGAGGCAAAGAGATCTATGTCCGGGCACCCCCCATTTTTGCATTATCATGCCGAAAACTTGTGGATTTAATTTCCACTCGTGAGGATCTATGATGTTTCTGCTTAGGTTGTCTGCCAGAGTATTTTTCTTTCCTGGCAGGAATTGTGCTTGCAGATGAACTTGATAAGTTAGAGCTGTGCTCCACAAGGTCATGGCTTGTCTGCATAGGGGGTAAGAATGAGTGCCCCCTTGCTTGTTTATGTACCACATTACTGTGGTGTTGTCTGTTTTTTAATAATAATTTTCCTGGATGCAGAAGGTCCTTGAAAGCTGTTAGGGCATTTTGCACAGCCAACATCTCTTTTTGATCGATGTGAAGATACATTCGGTCTGTGGTCCATTTGCCCTGAATACATTTTCCTGTCATGTGTGCTCCCCAGGCGTAATCTGAAGCATCTGTTGTTAAAGTCTGCCTGGCTGTGGGTAGAGTGAAAGGCTGACCCTTGTTGAGGTGACATGCCTGTGCCCACCATCGAAACTCCTGTTGTAGGCAGGGAATTAGTGGTATTACCGTTTCCAAGCTGTGAGAGTGGTGAGTCCAAACACTTTTTAGGTACCATTGTAATTTCCTCATATGCATTCTGGCATATGGAATTTGTGTAGTGTCAACATTTGAAACATCAGAACATGGGGAAAGGTATTTTAAGGGTCTAGTCTGTAATGGTCCTCTTTCTAGTCTGCTTTCCAGGGACCAGGAGTAGAGTTGACCTTGTTCCCTTGTTCCTGCTGTGGTACTTGGTACTTTTCTCATGACTCCATGAGGGGCTGTAATTTATTTTGTTTTTGTTGTTTGTGGATTTTGAGATTTGTGGCAGGTCTGCCCTTCATACAGGAAAAAAAAAGTGGAAGAGAACCTGTAACCACACAACATTCAGCACCCACCATTCTTGGGTGATTGCTTGCCAGTTTTTTTGAAAAAAAAAGTGTTTCCCTTCTAAGGGAGCTGCCAAAGGGAAGTTGTTGGCATTGAAGAGGTCATTGGGATTGTTCCCTGTAAGGTTGTGACTTGTCCTCACCTCCTTTTGGGTTTGAAGCACCCCACTGTCGTGGTCTGTAAGATCCTTGGGGCTGAGATCTGCCTCTTTGTGGCCTGTCTGACACTGGAAAGGACCAATTTTTAGTAGGCCAATTTCTGCTAAATCTTGGTGGCTGTACCTGTAAGAAATTCTTCACTGTTTGCATAGATTTTGCCTTATCCTCCATTTTCTTTAATACCTCCTCTGCCTTAACACCAAATAAAATATCTTGCTGTAAAGGAGCATCCAATAATTTTGCCTTAACATGATCTGGTAAGCTTTGCTCCTTTAACCAAGCATGCCTTCAAATCACAGATCCTGTAACTGCTGCTCTACAAGAAGCTTCTAATGAATCAAAACCACATTGCAAAGTATGCTTTCCCATTTGTTCAGCTGCATGCAATAAATCCTGCATTTCCTTAAAATCAGGTTGTTCTGCACTTGTACTCATTTTCTGTTTTAACTGAGACAGTAAATATTGTTGATATTTAAGCATGCAAAACTGGCAGTTTAAAGCCCTCACTGCTAAAGTTGCAGAGGTGTAAACTTTCTTCCCCCATCTGTCTAATGCTCTAGAATCCCTGTCCGAGGGAACTGGATTTTTAGACGTGGAAGCCTTTACCCCTTTGAGACCCTGGGAAATAGTTTCTGGGTCAGCAGCAGGGTTTTTATAAAGAAATTTGTGAGAGTCAGGGACTCTGTAGTACCTGTCTGGCTTGACTGGAGCAGGAGCAGGGGGTAAAGAATCTGGATTTAAACTGGATTCAGAGAACACATCGTCCACAATATCCAACACTGGCGGAATAGCAAGGGGCCTGTGCTGAGGCAATAAAAGAAAGTCTCTGAGCCTTTTCTTGGATTCTGAATAATCCTGGCCCTCCCAATGGAAATGCTCTCTCATGGTATGTAAAGTTTCCCCAAAACAGTAATCCTCAGGAAGAGAGGCTGAAGGAATAGATTCTTCAGCATCAGAGTCCTCATAGGGGGGTAAAGAATATCCCTGGTCTGAAGAGGAATCAGAATATATAGAAACCTGGTCAGAGGAATCATAGTCTGTATCCTGCCTAGGCCTTTTATCAGGAGGGGGATGGGAACCCCTGATCAGAGTAATTAAGTCTTCGGCCATTTTGAGCATCTGCTTTTTAGGCATGGAGACCTGTCCAGGTGAATGCTGTACTTGCTTCTTTGTCTTTATTGTAGTTTTAGACTTGGCTGTAAATGCAATGGTAAGTTGTGAAGGTCTGAAAACACCCTCAGAAGCCGATGCCTGCTCAGCGGCTCCGGACCCATCTGAAGGGTTAGTCTATATAGGCCCAACACCTTGAGTATCCAGAGGCCTAGGCAACGCCACGGAGTCGGTCGCGGCCTGCGGCTCTGAGGTAGCAGGTGTCAGGGGGCTGCGAAAGCGCCTCACTCAGAACCGGCGACTGGCCTAGAAGAGGCTTCGTCGTCAGTTTTGGGCCTCGGATGCCTGTCCTTGTCCTTATCCTTATCTTTGCGTTTTTTGTGAATTCCGGTCATTGGTTTTCTGACGGCATGGTATAATTAAACCTTCGGCCAAAATAATGGCGAGAAAAATCAAACAGACGTTTAATAATGCATTTGTTAAATCTAGCACAAAACCGACAACTAGTGACGTTGTGATCTGGGCCTAGGCATGGAATACAGTAAGAATGAAAATCCTTATGAGGTATTTGTTTCCCACAAGAAATACAATTATTAACTTTTACTGACATTGGTCTGAGGCAAGAAAAAGGTTCCCCAACAGGGTACTTAGCTTTATTGAAGACTTCGGATTTGAAACTGAATTTGAAATCTCAGGAGTTGGCCGACCGGCACTTGCGAGCTGCTTTTGCTTCGGGCACCGCGCAGCAAGAAAGACTGAAGAAAATGGTGTCGGCTGCATCTTATATACCCCTGGCGCACTGATGTCAGCGAAGAAGTGACAGCAACCGACGCCGGACCAAGACTTTGGAACTCTGGCAGACTGCGGGACCGCCGGACGGCAGGATAACGCAAGTGTAATGACTGCAGCAGTGAAACACGATGGACATCCAAAGGTGCAGCCACAGAAAGTAGATCCAGGTTATAAGAAAGACACCAAACAGAAAACCTCTTCCATCTGGATAAGTAGGATTTCCCAGTATTGCGTTTCTTGGCCTCCTGCAGGACCCCAAACACTTCCTCAGAAAAAAGGTGTCTATGTGGAATCAAAATCCTATCACCCACAGTGGCAGTTGAAGAGTGGACAGCTGGGGATGGATAAGAGGTCCCTTGTTTCTGTGAGTAGTTCCATGCTGTGAGGTAACTTGTGATGACTGCCCTTGGCTAAATGCAGAAGAGGGTGCCAATACTGTCTCTGCCAAAAGGGAGTCACCAACAAGATTTTGGAAGCATTATGTTGAATTTTGAGCAGGATTTTTGGAATGAGGGGAAAAGGAAGGAAAGTGTAAAGAAACATCCCATTCCAGGAAAAAGACAGGGTGTCCACCTTTCAAACCAGAGGACCTGGGACTCTGGCACAAAACAGAGGAAGTTGTTTAGAGGGGAGGCAAAAAAATTCTATCTGAAGAGTACCCCACTGGTGGACAATATCCAGAAACTCATCCCTATGAAACATCCATTCATGGGATTGAGTTATGGACATGCTCAGAGTGTCTGCCACAATGTTTTGAGCAGAGGGAATGAAAACAGCCTGAAAAGGTCACCTTATACTGGATAGCAAATTTCCACAAAAGGAGTGCCAACCGGCAATGAAGACAAGATCTTCTCCCCCGTTTGTTTACATAACACATCACTGCGGTATTCTCCATAAACACCTTGAGAGGTCCTGGGGAGAAGAGAGGATAAAGAGCCAACAGAAGAGCTCACATCTCTGACATTCATGTGCTCTTTTCTGTTGATGACACAATCAAACACCCTGCACTTTTAGGGAGCCAAATGCTGCCCCCATCCCATGTCTGAAGCATCTGTGAACAGCTCCTGACAGGGAAGAGAGGGATGAAAAGGAAGCCCTGGATTTACCGACAACTTGTATCCAACACTGGAGTTTCTCCTTGAGACAAGGTAGAAGAATAACTAAATTCGAAGGGATGAGCATCTTGAAGCCAAACTGACTTCAGAAGAAACTTTCTCATGTGGAGTTTGGTCAGAGGGAGCATAGGAATTGTGGAGGCCATGGACTCCAGAACTCTCAGAAATGTCTGGCTGTTATTGAGGCCACAGAAAGAAGAGTTTGAAAAAAAAAATTAGAGTTAAGACCTTGGGAGGAGGCAGGGATGCCAGCATAGGCACAGTCTGGATCCTGCACTCCATAAAAAACATGCTCCTGAGAAGAAGTCAGAAAAGACTTTGCGAAGTTCATTATGAACCCCAGGCTTTGCAGAAGGGACATGGCAAAATGAAAATTTTGCCATAAGATCTCTGGAGAAGATGCCTGAAACAGGAGGTTGTCCAGGTAAGGAAAGACTTGGATGCCCTGAAGCCTGCAAAAAGCAATCACAGGAGCAAGGTATTTGGTGATTACTCTAAGGGCAGTAGGAAGGCCAAAGGGCAAAGAACAGAAATGCAAATGCCAGGAAGCATCAGAGAAATGTAAAAACTTCCTAAAAAGGGGATGAATAGGAATATGTAGATAAGCATCCTTGAGATCAAGAGACATCATATAAGCCTGAGGAAGCAAGAGGGAACAAAGTCTGAAGAGACAATATTCGAAAGGAGGGCAACTTCAGAAAAGTGTTTAGATGAGAGAGATCTAGAACTGGTCCCCAAGTACCCTCTTTCCTGGGCACTAGAAACATCTTGGAGTAACACACTCCTCCTTGGGACACAGGCACCACTTGAATAGTAGTACCCTGAATCAAAGCATCTCAAAGCACCACTGGAAAGAGGGCTAAGGAATTCCCATAAAAGGGGGAAGAGAATTCCAGACCATGAAATAACCCTGGCAGATAATGAGCAGAACCCAGGAAATCTTAAGTAATCTTTAACCAAACAAGGAGAGAGAGAGAGGTGGGCAAAGAGAAAAAAGGAAAGTGGCTGGTAAGAATACTATAGTCAGACAGCATCGGGTTTATCAGGAAAAGGAGACTTCTGGGGCACAGAAGTCGGAGTAGGTTTTGAAGGAGGACCCCACTTGCCACCCTTCTTACTCTTAGGAGTGCAAGACTGCCTATGAACAAAGCTGGCTTATTGGGGTAATTTCTCTGAAATTTAGGCACAGGAGAAACAAATACACGTTTAATCTCCTGTAAAGCCTTGCCCTTGTCCTGAAGGGACTTAAACACTTGTTTGGTGAAGTGTTGCTGCTTTATTTTCCAGAGAAGCATACATCAAAACTCAGCCTTAATATTGTCAGGCAAAGGTTGAAGCTAAAGCCAAGAATACCTCAGAGACACAAAAGCAGCAGCCCTAGAAGAAGCATCTGCTGCATCATAACTACACTTCAGGGAATGACGAGCCACCTGGGAGGAAGTCCCTAACAGGGAAATACATTCAGAGTCTGGAAGATCAGAAATCACCTGACAGGCCTGGGGAAGGACAGCCAACAAGTACCTGAACATATGGGTCTAATAATCAACAGCTCTAAAAGCCAAGGTAGCAGAGGTATAAACCTTTTTGCCTAGTCTTTCCATGGTTCTGCTATCTTTATCAGATGGCAGAAAGTTAGGAGAAGGAAGCAATTGAGATGGCTTGTCAGAAGCTTCAGACACCACCGAGGGGTCAGCAGAATACACTTGTGCAAGAATTTACAGTTCTTCGGCACCCTATAGAACCTATCAGGTTTCTTGGTGGCAGGGGGCTGACAGGCATTAGAGGCATCCAGCAAAGTTGCCAAAACAGGAAGGACAGCAGCAGGTCTCCATCTGCAACAAAGTACAGCTGTGTAAAACCTTACCATACAGTAGATACCCTTGCCTTCACTGCTGCAGTTTTCATAACTTATGGGATTCATTGCCATAAAGCCCATCATCCGGCCAGCCTACAAAAGTCTACCATTGCTTTAGGGTATGCTGAACATCACCTACACATTCCTTGCATAGAGTAGGGCATAAAGGTGACGTTCAGGTGTACCATCCTTGGAACTCATTGCCATAGTAGGAACAGCAGTCCAAGGATAATCAAAGAGAACCTGCACATCCAGGAAGAAAAAAAATGACTAGGGAGATGGAGTGAATACTGCAGCAGTGAAGGTAAGGAAATCTACCATTAAGATTTTACACAAGTGTACTATGTTCTTACATTCACTGCTGCAGTATTCATAGCTTACGGGAGAATGCCAAAACTAAAGAAGAAATTTCGGAAGAGGAAGCAGCAGTAGAGCCCTCTAAGAAGCCATGAAGAATGGCATTAGTACATAATTAGTGTCTGAGCCCTTAAAAAAAGCACCAGAAGACGCTACAGCTCTAGTAGAATGAGCCTTTACAGAGGAAGGAAGGAAGGTCTTGCCATGAAAAGTGTAACAAAGAAATAGCCTTTGAAATCCAAGTAGAAATAGTTTGCTTGGAAACATCCAATCCTAAAGACCTAGAATGGAAGAAAATAAACTGATCAGACTTTATGATAGCTCTAGTCTTATCCAAATAAAATCTGAGCTTTCTATGCATGTCTAAGGTATGCAGCACCCTCTCACTGTCAAGACTGCGAAGAGAGGAAAAACGTAGGCAAATTAACACACTGATGAAGTGACTAAATCACCGTGGGCATAAATGAAAAATTTGTATACAAGGACACCCTGTCCTCATGAAATATCAAAAAAAGATGGACAGACCATAGGTGCTTGCAACTTAAGATACTGATCTGGCAGAAGTAAGAGCTAACAAAAGAACCATCTTCCAAGAACAATGTTGCAAGGAAGCTGAAACAGCAGGCTCAAAAGGAGCCTTAGTTAATTTTTCCAGAAAGAAATTAAGAACTCATGGATGAGGAGCAGGCTTCCTGGGAGGTCTAATATTAGGGATGCCTTTAAGAAATTGCTTAGCCTCAAATCTAGACGCTAACAGGGGCATTAAAGGCAAACAAGCAGAAAAAGCTGATAAGTGGACCTTAATGGAAGTATAGGCCAAACCAGCATTAAGCAACTCACACAAATAAGACAGAACCAAAGGAACATACACAGTAGGTGGGTCCAGTCACAAGAAAGACACCAAATAGAAAACCTCTTCCATTTAGCTAAGTAAGACTTCCTAGTAGTAGGTTTCCTGGCATCCTGCAAGACTTGCAGCACGTCCTCAGAAAAAAGGTGTCTATGAGGGATCAAAACCCTATCGCCCACAGTGTCAGCTGAAGCGTGGACAGGTGGAGATGGATGAGAGAGTCCTTGTCTTGTGTAAGTAGATCCACCCTGTGAGGTAACTTGCGATGACTGCCCTTGGCTAAATGCAGAAATAGAGGGAGCCAATGCTGTTGCTGCCAAAAGGGAGTCACCAACAAGATTTTGGGAGCATGCTGTTGAGTCTTGAACAGGACTCTCAGAATGACAGGAAGGGGAGGGAATGCATAAAGAAACATCCTCTTCCAAGAAAATGAGAGGGTATCCACCTACCACACCAGAGAACCTGGGACTCTGGCACAAAACAGAGAAAGCTGTCTGTTTAGCGGGAAGGCAAAGAGGTCCACTTGAGGAGTACTCCACTGGTGAACAATGTCCAGAAACATTCCTGTGAAGCATCCATTCGTGAGATTGAGTGAAGGATCTGGTTCAGTGTGTCTGCCACAATGTTCTGATCTGAAGCAATATAAACTGCCTGAAGAGTCACTTGATACTGGACAGCCAGATCCCATACACCAGAGCAGGCAAAGAAGGTAAGATTGTGTTGCCCCCTGTTTGTTGATGTACCACACAACTGTGGTATTGTCTGTGAATACCTTGAGAGGCCACGGAGAGAAAGAGAATGAAAGGCCTGAAGAGCCAGCATAAGGACTCTTCGCTCTGACGGTGATGTCCTTCTGCTAACGAGGTGGCCACACTCTCTGAACCTTCAGGGAGTCAAATGTTGCTCTCCACCCCACATCTGAAATGTCTGTGAACAGATCCTGAGAGGGAAGAGGAAGATGAAAAGGAAGCCCTGGATTCAGAGACAACTGTTGAATCCACCACACAAGTTCCTTCTTCAAACAAGAGAGAAGAGGAACTGTAAAAGTCTAGAGGACGTGCATGCTGAAGCCACACCGACTTCAGAAACCACTGGAACTTCTTCATGTGGAGTTTGGCCATGGGAGCATCAGAATGGTAGAAGCCATGAACTCTAGAACTTGCAAACTCCCTGGCTGTAATGGAGGCCAGGGGACGAAGAGTTTGAAAGTAAGAAATGAAAGTCAAGGCTTTTGAAGGGGGCAGGAATGCCAGCATTAGCACAGTCTGAATCCTGCAACTCAGAAAGACATGGTCCAGAGAAGGAGTCAAGGAAGACTTTTTGAAGTTTATCATGAACCTCAGGCTCTGAAGAAGAGAAATGGTAAAATGAAGACTTTGCAAAATTACCTCTGGAGAAGATGCCAGAATCAGCAGGTTGTCCATATAAGGAAATATTTGGATCAATTGAAGCCTGCAAAAAGCAATCACAGGAGCAAAGCATTTGGTGAACACCCCTGGAGCAAATCACAGGAAGCAGAAAAATGCAAAAACCTCCGGAAAAGAGGCTGGAGGCAAACAGTCCGACGGTTAAAAACAGCATTCGGACTGGCAGCATTGTACACCTGAACATCATCTTTATGCCTTACACGACATGAGGAGTGTGTATGTGATGTTCGGCGTACCTTAAAGCAATGGCAAACTTTGGTTGACTTGCCAGATAATGGACTTCACAGCAGGGAATTCTTAAGTTACAAATACTGCAGTGGCGAACTTAAGGACATCTCATAATACAATTTATTTTATCTCAGAAAGTACTCTATCATCCTACAGATTGTCCCCAGAAGAATCTCTTCAAAAGAAGCATCAGGGCTGGTAGATTCTTCTTCCTCTTATCCATAATCCAAAGGAGAGGAAATCTGGGAGGAGTAAGCAAGGGATTCCTCATCTGACTCCACCTCCTCCTCAGAGGAATCCCATTCTCTGGATCTCTTAAGGGGAGTAAAGGACCAAGGGGGTGCTAGAACAGAAACTCCCTAAGGAGGTCTTAGCCATCGAAGCACTAAACAAGCCTTAACTGAAGGACTGAAATTCACTCTGTGGATCTGTAGGAGCTGGAGAAATAAGTTTACTTTTCTGCTTTTTCTTTAATGGTACATCCATCTTATAAGATTTAGAAGGCTCTGACCCCAGATGGCATTCAATGATTGTAGTACGGACTTCTTCACTGACTAAAATTTGAGGAACACCCCTAGGCCCCTTGGAGATTATCAGCCGTGGTTGCCCTGAATGTCCGAAACAGACATCTACAATGCCTCCTCACATGTGCCTACGGTCAGATCCCCACCGGCCTCCAGCACAGTTACAGCAAAAGAATCCAGTGATAAAGTTGGGTGAACCTCCAGTGTTTCACTCACCTCTGGAGAGATGTCTGGTGGAGGATGTACAGCAGAAGATTCTGGCCTAGATTTCTTGGCCACCTTCTTCACGGATAGCTGTCCCTTGGAGCAGGAAAAGTCCTCCATTGTGTCTTTAGCAAGAAGCTTAAAACACTGATTCTCAAGATAAAGTGCCAAAGAAGAAAGCCTACTAGAAAGGGTCTTGGGAACAAAGACATGACAGATTGAACAGGATGTATTGCCTTGGTGCTTCGCACGACTAACAGACACGGTTTGTGATGGCCTTTATGGGGGAATCTGTCTCCCACATTGGCATTTATGCTTCTTGGATGACATGAAACCCCACAAGCAACAAAAGACTAAAGATAGAGAAGACAAGAAAAACCCAAATGGGGACTTATCTGCAGTGGCTTGGTTAACCAGCAACAGGACAGGCATTCAAACAGATGATCACCAGATAGCATTCGGGCTGGTGGCAAAAGGTCTGAGGATGATATGCCAGGTCACCACCTTTATGCCCTACGCTACTCAAGGAGCACACACCTGACGTATGGTGCATCTTAAAGGCTTTGGTATACTGGCCAGATGTCGGCCGCCCTTGGCAGGGGGGTCCCTAATGTAATGAATACTTCAACAGTGAAATTGGAGGACATCACCATAGGTTCATAGGTAGGTACTAGGCTATTGGCTTTAGGGCCTATATAAGCCTAGCCAAATGTACCCTGGCTTTCTCCACCCAAGAAAATTATTTTCCTGTGCCACTGTCGAGCAGAGCCACAGAAGTGATCCCCGGAGTGAATTTCCCATCTCCCATCCAATCATCAAGATTTTTCTTGAACAGTGCTAATGAGGAGCTTTGTTTGATATAGATAGGTAGTTTGTTCCAGAGTATGGGAAGTCTCTGGGACAGGAATCTATCCCTCCAGCATGTTCTGTTTATTGTGGTGACGAGGTTTAGGTCCCTAGAGCGTGTAGCTCGTAGGGATTGGGATTTCTTTAAGTGGAGCATGTCTAAAAGCTCTGGGTTTGACATAGCTTTGTGTGTTAGGCAGAGATCGCCTCTGAGTAGGCGATATGCAACGGAGTAAAGCTGCAGTTTTTTGAGACGGTCTGCATAGGGCATCTCTTTGAGGCTGGTAATCCTCTTTGTGAGGTATTTCTGTGGCCTTTCCAGTTGTTGTAGATGTCTTGTGAGGTACATACCAAAAGGGGCATTGTACTCTATAATGGGTCTAATGAGTGTCGAGTAGATGGGAACAATGACCTCTTTTTTCCTGGATGAGAAAGCTTTTGTGATGAGGTGTGCTACATAGAAGGATTTCCTGACTACTGTGGCGATGTGATTATCAAAGGAGAGACTCCTGTCCACCTGTGTCCCAAGGTCTCTTATCACACTTTCGGTGTTAAGTAGACTACCACCTATGTGGTAGTTCATGGGTACTGAGTTTTTACCAAAAGGAATGACAATGCACTTTTTGGCATTGAGCTTGAGGCCATGGCTTTGACACCAGGCATCTGTCTCAGCAAGGCCCTTTTGTAGGATGTCCACATCTTTTGGAGTTTTGATTACGGCTCCTAGTTTGCAGTCATCTGCGAACATAGCTAGCCAAAGACCTTCTGTGTTGGCCTGTACTTCAGAGAAGTAGATACCAAACAGGAGAGGACCCAGGACTGAACCCTGTGGTACTCCACTTGTCACTGGTCTGAAGCTGGATTTGGAGTCTGCTACTTTCACAGTGTGGGTTCTGTCAGTGAGCCAGTTGGCAACCCATCTTGTGGCATAGGGATCTATACCTAGTTTAGTGAGTTTATCTATAATTCCAGAGTGAGGGATGGTGTCAAAAGCCTTGGCGAGATCTAGATAGGCTGTGTGAACCACCTTACCCTCATCTACGGCTTTGGTGACTGCTTCAAAGAAGTCTATCAGGTTTAGGAGACATGATCTGCATTTTACAAACCCGAACTGGGTGGGGTCCTGAGTTTGGAGATTACCAATGTCATTGTTTATAAGTTCCATGATGATATGCTCCATAGCCTTGCAGATCAGGCTTGTTAGGCTAATGGGGCCATAGTTTCCGGGGTCTGTGGTGGCTCCCCCTTTGTGGAGTGGGACAACTGTCACTGTGCGCCATTCAGTGGGCACATAGCCTGAGGTGAGGCTATGATTGAACATGGTACTTAAGTGGGGTGCCAGTTCGTTCTGTAGTTCATGCAGAACACAGCCTGGGATGTCGTCAGGTCCCATGGATGCTGTGTTCTTGGCTTTGGATAGTGTGTTTTTTACCTGTGCAGCCATGATTACAGGAACTTTGCATTCTTCTGGTATAGAGATGGGCCATTTAGGGGATGACAGAGGGGTAAAGTTAGCACTGAACCTATCTGCCAGGATGTTGGCAATATCCGTTGGTTCTGTATATTTAGTGCCATAGTGCTGTAACTCAGAGCAGATCTGAATGTTGCCATTGAGATTCTTGACATAGCTATAGAATGCTTTGTGGTTGTCTTTAGAGTCCGTGGCGAATTTGTTTTCATAACTAGCTTTGGAGGATTTTAAGAGGGATCTCAGCTTCTTATTGAAGCTGACCAGGGAGTTTCTCCAATCATGGGATTTTACTCTTTTTTTGCAACAGTTTCTTTCTTCTGTTGTAGAGTTTGTTTATGGCAGGGGACCACCAGACTGGCTTCTTTTTTTGGAGGATAGCATCTTGGTTCTGTTAGGGAATGCACGATCCATGCACTCATGTAAGTGCTTATAAAGTCCATTTGTGTAGGAATCAGCAGTCATACCTCTATTGTCTGTCAGCATGGGTGTCGTGAAGTTTGCCACTTCTGTCTTAAGAAGCGTGAAGTTGGCTTTGGAGAAATTTTTTACTGTGGTTTCCCTAATAGGGGGTGGGGGAGGGATGTGGATGTCTAGGATGATTAGCTTATGGTCGGATCTGACCAATGAGGAATTGACCTCTGGTGTGGAGCACCGGTTGCCCATGTTGGTAATAACCAGGTCTAGGATATTGCTGCCCCTGGTAGGGGTGTGGATAAGTTGATCCATGGCATTGGAATTTATGAATTCCAGAAAACGTTGAGCACAAGAGTTGGTACATGAGTAGTTTTCCCAGTTAATGGTAGGGTAGTTGAAGTCGCCCATTATTTGAGTGTTAGATTGTACCCTAATATTTTCTAGTGTATTAAGAAATGAGGAGTGGGAATCCTGGGGCATGGTGGGGGATCTGTAGCAAGCTACAATTTGGATTGCGGTCTTGCCCAGAGTTAGTTGCACTTGGATAATCTCGGATGCATTATGCTGAGCAACTAGCCTGGAGGTGTGGATATCCTTAATGAATATGGACACGCCTCCGCCTTTAGTGTTTCGGTCCAGGTTAGGTGGCCGAAAGGTGTGGTATGAATTATAGCCTGGCAATGCAGGGGTACTCTCTGGAGCCTTGAACCAGGTCTCTGTCACTGCACAGATGTCGATGTTCTCCATTTTAAGGAGTGCCTCAAGAGAGTGCATTTTGAGGTTTAGCCTTCTAGCACTGAGTAGCAGTACCCTCAGATTCTTCTTGCCTGTACCTGTTAGGGTGGTGAATTTGTCATTTGAACCTTGCCTAAAAAAGGCACTATAGGGGTGGCTAGAGCCTTAGCCAGTATCCAGAATCCCAAGGGCGACAGGTGCAGGCTGCTACTTTTACTGCTCGGTTCTTCAGTTCAGACCACAGCTTGTGTATCTTGTGCAAAGTATGCACATCTTCACAGTGTGTCCACGTGTTTTTTTTTTTCTCTAGGTGTTCCTACTTCCTACTGCATTCCAGATATGTGCTATATATGAATCTGTGCTCTATCAAACTGTCTGCAGATAAGAGGAGCCTTGGCAGGACTGATTGTAATTTGCCCATTCAACCTTTTCTAAGGATCAGTGGGGGAGGGTCAGGGTTTTGAAGTGTGACCATAAAGAAGGTTCAGGATATTTCCATTGAGAAACCAAGATATACTATTATACCCCGACTGAAGTGTACAGGATCATCCTTCAAGTTTACAGTAACTGTATGAGTTGTGTGGGGAGTCCGAATGGAAGCTTGGAGTATGTTTTGTTTTAGAAGTGTACAGAGATGACACAGTTTAAAGACAATGTAACATGCCATAGGGAAGATGCTGGGTGAGTAAGACAGACGTTACAGAGATGATGCTGTTAAGTTGCAGTGAGGTATCTAGTATGTTAGGAAACAAGGCCTTACTAATTTTAATGATGTTAGCATCCAAAAAAGGGATAAAAATGCAGAAATCAAGGGTTAGACTCACTTGGGAAGATGTGCGAGGTATTATAAAATAAATAAAGCCACTGCAGGCAGGCTTGTTAGCCAGGGAAAATAGCGATGGGAAAGAAAAGAATGATAGAGAGAACTGAAAATGATGCAAACACAAATCAGCAGTAAAGAACATGTAGGATTATTGGCTGGTAAATATATACAGTGTAAAATGTTAAAGTTTATGAAAAAAAGGGTATGTAAACTCAAGTAGACTGTATGACTGATGTGATGTTGAGAAGAATTTTGGATGCATCCATCCATCAACCCCTTTTTCCCTTTTATGCACATGGGGTCAGGGTGTCACCAACAGTGTCAGTCATCTAGAGCTAAGGCTTACACCGCCAGGTAGCTAGCCCTGCTGTAGTACTTCTTCAACACCACTTCCATTTACACATACCTAAGGCCAATTTCATGTCTCCAATACACCTATTGCATGTCCCTGAAATGTGGAAAGAAACCGAAGCACCCAGGGAAAACCCGCACGAACACAAGAAGGACATGCAGACTCTGTACAGAATCCCACCCCAGCCAAGAACTTAACTGGGAAGTCTCTTGTTGTGAGGCGACAATGCTATCTGCTGGGCCACCGTGCATGCATTTGTTTGATAACTTATAAGTTCAGAAAAGCTGTATTCAAAAAATAAAAAATGTTCACAAGTGTATCTGTCCTGCAATGAGCTAGCACTCTGTTCATGAGTTATTCCATCTTATGACCACTCAGTCCTAGCCTAGGGTCAGGCCATACTGTGACCCTGAAACTAGGGGGCCTTGTGTGTAAAGTCTACTACATTTCACTTGCAGCTCTACCATCCACCTTATCATCCTGTCACTATATCCCATGTTAATCTACAATAATTCTGTGAATGGTTCATCACCCAGGCCCATGCTTACACTTAAAAAGGATAGCAGAACTTGTCAGACATTTGGGATGCATGACTAGGCTTAAAAATGCCCTTGTGGTCATTAGCCTAGTAAACACCTATGAACCTATGAAAAGAATTATATATACCTGAATATTACAGACTCCTACTTTGTTAGACGTACCTCTGTATTGTAAAAATGTTTTTACATGCCAGATATTGTATTACACAAACTCTCACTATGTTAGACTGAAGTACAGTTGTGTAAGAACTTACCATGACAGTAGATGTCCCACTGATCACTGTTGTTGGGTTCATAATGAATGGGTTATCACAGCTGACATCCAGCCAGGGTACCAAAGCACTGCCTTCCCAGGATCGTACATCTGACGTGTGACCTCAACTCAAAAGCACAGAGGCAGATGTGTGGGTGTAATTCCTTAGACTCTCTCCAAGCCAGTAGCCTGAAGACCTCTGACAGTGAGAAGTACAGGCCAACACAGAAGGTCTTTGGCTAACGAAGTTCGCAGATGACTGCAAACTAGGAGCAATAATCAAAACTCCAAAAGATGTGGACATCCTACAAAAGGGCCTTGCTGAGACAGATGCCTGGTGTCAAAGCCATGGCCTCAAGCTCAATGCCAAAAAGTGCATTGTCATTCCTTTTGGTAAAAACTCAGTACCCATGAACTACCACATAGGTGATAGTCTACTTAACACCGAAAGTGTGATAGGAGACCTTGGGACACAGGTGGACAGTAGTCTCTCCTTTGATAATCACATCGCCACAGTAGTCAGGAAATCCTTCTATGTGGCACACCTCATCACAAAAGGTTTCTCATCCAGGAAAAAAGAGGTCATTGTTCCCCTCTACTCGTCACTCATTAGACCCATTATAGAGTACAATGCCCTTTTGGTATGTACCTCACAAGACATCTACAACAACTGGAAAGGCCACAGAAATACCTCACAAAGAGGATTACCGGCCTCAAAGAGATGCCCTATGCAGACAGTCTCAAAAACTGCAGCTTTACTCCGTTGCATATCGCCTACTCAGAGGTGATCTCTGCCTAACACACAAAGCTATGTCAAACCCAGAGCTTTTAGACATGCTCCACTTAAAGAAATCCCAATCCCTGTGAGCTACACGCTCTAGGGACCTAAACCTCGTCACCACAATAAACAGAACATGCTGGAGGGATAGATTCCTGTCCCAGAGACTTCCCATACTCTGGAACAAACTACCTATCTATATCAAACAAAGCTCCTCATTAGCACTGTTCAAGAAAAATCTTGATGATTGGATGGGAGATAGGAAATTCACCCTGGGGATCACTTCTGTGGCTCTGCTCGACAGTGGCACAGGAAAATAATTTTCTTGGGTGGCGAAAGCCAGGGTACCTTTGGCTAGGCTTATATAGGCCCTAGGGCCAATAGCCTAGTACCTACCTATGAACTAGTCAGCTGGAGGGGCGAAGCACGAAGTGGTAAGTAGATCCCTTTTGTTCTAAGATGCTATTCACAGTACGGGGACAAAGTGAGAAATAGTGGCAGTAGGATTACAAAAAAGGAATGTAGGTGGGAAGGAATACTGCAATAGTCTCAGTAGGATATTTATTGTTATGTTAAGTTCTTACACAGCTGTGCTATGTCCTAACTGAAATCACTGTTGCGGTATTCATAATGAATGGGCGATTTCCAGAGCTGAGGAGGATGTAAAGATGGATGGTTACTAAGCTACAAAACAGTCCAAAAGGCTGAAAGGACTGATCTAGCGAAGGCAGCCCTAGACCTTTAGAAGGCATCAATCCTGTAGTGTTTAGTGAAAGTGTGTACAGAGGACCAGGTGGCAGCTTCTAGCATGGTCCTTGCATCCACCCCTTTATAGAAGGCCCCAGATGATGCTACTCCCCTAGCAGAATGAGCTCAAGGGCATGAGGGCAATGATTCGCCAAGTAGAGAATAACAAGAGGCCATGGCCTTAGAGATCCAGCTTGCAATTGTTTGCTTGGACATTGGTTGGCCCACTTTTGAGTGCATAAAGCAGACATACAAACACAGTTGGCCACATTTTCTAACGGATTTAGCTTTGTCCAAATAAAATCTTAACTGTCTGTGAACATTTAGAGAGTTTAGCCACCTTTTCCCCTTGTTCTGTGGATTGGGAAAGAAGGTACAGAGATTTATATCTTGGTTAAGTGACAGTTTATTCACTACTTTAGGTATGAACAATGGGTTAGTTCTCAAGATTACACGCTTTGTGAAAAATAAGAAAGGGTAGGATGTCCATGAGAGCCTGAAGCTCAGACTCTCTAACATGAAGCCAGACGAATGGTCTTCCTGGTGCAGAACTTGAGGTTTGCTGAGACTGCTGGTTCAAAGAGGCAAAGTAAGTTTTTCTAGTACAAAGTTGAGATCCCAAGGAGGGGTAATGGGCTACCTTGGTGGTCTAAGTTGCAGCAACCTTTTAAGGAATAACTTGACCTCAGGTCTAGACATAAGAGGAAGACTGAGGGATAGACACGAAGAGACAGACAACAGGTGGGCTTTGATGGAAGAGTAGGCCAGACCTGTATGCATGAGCTCATATGGATATTTGGTAATGCAGGTACCACTGATTTGTTGGGGGTACTGTCCATTCCTGTGGTGCCACACATCTGGTTATGCTGTATTTTCGAGAGTGGTCGTTCTCCTGGCATCTTGGAGAACCTTAACAACGTCCTCTGAAAAATGGGAATTAGAACCTTATCATCCACAGCGTTAAGTTCAAGGATGACAGGTTGGGTTATAGTAGTGACCCCCCTTATGCTGGATGAAGAGATCCGCTTGTAGTGGCAGTTTGAAGTAGCTGCCACTGGTTAGGTGGAAAAGAAGACGAAGCCAAAGCAGTCTTGGCCAAAAGGAGATCACTAGCAAGAGTTCTGGCTTTTCTTTTTCGACATTTAGAAGAACCCTTGGGATGAGAGGCAGAGGAGGAAAGGCATACAGAAATCTCCCTGTCCACTGAAAGCACCTGTCCTCCAGGCTGAGAGAGGATGGCCCCTGGTGCAAAACAGAAATAGCTGTTTGTTGATCTCTGATGCAAAAAGGTCTATCTAAGGTGTCCCCCAACAGTGGAGGATGTCCAGGAAGACTGGTCTGAAGGTTTCTTCATGGGGATCCTCCAAGGTCCTGCTTAATGCATCTGCCAGCACACCATCCTGTGATGGAATGTATATGGTTACTAAACGTATGTTTTTCTGGGTGACAATCTCCCAGGCAGGTTGTGCTGATCTGCACAGTTGGTGAAACTGGGATCCTCCTTGCTTACTTATGCACCCCATGACTGTGGTGTTGCCTGTGATCATTCATAGAGGACCAAGGCCTCCAGACATGGGAAAAGAGATGAACAGCTTGCATGAGGGCCCTCATTTCCTTCATTTTGATGTGTTCCTTTAACAGTTTTAGTTGCCACCTGTCTCGATTCTTGTGTGTCCCTGTTCAGGTTTCCCGTGCCTCATCTGAGGCATTTGTGCCATTTCTTGAACTAGAAGTGGTGGGGTGAAGAGAAGTCCTGGGTTGAATTTTATCTGGTCCCTTCATCATTAGAATTCTTGCCTGAGACAAGGCAATAGAGGGATTACCATGTCTAGAGGATTAGTGTGCTGGGACCAACTGCCTTCAGGTACCACTGGATGCTTCTCACATGCAGTCTGGCTAGAGGGAGCACTGGAATCTCACATGCAGTCTGGCTAAGGGAGCACTGGAATCTCACATGCAGTCTGGCTAGAGGGAGCATTGGAATCTCACATGCAGTCTGGCTAGAGAGAGCACTGGAATCTCACATTCAGTCTGGCTAGAGGGAGCACTGGAATCTCACATGCAGTCTGGCTAGAGGGAGCACTGGAATCTCACATGCAGTCTGGCTAGAGGGAGCACTGGAATCTCACATGCAGTCTGGCTAGAGGGAGCACTGGAATCTCACATGCAGTCTGGATAGAGGGATCATTGGAATCTCACATGCAGTCTGGCTAAAGGGAGCAATGGAATCTCATATGCAGTACGGCTAGAGGGAGCACTGGAATAGTTACAATGAATGTCAAGGCCCTTTATCTCCCTTGCTCAGCACTGGTTGAGGGAGCTCAGGTTGCAAAAGTAAACTGCAAGGCTCTGCACTTTTTCCTGAGGTAGACAGGTCAGCATCCTTACGGTGTCCAGTCTACAACCTAGGAAACTATGTTCTGAGCTGGCTGCAGGGAGGACTTCTTGTAGTCGACAGTGAACCCTAACTGTGAAAGGAGGTTGAGGGTTAGCTGGAGGCATTGCAGGTGTACCAAAGAACAGGAGGTTTTGATTAAATGCATCATTTAAGTAGAGAACATCTAGATTCACTGTGTTCTACAGATATCATTTACTGGTACCAGACACTTCGTGAAAACTCTTGAGGCTGTGGAAAGCCCAAAAAGCAAAACAGTAAACTGAAAGTGAGATTACCCTACATAACACCTAAGGTATCCTCCAAAGAGGATAAAAAGGAACATGGAGGTAGGCATCTTTTACATCTAGCAATACTAGAAAAGCCTGAGATAGAATGAATGGAAGCAGAGTGTGCAGGGAAAACGCTCCGAAAGTTGGCACTTTGAGAAATGTGTTTAGTAGACAAATCTAATATGGGTCTCCACTGCCTTTCTTTCCTAGATACTAGGAAAAGTGTTGAGTAAAAGCCCTTTCCCACAGATTCATGCAGTACTGGTTCTATTGTGCCTTGTGCCTGTAGTTCCCATAGGATTGGTGGAAGCACGTGGATCTGGTGGTGGTGAAGAGTGGGTGGCATACCATTTAGAGGAGAGATTTCCATCCAAGTCATGGTGTAGCCATTTTTTTTATAACAGAAAGCACCCATTGGTCTGTGGTAATCTCTTCCCATACGGAGACTGACTGGGTGACCCTTTTTGAAAGAGCAATGGCCAGGGTAGGCGGTTGGAGGAGAGACTGTGTAGATAGTCAGATATTTGTCTCCAAAGGGAGGTCCGTCAGAAGAGGACTCTCTCTGTGGTATGTCTGGGAATCTCTTTCTGGGGCCGTCCTGTGTTTCTGCCGAGCCTAGGATCTCTAACAAAGAGGTGAGTTTTGTTGGGTAATTCCTCTGGTATCTAGGAACAGAGGTTAGCAGAAGCTGTCTGCAGTCTTTCATGGTTTTTTCCTGCTCTTTGGGGGTTTTGAAAAGATTGGCTGCCTGAGGTCCAAACCGGAGAAAGGGAAATCTATATTTTTAGCTTTCAAATCTTCCAGTATGGGTTGATTGAGCAACCATGCATACTTGCAGAAGACAGAACTGGTAAAAGTTGCTCTGAACAAAGCCTCTACAACATCTTAACTAAATTTAACGCTGGGTCTGGTTACTTGTGTAGCCTGATTAAGTAAAGACATTTCTTGCCTAAAATAAGTGCCTTATGAATCCACCACTACTTAGTTTAAGGAATGGATATCAAATACTTGCTCATTTCGGTTTGGTAATTTATAACCTTGAATGTCAAAGTAGAGGAGGTATAAACCTTTGTACCCCAACTATCCATAGTCCTCCTAACCTTGTCTGAAGGGAGGGCACTGACATTAGGGTGGAGTTTAGAAGGTTTATCAGGACAGAGGTACTGCAGAGGGGTCTGGAAGAGGTTTTTAAACAGATTTTAAAGTCTATGATGACCTTAAATTCTTGTCTGATCTTTTGGGGACATGAGGCTGCGAGTCAGGGACAGCAGAAGTGGACTGAAAGGCATGCAAGAAGGCCACAAGAACAAGGGGAACTGAGGAAGGGGGTGTAGCGTCATTTCCAAGAGAAAATCCCACTCAAAATGCTTAAACATGTCTATATCATCTCTCCAAAAGAAGCTCCTCCCATAGGAAAATCAGGAGAAAGGAAATTATCTTCATCTGAATGAACTTGGTCAAAGGAGTGCATCTAAGCAGGAAATTATCTGAATCATAAGCCTTCTCATCTTCAGGAGGAGGTAAATCCACAACAACTTTTCGAGGGGTAGGTAGGTGGGGTGCTAGGAAGAAAAGGATGGTGGCTTCAGGACCATAATGGCCTTGTACAAGCCTTGGGAAAGGTCTATCCATTCCTTCTCCCTAGGAGGAAGGGCAGAAGTTGCACATTTAGTTTTTTGGCATTTCTTCGTTGGTGTGATGTCTGCTTGAATGAAGCTTGGTGGTTCAGATCCCTCATGTACCTCAGTAAGTTTACCTGGGATCTCGTCCCTAACTAGTAGCTGGGGAACGCCATCTAGATCCTCTGAGATGATAAAGATATGTGGTTCATTTTATCTTTGGGTTCCCCAGTCATAAGAGTAGTGTCAGTGGTGCAACAGGTAGCACACTTGCCTTTAGTGCAAAAGGCTGTGAGTTCTATTCCCACACCAGGTAGAGCGATTACAGACACTGCAGTGCAGTACAAGAGGGGTGCTGCACTCCTGAGTGTGTCATCCTTAGGATGAGACATTAAACCGAGACTCCATCTGCTTGAGTTGGTTGTAGCTCATGTGGATGTAAAAGATCCCACAGCACCTGCCCTGGCCAAATTACCCCTAATAGTATAAATATCACCTTGGGTTTCCCATTAAAACAGCCTATTAGCCTAGTGGGGCTAAAATAAAATAAAAAAGATCCTCTGATGGGGCCTTCTGTAGAGGACATCAGAGATGGAAACAAACATATCTTGGGCTCTGAAATCTCAGTAGATAAATCAGTCAGAAAGAGTCGACTGAGATTCTGGCCTTTTAAGCTTCTTACGTGGCATGAGTATATCTGGGGAAGCAGAATCCATCATCTTAGAGTAGGTCAAGCATTTAAGATGTTGGACCGCCAGAAAATTGAGTGATAACAAATGGGACCACTATGTCTTGGGTGCAAACACTTGGTAAATGAACAGACCTTATAGTTGTGTTCTGCTCCTAAGGTGAAAGGACACTGGGCATGCAAGTCTTCGTATGCCGATCGCACTTGCACTTAGCTCTCCTAGCAGACATCTAATACTGGTAAGCAAGAACACTTTAGAGTGCAAAGGAAGGTTCCCCAATGGGGCACTGTTTACCCGAAGCAACAGTACCAGCATCCAAACAACAATCAGCCTGATGAATACACAACGTGCATTTGGCCCGGCTGCGAGACTGTCTAAAGATTTATGCTCATACATCCACCTACATACCCTACACTTACAATTTTAGGTCACACGTCAGGCATTCGACCCTAAGAAGTTAACACTTTGGTACCCCGGCCAGAAATCAGAAGCAATAACCTATTCATTATAAATACAACACTGATTTCAGTCAGGACATCATCTATGATGTTGCTATGTTTCTGCATTCTTAACATTGTTTTTCTTCTAGTCAGCAGCACTGTAAACTACTTCTGTGTCTATCATCACTTTGTACTCGCTTCTCCTGGGCTGCACCTGAAAACAATCCACCAAATCAGTGCTCTACCCTGGTCAACAAATGCTAAGTAAATAAATATGTGGGTATGTGGAGAATGAACGAATGAATGAATCACACACACACACATATATGCATGTGTGTGAACACTGACCCTGAAAATCCATGACCAGTCTCATTGGAAATGCTGCCATAACACAGGACCATGAGGAGATGCACAAAGAAAATAGAAAGTGAAGGCAATGATGAAATCCGTCCGGCATAGTACCATAGCAGGAAAGGCCAGAAACATTTCTTACTGAGCCTACATAAAAGGCCATCATCTTTTAGTCATCAATGCTCACTGAGGCAGTCTGGCTTCTGAAAGACCATAATCTTCCTGTCCACAGCAGCTGATAAGAAACAAACACTATCTTGTCTAACCAGTCTAATAGCACAGAATTTAGCAAATGTCCTGGGGCAGCAGTAGTAGATAGAGGAATCACCTACTCTGGGCTCCCTGGGTACAGGATAAGGAGAAAGCCCTCTGGTACTGTCAACTTCTAAGCTTCCTTCTCCCACTCAATAGTCCCCTTCCTTTATCTTTACATCTTAAAGATTTTACAGCCCCATGGTTGGCCCTTGAGGTGACGGGCTCAACACCAAAGTTAAGCTCAGCGTTGATGCTCTTTGGTGGTGAACACAGAGCTCTCCTTCAAACACTGAACTAATCTCACCCTTAACCTTGAAAGGAGCTTCACCAACACATATGATTCATAATGCATGTCCACATTGCGGCCATATTTGGTACGCTTTTTAAACATTTGACTATCCGTAATTAGGGAAATCCAAATACCCATTAAGTACTCAAAAAACGTGAATTTTAAAACAAGAAAAACTACAGCATTCTTCAAATAAAGCAAAGGTAACTAAGCACTCTTCAAAGCAAAATAAACAAGTGAAACACTAACAAATACCAAGGAGTTGGGAAGTTGTAAAGTTAAAAAGGAAAGGAAAGATATGAACTATAGCACTGACTAGAATCTTAGGAACATAAAAAAACATAATGGACAATTAAAGGAGAAAACTTTTTTAACCACAGGAATGTTAAAAACACTAAGCAACTATGCATTGTTTTTACCTCATGTAGGAGCTTCTCAAGTTGTAAAAAATATATGAAGAATTTAGTTGGCAGGACATTGTGGGCAAAGGGGAGGGGCTACTGGCCTAAGAATCATTTCAGTGACAAGTTTTATGAAAGCCTGCGGTTGCAAGTCCTGTTAGCTGACTAGGATGGACAAGCTCACCATATCCCTGCACATACCAATCTGTGCAAACCTCAAACTCCTGACTCCTATGTGAACCATGATGATGCCATATTAGTCTTGGATTCTATTTTAAGTCTGCCACTTAAGTCCCCGTTTTTTTGTCCTGGAAAGCAGGTTAGGGTCAAACATTTCTTACACAGAACTATAAATATAGGTCTGCTTTAGGAATGAAACAGTGACAGACAAGTACAATACTAGAGCTGCCTGCCCCAGTTTCTCTGTACCTTTTTCTTGTAATGTATCAGAAGAGTGACTGTAAGCAAGTTGCAGTGAGGGCTCTGTGTGTGTATTCGCATATGGCTATGTGGTTGAAACTTCTGCTGTTTGGATAGGTTTTGAACGCCTTTAACTGCAAGGATCTCTAGAACCTTACCATATGTTCTTGCAAAAGTTTTTATTAAGTTTTGCTTGATAAGGGGTTTTGCCTCCTTGTCTAGTATAAAGAAATGTGGCTTTTTGGTCTATGGCTATCAATCTTGTTTCAGGTGTGAGATATCCTGGATTCAAATCATAGACAAGCCTAGCATTTTATCTGGAAGGTAGTGTGGACGATCCAAGTCTTACTCTGTGAATGAGCTCCTTCTTGAATTTAAGTCTCTATGGCGCAAGATACGTCCCCCAACTTTATAGATAGAACAACACTGGTAATTCAAAGTTCAAATCCAGACATTTATTTTTGAAAGGGCCCAGTGGCCTAATGGATGAGACATCAGCTTCCTGGACTGGGTATTGAGGGTTCAGGTCCCACCTAGGGAGTGATTCTTTACCTTAGGAGTTGGTATAATGGTTAAGGTGTTAAACCTGTCAAACCAAGGTACAGGGTCTGATTCTCATCTTTGAAAATTAAGTTGTCTAGTCTTAAAATGGCCTACAAGGGCAGCTAGCTTAGTACTTACCTATATACCTATGGACATATGTTACGAGGAAAAAGTCAAGAAATAAAAATGCTCTTGGCCTCTAAGTAGCAGCACACAGAGATACACAAGGTCTAAAAGCAAATTACTATAGCACCTATGTGCAGTCATCTAAACTTGGTCATAGTTTTCCATACTGGAAAAACAGCACCACCCCCTATTAGCAGCTCACAAATATCTTATGAGATCTAGACTTTATGACCCCCCCACACACACCTTAAATATATGTTCATGTTAGTATATACAGGTAACGTAACTAGTAAATTCCCTTTAAGTTTGAGAAACTTGTCAGTTCTGGCAAGGACTATTAGAAAATCCAGGGTAGTATGTCATTTGCTGCAATACTCCCTAGTCCCATGATACCTATTATGGCCTGCCTTGCTCTGCCATAATCAGGAATAACCTTCTGGACCATTCAGCAACAGTCCTCTGTAAACTAACTGCAGTCAAGCAACTGGACACAGAACAGTCTCATTTATTGTGCTTGTGAAGGCCTCACCAAATAGTGACTGCTGCTTTAGAACCAGAAAGATTCCGTGAGGCCTTCATTGGTATTTGGGACTCAATTTTTTTTCCTTCCTCAATAGACACACAAGTACATGTAGTAGGGTAGTATTTCTGCTTTCCTTTTTTTTTTCCTGAAAGTTGGTCTGCCCCTACAGAGACCCCTCAAGTATGTTTCATGGTTAGAGCTAAAGGTTAAAGGAAAATTAGATTTTTCCTTTTCTACCTCTTAATTTTCTGATGTTTTACTTGCGTTTGCTTGGCACTTCAGATATTTAATATGCTATACATTGTGCTCATTTAATGTACTTCTTCAGCCTCCTCATTTCTTACCTAGCTTTTTCCAATTTACGATAGATGAGCTTTTAAAGCTTTTTGTATCCTTTTCAAAAGCTTTGTTAAACCTAGCACAATGTTCACAATTATCAGTATCTTGCACTAGCCCCAAAATAAAAATGTGTTTGAGTGCTACTAGCACTGGTATCAAGACTTTATGGGAACAGCGGTTAACACAGGAAAAGGGCAGAGAAAAGCAGATTTACAACAAAAGATAGGGAGTCTGGTAGACTGAAAGATCCAATATGTTTTTAGAATCCAGTATGAAAAATTGTATTCCTCTAAACAACTAGTGGAGGGTTACCAGGGATGAACCGATATATGACAGCATTAGATTTGCCTGACATAACTAAACAATGCAGAAATGATAAAAGGGAAATCTCAAACGATGAGCGAGAGATGGATGTAAACAGAATAGCTCAAGGTTTAGATGGTATTCCTCGTGACATTTAACTGAGATTTAATGTGAAATCAGGGGGTTTTCCCACTAACATAGAAACAAGTGATGGTGACAGCGGTGCCAAAACCAAGCAAAGATGAGGCTCTGGTGGAACAATATAGAAAGACATGAATTCTTAATGAGGACTATAAATTATTTATATCAGCTAACAAGCTTTTACCAAAATTAATGCAATTTGATCAAACATTTTTGTTTATCCACAGTACAGTCAGTCAAGTCTTGGTTATACAAGGTTAGGTTTGGGAAAAACAACATACCTTAAACACAAGCTGGTGATGGTCAATTTTGACTTGGAAAAATAATTCAATATAGTGGAAGAAGGGTGATCTGCAGTTTTGGGAAATGAGGCTCTCCAGAAGAAATTATTAAAATGTTAAAAGCTCTATAGTTGGGTTCGTCAACAAAGATTAAAAAAGGCCTACTCTTCAAGATCATTATCCTATACACTGTAACTAGACAATGCTGCTTGTTGTCTCCTTTCTTGTTTAAGCTTTACATCGAAAGCCTGGCAAATGGGTAGGCCCTTACATCAGGTTTTAATATTCAATATAAGCAAATTAAACAATCACTCATACACTCTACATGAATCACCTTTTTATACTATTAAGCCAGAAAAAGATATGGACATAATAAATATCAGGAACTTAAATTTGTCAGACTATCTGGATATAAAGTCAAAGTACAGTTGTGTCCCACTTACCATAATAGTAGATGTAAGAGTAACTCAATGCCATGTAGAAGCCCATGACCTGCCCGATTTCCAAAGTCTTAGCATCATCCCAAGCAGATGGAGATTTTATGGCGGACTTGGGCTATAAGAAAGGCATTTGTCGGCAACATCTTTGGGTCTTTCTAGTCAGAGAAATTAGTTTCTTGCCAGAGAACAGCATAACCTCCCCAACTGCCTGGTCTTGGTAATGAATGCAAAAGGGGAGAAACAAAGGGAGAAGTTTGGGATGAGCCAAACAGACAAGAAGCAACAGCTGAAGGAGATTAAGTACCTACTGAGATGAGTGGTATGACGGAGGGAATATGTACTGCAACAATGATCTATTCAAACATCTGCAATTACAGTAAATGGGACATGACTGCACTATGTTCTTTGTAGTCAGTGTTGCAGTACTAATCCTTGTGGAGATTCTCAACTATGCTCAGAGTGTGGAGGAGAAAAAGTAGTGGTATTAAGAAAGAATATTTTGTAGGATGGCAGAGGTGAACCCTGTCCTGGCCCCTGGTGCCTGATGAGATGTAATGTTTTGTGAAGGTGTTAACAGAATTCCAGGTGGCCGCCTCTAGGATTGTTTGAGTGGGGACTCCTTTGAGGAAGGCAGTGGTAGCTGCCTCATGTCTGGAGGAGTGGAATGTAATGCAGCCAGGCCAGGCAGAGGTTTTTCATGGTTTGTGTAACGGAATCTGATGCAGTTTGCAATCCATTTTGAGATGGTTTGCTTTGACATGGGTCTGCCTTGCTTTCCCTTTGTGAAGGATGCCAACAACTGGTCTGCCCTGTCTGCAGTCTTTTTTCTGTCCAGGTAGTACCTGATCTGTCTGCAGACATCTAGTGTCTGCCTTGTTCTGGGGATTTAGACAGAAAACTGGCAGATGAATAGCTTGTTTAAGGTTAAGTTTAGAAACCACCTTGGGCATAAATGAAGGGTTAGTTCTTAGGGTTACTCTGTCTTTGTGAAAGACCGTGAAGGGCTCCACACACAAGAGGTTGCAGTTCAGAGACTGTTCTAGCTCAAGTGGCAGCTACAGGAAAGGTGGTCTTCCAGGTGAGCATCACGAGGGGAGCAGAGGCAGCTGGTTTGAAGACAGTGTGGTTAGATTCTCCAAAAAGTAATTTAAAGTCCCATGCAGAGACAGGGTCCCTCCTGGAATATCTTAAGTGAAGCACTCTTTCATGTGCGGGTGATTGAAAAGTGGTGAGGTAGTCTGCAAGCAAGCTGAAAGTGCCAAAGCATGAACCTTTAAAATGGAGTAAGAAAACCCTGTTCAAACAGGTGCGACAGGTACAGCAATACTGAATGAATGTCTGCTTGAGCTGGAATAGTCTTTTGGCCATGATGCCATACTGAAAATCTTTTCCATTTCGCAGTTAATGACTTCATGGTGTTATCTGTTCTTAGGGAAGTAAGAACGCTTAACACCTCCTTAGTATAAGGCATCAAGGTGTGTGTTATGGACTAATCCTCCAGGTAGCTAGATTGAGAGGTATTATGTTGGAGTGGAACACGGATACCTCGATTTGGCCAAGAAGGTTTGCATTCTTCAGAAGCATGTGAAACCTCCCCTCACTGAGGGAGAGGAGTAGAGAGAGCCATTATTGTCTGGGCAAGAAGACAGCTACCAGATTTATGCTGGGTCTGTCAGTCCTTGTCTTGGTGAGTACCTTTAAAATCAGGATAATTGGGGAGAGGGGTACAAGAATTTCTAGCTCCATGTGAAGGAGAAAGTGTCTATCTTCCAGGCTCCCTCCTGTTGTGTTCTGGAGCAGAAACTCAGGAATCGTTTGTTATGGGGAGAGGCAAAGAGGTCTACAGATGGTATTCCCAACAGCAGAGTTAGATCTAAAAACACTTTCCTTTTCAACAGCCATTCGCTTGGATCTAGCAAGTCCCTGCTCAGGAAATCCGATAAAATATTGCTGTAACCTGGCATGTCCGATGCTATGACAGTGATCCCCAATTCCTGGGCCAGCATCCAGGTCTGTCTGGTAAGCCTGCACAAGGAGTAGGACAGAGTCCCCTCATCTGTTTATGTACCACACGACTGCGGTATTGTCTGTCCAAACTTGCAGGGTTCCCAGACTCAAGTGCTGTCGGAAAGCTTTCATTGCTAGAAGAACTGAGAGCACGTCCTTCAGTTAGATATGCAACTGTCTTTAAGGGACTAGATGCCCTGTACCCTCACTGGCCTCAAGTGTGCTCCCCAAGCTACATCTGAGCTGTCTGTGGTGATGGACTTGTCTGCCCGATGCAGAGGGAAGATTGCTCCTGAGCTGTTTCGTATGGTGTCCTTCCACCATAGAAGCTCCTTCAGGAAGCAGGACAGCAAGCACAGAAGGGTTTTTAGGGGCTGACAGAGTTGTTCCCAGACATTTTTGAGAAACCAGTGGCTCTTCCTCATGTGAAGCTTTACTAAAGGGACCATTACGATACATGATGTCATGAACCCTAGGGTCGTTAAGGAACCCTCTGGAAGAAATACGTTGCTTTCTAAGCAATTGGTTTAAGTACTCTATAGGAAGACTATTTTGTCCCAAAAGGAATGCATTCTGTTGGATGGAGTCCAATATGGCTCCCAGAAACAGGATTCTTGTTTGCGGGTTGTCTGAGACTTCCGAATGTTCAATGTAAGATCCACTTTTTGGAAGACATCTGAAGGGCATCTACTGTCTCTGAAGTGGACATTCCTTGAATGAAACCATCTACTGTCTCTGAAGTGGACCTTCCTTGAATGGAGACAGTCATCTAGGTAGGGATAGATATGCACCCCTAGCATTCTGCAATGTACTATTAGGGGAACCAAACATTTTTGGACACTCTTGGGGTGGTAGAGAGCACAAAAATGAAGTGGGAAACTAAGGCTACGAGCCATAAATATTTTCTATGACAGAGAGGTATAAGGTACATGAAGGTAGGCATCCCCTATTCGATTGTAACCATGGAAGCATCCTGAAAAATAATGGGCAAAAGCTTTTGCAAAGTAATCATCTTGAATTTTGGCATAGCAATTTGTTTAGCCTTGAGAGATCCAGGATACATCTCCAGGTTCATTCCTTTCGTGGTACCAGGAATCGTCTTGAATAAAAACCTTTCCCCTCTTGACCTAGTGGATCAGCTGTATGTAATCTTGCCTTAGCAAATCCTTAAGAACCAGTGGTAAAATATTTTGTTGCTCTTTTGAAGGTCTTGGCATCCCCAAAAAGGGTGGAATTTGCCCAAACTGGATACAGTACCCTTTTTTTGTAATACTGAGCACATACTGATCCCTTGTAATGGTCTTCCACTGGTTTAAGAAGAGGGAAAGTCTGCCCGTCAGGGGGTCAACGAGGGAGGTAAAGGGGGCAAGAAATATCTGTTCTCTGCACTGGGTGTGCTCTTTGCCAACACCTAATAATGGAGGCTGTTCTGGTTGCCATCTTGTTGATTGCCTTGGTCTTTTTCCATGGGGAAGCCTCCCCCCGTCTTGCCCAGTTGAGAAGGGTCAAGGCTTAGAGAGGTAATTTCTACTGTATCTCGTAGTTGAGGACAAGTAGAATTCTCTAATAGTTTTAATCTGCCTTTTCTGTTTAGTTTCTCAAATACCTGTTCAGCTGGGGTTCCAATCAGGAACTCTGTCCAGTGGGACACAGAATAACTATGCTTTAACCTGATCTGACAGTGGTTGAGTTCTTAGCCAAGTATGTCTGCGTACAGCTGATCCTGTGCAACTGCCCAGCAAGATGCGGAAAAGGAGTCAACTACATTTCAAGTAATGCCTGTGCACCTGTAAGGCTTCTCTGGTAATGCCTTGCATTCTCCTTGTGTAACGTTCTGACATGGAATCAAGTTTTGTTAACATTTTGTCTTGGAGTGATTTCAAATATTTCATATGACATGAAATCGAAAATGTAATGCTCTCATAGCTAGGGTAGCAGAGATACAAGTTTTCTTGCCAAACCTGTCCAGGAGTCTGCTCTTTCTGTTATTAGGTAATAGGTGCAGGGATAGCCCTTTGGTAGCTCCAGTGGAGAAAGAAGCATTAGCTTTAGGATTTTTGTAAGAGATGTTTGTGAGAGTCAACCTGTAAAACCTGGTTTCCTAGAAGCAGGTGATAAGGAATCTGGGTGTAGGGCTATGTCCTCAAACACATCATCTAGCACTATGTGTACTGGGGGAATAGCCAATGTTCGAGGGGAGGGTAAGCTTAGTAGTTCTCTGTAGTGAGTTTGTGTGTCTGAACTTTAGAGAACAGTTTACTTTCTCAGTTAAAGGCTTCTTTCATGTTATGCAAAGTGTCCCTGAAAGAAAGGTCTTTGGGTGGGGAGGCAGGAAAAAAAAAGTGTCATCCAAGTCTGAATCAGGGTAGGTTTGAGGTTGCAAGTCACCCAAGTAGAACAGCTCTTCCTCCTGTTCAGAAGACACAGTCTTCATCATCCAGGTAGGTTATATCACTAGACCGTTTGGTCAAAGTCAGGAAGATTTTGGAAATCTGCAAAAGTTCTCAGGCTTTAAATAAGGCCATGAGTCCCTGTGCTATTTTAACCAGGTCCTGGACTTTGGCCTGCGGCCAAGGGGCAGAGGGCAAGGCCATCGCATAAGACACATTTTGGTTTTAGAGGTCATTTTTAACAGGCATCTCGGAGGATGTAGTCAACCGAGCCCAACTTTGGAAGGAATGTCGGAAGTCAGCAGATGGGTGAGGACTCCTTGCAGAATCATTTCACCCATGTCAAAAGCTGTTGCTGCATAATGGCATCAGACCCTACAGACGTATATGCATTGGTGGTGGTAATGCGAAGGCCGGGGACCATGGTGGCCTCCTTAGGGGTCATGCCAGGGGGATTCAATCTGATGCGACCACTTTTTATTTGGACTCCAGATCCCTGTTTTTATCTTTTGCCTTTTTTTTGGATCACAACAGCAGTCATCGCAGCGGTAGAGGTACCTGCAGAAGACAGGGGTTTTGACTCTACAGAAGCAGCTGATGACGACGATTCCATATGTGCAGCCAGTATCTCAGCCCTGCATTTAAGGGGTTTGTATGGAATTTAGTACAATCAGAGCAGTTAGAAATGTCATGCTGAGGCCCCAAACAAAACAAGCAATTAAGTGAAAATCTTTATGTGGAATTTGCTTCCCATAGGACAAACGGTTATCTTTTTTTGAACATTAGAGAAGAATTTTCCCCAACAGGGTATTTAATCTGCCTGGAAGTAGTGGAACTCTGGAAACACATGCCAACTGACAGTGTATAAAACACAGTGAAGCTCATCAGACTGCATGGCTAGAAAGAAATGAAGACGGAGCCAACACTTGCATAAAATGTCCGTCGACTTGGGATAATGCTAAGGCTTTGGAAATCGTGCTGGTCACAGGCTTCTGCAGGGCAGGAAGTCCCAAGGATTAGTACTACAACACTGACTAAGAAGAACATCTGGTCTAAAATGAATACAGTACGAAATAATTATGCTCCTTCAGAAAGGATTATGCTAGGTTGAAATAGTTGCACATACTTGGGGTTAAAATTGGATCTCAACTAGATGAAGCAGCTATGCAAACCTAATTTAAAGAAGCAAAAGTATTGTCTTCTATATTAAAAGAATATTCTGTTAGATTCCCCCCAAAGAGTTCAAGCTTTGAATTAAGTTTGAATTATCATGAATCATATACACTCTGAGTGGTCTTCCAATCCTGCTCCCTTCAGCAATTTTTACAAAATTATGTAAAATGTCATTTCATTTCTCGGGGGGGGGGGGGGGGGGGGGGATTATGCTGGCCTGAAAATGAATAGTATTAACACTGGATGAGTTAGGGTCCCTATCATTTGAATGGTATGGTGAAGCTGTGATTCTGGAACTATTTTCTATTTGAGTAACGGGGACTATACCACTATTTGAAAATACATGTATTACATGAATGCAAAGGAGTTATGGGATTATACAAAAATTTGTGGAATGACAGGCTTAAGGAAGGTTCCTTATTAATATTTAAAAATACATTATTAAGGGTCATAGACTGAGCGACTAAAAAGAAAACTGTCATCTGACAAGCAAGCTCCAAATGAGCAAACCGTTATTCCGAGGTCTCAGACAAGAAAAAAACTTATGTACACACCATAACGTTCCATCTGAGTTGTTGCTCTTCATTTGTCTTCAACCTGTGGACACTCTGATCTGATTCGGACGCATTTCTAGCATCTGATCCAAGTTCCAAACTCCTCCCCTACCCATAATGCCTTGTCTCCTTCCTCCCTTCAAATCGAGTTTGCTGCTAACAATAGCATCCCAACCTGACCCAAGGCCTCACCCCATAAACACAGGTCTTCAGAAATATGAGGAGAATAACAAATGAACACTAAGGTGGGGAACTATAATACCTCTTCTATCCAGACCACCATGCAGCCACAGAAAGCAGGGGGAAGGAGGGAGGATTGGTTGAAGACAAATGAGGAGTAACAACTCAGATGGAACGTTATGGTGAGTAGATAACTTTATCTGAAGTGGTCATTTGCCCTTCAACCTATGGGATAGAGTCCCCAGCTACCAAAACACCTGGGAGGCCCTAATGGAAGGATATTCCTGAGCATGGCAGAGACAAAGGAGGCCCTGTTCCTGGATAGAATGTCCAATTCATAGTGTGAAATGGAAGCATGTTAAGATGCCCATGTGGCCACAGAGCAAATATCACCCAACGAGACTCTGGACTAGAAGGCAGCTGAAGTAGCCACAGATCTAGTCGAATGTGCTTTAACATGTTCTGGTGGGGGTATACCTCTAGTTGAATACACCAGGATAATACACTGAGAAATCCAATGAGCAATGGTAACCTTCGCTGCCGGTTTCCATAGAAAGGGTTTAGAATAGGAAACAGAGTTGGTCAGATTTACAGAAAGACTTAGTCCTATGCAAATAAAAGGTAATTGTCTATGAACATCTAACAAATGCAATTTGTACTCTCCCTTGTTTTGAAAATTCGGAAATAAAACGGGGAGATTAATAACTTGATTAATGTTAGATTCTGAAGCCACCTTGGGAAGAAAACAGGGATTAGTGTACAATGCACTCTATCCTTATGAAAGATCACATATGGATATTTGTTCGATAACGTCTGAAGTTCTGAAACTCTTTTGGCTGATGTAATGGCAATCAGAAAAGCTGTTTTCCAAGACAAGAACTGTAAATCTACTGAAGCTGCAGGTTCGAAGGGGGGAGAGGCAAGAGCTTGCAGAACCAGCGTGAGAATCCAGGGAGGCGTTGGGTCCTTAATTGCTGGTGGAATCAAAAATGTACCCTTCAAAAAGGCTTTGCAAAGCTTAGAAAGACGCTAGAGCAGTTGTGTTGTTGCCAACATGAAAATTAGATATAGCTGCCAGTTGGACCTTGACCGTAGACGAAATGGCGCCTTGGTGAAAAATGTTTGCCAAAAATTTGAGAGCCATTGGAATAGGAAAGTACAGTTTGAAACAAAAGAGCCAGTTTTTCTGAAAGCCTTTTTATATCCAAGAAGTAACGGTGAAGCTGCCTGTGAATGTGAAGTGCAGAGTCTCTCACCTTTGTGATCTGCCTGTGTAGATGAGCTTATGTTGTCCTCTGCCCCCTACGCCTGTATTACCCCTCCGAGGCCTGTCCTACGTATAACTGACAATGGCGCAGCTTTCAGACCGGCCCTTGGAAGGTAAATTGCCGAAGGGAAGTAAAGGCTAAAACCCGGCTAGTACATTCCCGTCAAAAGGTCTCGGTTCCAGAACTGCGGTAGTCAGAAGCTGCATCGAGCCCTGGGCTGTCCTTGTCCCTGCGCTTTTGCTTACGCCGGTGTAGTGGTAGCTCCGGCGGCAAAAGCGACAGAAGTGACGTGTGATCGGGGCCTAGGCAAGGTAGACCGGCTGCGAACTGCTTCTGCTTCGACCACACAGCAGAGAGAAAGACCCAAGAAATGGTAATTGTTGCACATATATACCCCTGGCGCACGATGAACATCAGTAAAGCGATCTAGAGCACGCTGAGAGGCCCAGATGTCAAAACACTTCCACTTGCTGGAACAAATCTTCCTAGTAGAAGACTTATTAGCTGCAAATATCTTTTTGACCGGTGAGGATAACCCAGGGGTCCTGACTATCACGGAAACTGGAGAAGCCAAGCAGTGAGCTTCAGACTGACCAGATCTGGGTGAAGAATCCCTGAGGGATGAGAGATGAGGTCCAGAACTGGATCTAATGTCCATGGAGGAAAATTTGCGAGTCCACAGAGAGGGGAATCAGACTTGGTGAGGCCAGAACAGGCCAATGATGACCAAGCTCCCCAGCCTGCGAGCTTTCTGAAGGAATTTTGGAATCAGAGGGAGAGGAGGATAAGTATAGAGAAGGATGGAGGGCCAAGCATGGATCAGAGCTTCTCTGGGGGCTTCCCCCTGTGGGGTGGGGGACTTCAGAGCGAAAAACTCACTGCACTTCATGTTGGAAGGAGAGATGAACAGATCGCAGCAAGGATGACCTCATTTGATAAAAATCTGTTTTGCTACTGAAGGATATAGAGACCACTCAATGCATCAGAATAGACCTGCTGAGCCTGTCCGCTAAAATGCTGGACCTCCCCGGAATGTGCACTGCCACCAGAAAATGGCTGGTAGAGATCACCCACTCCAACACTCTCATGACTTTGCGGCACAGGGGATAAGATCTAGTTCCTCCTGTTTGTTGAAGTACCAGACAACCGACATATTGTCTGTCTGGACAGCAATCATCCCAATAAGAAAATGGGCATGGAGAGCTTGCAACGCTAGGAGCATCGCCCTTATCTCCAGAATGCTGATATGCAATCATGTCTCGTGGGGGGACCACATGCCTTGGACGGTCCTTCCTAAACAATGCCCCCCTACCAGAGCAGGGAGGCGTCAGTGGCCACTATGGCCAAGGAGGCTGGCAGAATAAAGTGAAGACCCCGAAGAAGATCCGGGGAATGAATCCACCAAAGAAGAGAATCCCTGCACACCTGACAGATGTGAATCGGGTAAGACAATGAAAGATCTAGCAATGACCACTGCACCGCAAGCATTCACTGCAACACCCTTACGTGTAATCAAAGCTGTAGGCACGAGGGTGACTGTGGCTGCCTTAGACCCCCAGTGCCCATATAACCAATTCTGCAGTCGGCGACTGGGCGTGAAGGATACACATGACATGTTTCAAGGACTGAATTCTGTCTGAGGTTAGGAAAGTCTTGGTCTGAGTTGTGTCCAACCGAGCTCCAATGAAATCTAGAACTTGAACTGGAGTCAGAAGGGATTTGTTGAGATTGATGGTTATGCTCAACTTGTCGGCTATTTGAAGAAGGGAATCCCTTCCTTGGCAGAGTTGATGCCCGTAAGGGGCAGAAAGGAGCAGGTACCTGGAAGCCCTGCAGACACAGGTGAGCCGCTACCACTGACATCACTTTGGTGAACACCCTGGGGGCTGTGGTGAGACCAAAGGGAAGCGCTCTGAACTGATGGTGACTGGCCCCAGCCGGAAGCAGAGAAACCTCAGAGCGAACCTGTCCATCTTGATGTGGCAGTATGCATCTTGAAGGTCAATCGAGCACATCCAGTCGTTCTCCTGCAGGAACGGCAGGATAGATTGGAGAGTGACCATCTGGAATTTCGTCACGGCAACTGATAGATTTAAGGTGGAAAGATCCAGTATGGGTCTTAAGTCCTCCATCTTTTTTGGCACAAAAAATCTGGAATAGATGCCTAATCCAGTCTGGTCTTGGGGGATAGGTTGGATGACTCATTTTTCTAGCAGCTTTGTGATTTCCAGTGCTGCCTCCTCCCTCTTTGCAGGTGGAACATCTGGGAGGTGCTTGGGCAGGAGTGGCGATTGAAGGAAAGGGATTGAATAGTCTCTGGATATAATTTGCAACACCCACAGATCATTTGTGATTGACTCCCAGGCTGTTGGGTGAAGGGAGAGGCGTCCTCAAACTGCCTCCAGAGTCGAACAGCCAGGCAACCCCTCAGGGTTGTTGTGTGGGCCTGTCTGAGAAAGGCTCTTGAGACCCCTGATTCTGCAGACCCCTCTGCCTTGGGGGTGGTGTCTCTCGAATCCCCCTCTGCCTCTGGGGGAAGGAGAGTCCTGAGCTTCCTGGGAGTAGTTCTGAGATTTTCAGAACCACATCTTTGCCCTCTGCTGATTCCTTGAGAAGGTCCATTGAGGGGTGGAGAAGCGGATTCCGACAGCAGAGTCTTCCCATCTTTCTCACTCTGGACAAGTGTGTCACCTACTGACTTTCCAAAGTGGATGGAACAGTCATAAGGTGAAATCGGTGTCCCCCATGAAGGACTCCAGTGGGGAGCCAATATGCCTCCTTTTACATATATGTTTTCGAGGAACCACCTAAGTTATCAATTTGTTCCACCTATCAATGTGCGGGGATTGAACCCCATTCAGAACAAGCAGAAGGAATCAAGGTGGACAGCCCCTAAACACTCATCGCACACAGTGTGGCCATCAGCTGGGTAAAGTTTGCGACCACGCTCCATGCACTGAAGAAAACCCGGTGTGGGAGATTCCAACATACGTGGAAAGGACACACACACACACACACACACACACACACACACACACACTCCTATCGATAGAAAGGAAGAAACGTTTTTATTTTTATCTTTTTTAACCGACAAGAACGGGGAGGGGAGGTTATAGAAAAGGTAGAGAGAAGAAGCTATATAGAGAGACTTAAAGACCCAAAAAAAGATTACAACTTACCCACAAAGTAGCTCAGAGCAGTGGATCACAATGCTTACACGAATCCGGCAAACAAGATCTGGGGGAGGAAGGAAACAAGGTCATTATGGGTAGGGGAGGAGCTTGATGCTCGGATCAGATGCTGGAAATGCAGCCGAGTCGTATCTGAGTACGCACAGGACAAATGAAAATAACTTCAGATAAATAATTAGGTAAATAATACAAATATATAATCTTTGTTTATAGGACATTCTATACATTATTTTTCTGGACTACAACCTGTATGTATAGAAGTTTGAGGATTTTCCCCAGAATCAAAGCAATGGTGTTCAGATCTGAACAAGGCAAATAAATTAAAACCAAACTAAGATAGTAATTCTACTTTAACCCTGATTCCTCTTACGTATGTGAAACAAAAGCTGGATTAGTAAAGCATATAACATTCTGACTGCGATACAAGAGTTAAAATTACAGTGACATGAGAAAAAGATTTGCAATGTAGCATATATGACAAGATATTACAGGCTAAAATCTTTCCAAAGTTGGACAAGTCCATTTCTCTGGGTGGTAATGTCCGTTTAATTATGTCGGGATTGTAGGAAGCTGAAAATGTTTAGGGAAGATTATCAGAGAGCAAATGAAGGTCTGATTGAATACTATAACACTCAACCCTACACCTTTTTAAGCAATAGCCTGTTAAGTTATCTCTAAACTTAACAGGTCAACACTTAAAAAAAGATTGAATGATGATTTGTTAGCCTTGCAGCAAAGCAAGACGCAACACAAAAATGGAAGGAAAAAAACCCTCTCAATGTAGACAAGGTAATTCATATAATGAAACAGCTGTATGAACTAGAGGTACAAACCAAAAACCCCAACTCCAGTGCTAAAATGTTGAGAAAATGGTTGACGTGGTTTCTTAAAATGAATATTTATCTTAGAAAAAAACATGGATTTCTTAAGTACAAATGCTAATGCCCCATAAAATTATTTTACAATATAAAGCCCTGAATGCTGAAAGACATACAATTTTAATTGAATTTATTAAAGTAGTGCTCACAGTAATGGTGGAAACAAAGTCTCATTTTATTACTTTTCTAGTTTTGTCATTTTGGCAATAGCTCATATCACATAACACTTTTATGAGTATTCCTGTCCTCATAAGATCTTAAATAAACACCAATTGAAATACTTCCACAAAGTATATTAAAAATAGTGAGTAAATGTAGGAAAAAATGTTGGTAGACCAAAAGGAACTCCCAATTCTGCAGCAACTAAAGGACTGGCACACTTCACTCAAACAAACTATGCCATTCCATCGTAATGCTGTCACTGAACTGTACAGTTCCTTCGGCAATATGAAACCCACAGGAGATATTTTGTGCCCCCACAGTAGCCTTCTCAAAACAAGGTACTAGAACGTTAACCCCCACCTACAAAGTGGACATATCCAATAGGGTGTTACGAGCTGTACGACCAGTGCAAGAATGAAAGGCTCAAATGGCAAGGCAGCTATCCGAAGGCCTAAGTTTAAAAGCATATGCCAACAAAAGAGAAAAGAACCAAACAGACAAAACACAATTATCAAGAAAATGACTATTTACTACAAAGTCTAAATTACTGGTATAATGAATGTTTTAGAAAATTTTCACATGATCATTACAGTAAGGAATGAACAAAAGTCTATCCATGGTAGCAACTAATTAGTATTCGCCAAACAAATCATTTACAAATAGAAAAATTAAGAATGGGTTTTACTTGTGCGTTTGGAGTGGGGATAACCCCTGCAATAATACAGAAAAAGTGACTAGTCACTAAGTAGCCATGTTAGGAGAAAATGAAGTTATGTACTTACTTCAGCGTTCCATCGCTGTTGTCCATTTTCATTCTTCCTCCACTGACTGGTTTGGACCTGACTCAACCGTTCCTAAAGCTTGTGGGAACCAAAAAGCTCTGGAGCCGCTCCCTTACCCATAATGCACCAACTCTAAGTTACCGCAGATCTTGTTTGCTGATTTCACTAAAAATAGTATGTATCGATATGTGTAAATGAAAGATTCAAAAAGGTGTATATGTGTCCTAAAGAGAACTATGTCAGGAGCTCAAGCAAAAGGACTGTGATGTCCTTATGATATGTCAATCATCTACAGGTTTGTGGACATAATGGATGGAGGCTGGAGGGTGGGAAATTCAGGAAGAATGAAAATGGACAACACAAACGGAACACTGTGGTATGTACATAACTTCTTTACCTGATGTTGTCGATTTTCATTCTATCCTCAACTGATGGGACAAAGTTCCCAGCTACCTATAATAAGAGGTGAACTCGGAGGAAGGACATTCTTGAGCACAGCTGAACCACATGATGCTCTACCCTCACAGACTAGAGACCGTACCAGCTGTGGTATAGTAATACCCAATTTGTTAAAGATAAATGCAATACAATCAGTTAGTCACACCTTTGCAACTGGTTTACCCAATTTCAACTGTGCAAAAGAAAGAATTGGTCCATTTTTCTGATATCTTTGTTTTGTGAGGATAAAAACGTAACCATCTGTGAACATGCAACAAATGTAACAAGTATTCACCCTTGTTTGCAAAAAATTAGAAAAGAATACTGATAAATTGGTTGCTATTAGATTCTGACACCACCTTGGAAAGAACAGAGACAATTGTTTGTAGAGTCACTCAATCCTTATGAAAATTTCAAGTATGGAGGTTTTGAAAAGAAGGCTTGAATGTTTTATACTCTAATACTAGAGGAAATGGCTACTAGAAAAAATAAACAGTTTTCCAAAGACAGTCAAGGTCACATTTAGCTACTGGTTCAAAAAGAGGAAATGCACAAGTGCCTACAGTACCAGACTGAGCTCCTATGGAGGGACAGAACCCTTAAACAGAGGTCTCAAAAGAAGAGCATCTCGGAAGAAGGTCTGCACAATTTATGATAGGCTACTAGAGAAACTTCAAGCCAGTGTGAAAATTTGTTGTGCCCAGTAAACGCACCTTTTCCATTTACTTGACTACAGTTATCATGTTGAAGTTTTATGGGAAATTTTATATATATATACACACACACATATATATATATATATATATATATATATATATATATATATATATATATATATATATATATACACACACACACACACACACACACACACACACACACACACACACACACACACACACACGTGTGTGTGTGTGTGTGTGTGTGTGTACATACATACACATGTAATTATGTATTTATTTGTCGCTTGTTAACCAGGTTAGATCAACTAAGCCAATGGCCCATTTTCAGTGGAGACCAGAGTAGAAAAGCTCCAACATACAGATTAAAAGCATTACATATACAAAGGATTAATAAACAATACATAAAATGCACAGTAAATATACATTATACAGTGAAAAACATTGGGGGGGGGGGGAGTACTAGACTAGCAAGGAAATGGGCTAAAAGGTTACATATTTACAAGGCAAAAAATAAAGCATACATGTGAGGAAGCAGAGTCAAGTATGTATTTCTTTTAAATGGCAGAATAATAACAATATAGAATATTCTGCAAAGTGAGTGGTTACAGATGGCCATGTTCTGAGGGTAGATGTTCCAAGGATGAACTAGTGAACCATACATATTCCAGTATAGAGACAGTATATACAATCCTACCCTAAAATACAGAAGAGAAGCAGTTTAGAATGAAAATGGAGAAATTAAGTATGATTTAGGCAGGGGTATGGTCTTGAGTCCAGAAGGTATCTTTTCAGTTCCATTTTGAAGCAGTTAGTATTAGTGATGCTACGGATATTTGGGGGAAGCTTGTTCCAAGCTTGGACACTGAGTTTTTGCATAGGAATTTGCCTATATTTTTCTTAGGTTTATAGATATCAAGAAGGTTCTGGTCAGAGCTATGAAGTGAATAAGCTGGTGAATAAGGGGATACAAGGGATGAGAGAGGGACAGGCTAAGTGAGTTTATTTAGTAAGGTGTGGGTGAGTTGCAGCTGGGAGAGAAGCAGGAGCTGGGGGGAATTCAAGCCACTGAAGTTGATTTAAGGCAAGGCAATGATTGATTTACATGGCTGGTTACTGGCAAATCTAGCTACATTGCTGTAAGTTTCTTCGTTTGGTTAGTAGAGATGATTGGAGATGAGTAAAGATAGCAGAGACAGAGAAGGCATGGAAGCAGGAAGGCTTGAGCTAGAGTGGGTTTGGAGTCAGAGGCTAGGAATTTCTTCTGTCTATAGAGAAGATCCATTTCAGATTTTTTTTTTTAATGCAGTCCTGTATATGGATGTCAAACTTTAGCTGGTCATCAATTATAGTGCCAAAGGGCTTGTTGTGCAGTTCTGGTTTAATAAAGGTGTTATCAAGAGAAAAAATGATAAAAGTGGTTTTATGGTGGGAGAGAGATTTGGGAAGGAATAGTAGGAGCTTGGTTTTGGTCTGTTAGCCATTTTTCTACAGGCCAAAATGCATTTTGAATGATGGAAAGTAAGCGAGAGATGTTGTCAAAGAGATGAGAGTAGAGTCGTCAGTGTACTGTATCAGGGAGGAAGTGGTGCAGGAAGACTGTAGGCTGTTAGTGAAGATATTGAAAAGAAGAGGACCTAGGATAGAGCCTTGAGGGAAGCCAGTCTGGATAGGTAGGAAAGGGGAGCAAGTGGAAAGCCATTTGACTAACTGTAGCCCGTTAGATAGATAACTGGAGAACCAGAGAATTGTAGAGGAGAGGTTGAGATCAGTAAGTTTAACAAAAAGTTTAGAGTGAGAGACTGTATCAAAAGCTTTAGAGAGGTCAAGGAAAAGGCAAGATAAAAGAAGGTAGGTTATTGTCCCCAGTTTCGGCGACAGTATGAGTGAAGGATAGGAGGGATGTGGAAGTACTAGAATTTGGCCTGAAACCGTGTTGTGTAGGGGACAGAGGGTTATTATCGATTAGGTACTTTAACTGGTTATGATTTCTGAGGCTGGGGAGAAGATGGCAATGGGTCTGTAGTTGGATGATTGGTATTGTTTCCTCCTCTGTGCAATGGAATAGTATAGAAAGATTTCCAAATGTCTGGGGTAGTGGATGCTTGGAGAGATCTGTTTACTTGTATTAAGACAGGCCAGGCTACAGTGTGAGCTGCAAGTTTAAGAAAGAGAGGAGGAAGGTTGTCAGAAGAGGGAGAGCATGGTTTTAGTTTAAGTAGAAGGGATTTTGTGTGCAGTGGAGACAGGGTTAAGACAGAAAGCGGTGGTTTTGGTTTCATTGTGAGTGGTGTGAAGGAGATTATGACTTTGAATCAATGTTAACCCAAACAATCCAATGAAGTGAGAATTAAGTAAGGTAGCAGCTTCTTGAGGGGAGTTTTGGGAAAGGGGATGGTGGTGGTAGGTTCTCCTGGGTGCAGAATTTTATCGATGGTGTCAGAATTTTTTTGGATTAGAATTATGGGTGAATTGGGCTTTATAATAAATTTTCTTGACATTGTTGAGGTGTTTTTTGAAAGGTTTCCAAGTTCTATATATTTTTTGGTATGTGTTGCAGATTTTGTGACCAAACATTGTCCCTTTTTTTCATAAGAGTGAGAGTGTCTTTAGAGAGGTTGTTTTGATCCTGACTTTTCTTAGAGGAGTTAGCGAGTCCATGATCTCAAGAAATGCGTGATTAAATTGTAGAACTGCATTGTTGAGAGGAAGGTCCTTCAGACAGCCCCAGTTAATAGAAGAGAGCCTATTATTGAAGGTGTCAGCATTTAAGGAGGAACTGTTGCGACAGTCTCTATAGAAATGGGGTTTAGGTATTTGGAAAGAGTGTCTATGTACTCGAGTGGGGAGGTGATCACTCAGGGAGTCAGGTAGGATGCAGGGGTTATGATATAGGGTAGGGTCAGAAGTAAGAATCCAAGTCTAAGGTGAAGCACTTTTTATTGTTTTTATTAAACACACACACTTGATAAAGTGTACACACCCCTGTTAAAATGCCAGGTTTTTGTGATATAAAAATGAGACCACAATGAATCATTTCAAAACTTTTCCCACTGTTAATGTGATCTATAATCTGTACAATTCAGTTGAAAAACAAATCTGTTAAGGGAAAAATATAAAAAATAATAAATGTACAATACGATGGTTGCATAAGTGTGCACACCCTTAAACTAATACTTTTGTGTGTGTGCACACTCAAACTAATACTTTGTTGAAGCACCTTTTGATTTAATTACAGCATTCAGTATTATTGGGTAGAAGTGCATGGCACATCTTGACTTGGCAAGATTTGCCCACTCTTCCTTGCAAAAGTGTTCCAAATCTGTCAGATTGAGAGGGCATCTCTTGTGCACAGCCCTCTTCAGGTCACCCCACAGATTTTCTATTGGATTTAGGTCTGGGCTCTGGCCGGGTCTTTCCAAAACTTTAATTTTCTTCTGGTGAAGCCATTCTTTTGTCGATTTGGATGTATACTTGGAGTCATTGTCATGTTGAAAGGTGAAATTCCTTTTCAGCTTTCTAGCAGACACCTGAAGGTTTTGGGCCAAAAGTGACTGGTATTTGGAACTGCTCATAATTCCCTCCACCTTGTCTAAAGCCCCAGTTCCAGCTCAAGAAAAGCAACTACAAAGCATGATACTGCCACCACCATGCTTCACTGCGGCAATGGTGTTCTTTTGGTGATACAAAGTGTTGTTTTTGCGCCAAATGTACCTTTTGGAATTGCAGCCAAAAAGTTCAACCTTGGTCTCATCAGACCAGAACACATTTTACCACATGCTTTTGACAGACTTAATGTATTGTTTTGCAAAGTCTAGCTGGGCCTGGATGTTTTTGTGTGTAAAAAAAGGCTTCCGTCTTGCAACTCTACCCCATATTCCAGAGATATGGAGAATATGGGAGATTGTTGTCACATGCAGTACACAACCAGTACTTGCCAGAAATTCCTGCTGCTCCTTCAGTGTTGCTGTAGGTCTCTCGGCAGCCACCCTCACCAGTTTTCATCTGGTCTTTTCATCAATTTTGGAAAGACGCCCAGTTCCTTGCAACGTCACTGTTGCCCCATATTTTCTCCACTTTTTGATGGCTGTCTTCACTGTGTTCCATGGTATATCCAATGCTGTGGGAATTTTTTTGCACCCTTTCCCTGACTGATACCTTTCAACAATGAGATCCCTTTGATATTTTATAAGCTTTCTGTGAACCATGGCTTTTGCTGTAGCAGGCAACTGAGTAAATGTCAGGAAAATCCTACTAGGACAGTTGAACTTTATTTGAGGTTAATCAGTCTCTCTAATTGATGGCAGGTATGTACCCAAGAAGACTGGAAGCTGTAATTAAATCAAAAGGTGCTTCAACAAAAAGTATTAGTTTAAGCATGCGCACACAACAAAGTATTAGTTTAAGGGTGTGCACACTGTACAGGTTTATAGGTCACATTAAAGATCGGAAAAGTTTTGAAATGATTTATATTAGTTAACCTGTGGGACAAAGTCCCCAGCTACCTAACTCTTGGGAGGCCCTCATGGAAGGATATTCCGGAGCACCTAGAGACAAAGTCCAGTTTATAATGAGAAATAAAAGTATGAGATGAGGCCCAAGTAGCAGCTGAACAAATCTCATCCAAAGAGACCGTAGACCAAAAGACTGCTTACGTAACCACAGATCAGGTCAAATGAGCCTTCACTCTTCCTGGAAGAGGCAAACCTCTAGCTGAATAAACCCGGCCAATGCATTGTGAAATCCAGTGAGCAATAGTCACTTTTCAGACAGATTTACCTAAGAAGGGCTTGGTATAGGACACAAAAAGCTGATCAGACTTACGGAAAGGTTTAGTCCTGTGCAGATAAAACCTCAACTGCCTGTGAACGTCCAGTAAATGTAATTTGTATTCCCCTTTGTTCTGGTAGTTCGGGAAAAATACTGGTAAGTTAATAATCTAATTAATATTGGCCTCCGAGGCTACCTTGGGAAGGAAGGATAGGTTAGTGAGTAGCGACACTCTATCCTTGTGAAAAATCATGTAAGGGACTTTGACAGAAAGAGCTTGAAGCTCTGACACCCTTCTAGTGGATGTAATTGCAACCAAGAAGGCAGTTTTCCAGCTCATAAACTGTAGATCCACAGATGCCGCAGGCTCAAAGGGAGGAGAAACTGATGCCTGCAACAACAAAGTAAGGTCTCACAGAGGAATGGGGTCCTTAACCGGGGGTCTGAGAAGAAAGGCACCTTTGAGAAAAGTTTCACAAAGTTTAGAAGAAGACAACGAAGACATGTCTACTCCAACATGAAAAGTAGAAATGGCGGCTAGTTGAACTTTCACAGTTGAGGAACTAGCGCCTTTATGAAAATTGCTAGCTAAGAAATCTAAAACCGCTGAAAGTGGTGCAGTGAAAGGATCCAAAGACCTCTGAATGGACCAAATAGAAAAAAGTTTCCATTTACTGAGGTAAACTTTTCTGGTGGATAACTTATGAGCCGCCACCAGAATGGATTTGACAGGAAATGACAGAGTCCTAAGAATCATGGGAACTGGAGGAGCCAAGCCGTGAGGTTCAGGCTGTCCAGATATGGATGAGGAATCCCCGAGGGATGTGAAAGCAGATCTGGGACCGGATCTAAGGTCCATGGTGGAACAACTAGGTGAGACATGAGTAAGGGAAGCCAAACCTGTTGAGGCCAGAATGGGGCAATGAGGATCACAGTGCTACCTAGCCTTCGGGCTTTCTGCAGAAACTTCGACATGAGGGGAAGAAGAGGATATTCATAAAGAAGCCCGAGTAGACAAGCATGGATCAGAGAGTCTCTGGGGGCTTCCGACGACGGGGGGGCTCAGCGAAAAACTCATTGCATTTCGCATTGGAAGGAGATGCGAAGAGATCGCAGCAAGGATGACCCCACTCTAGGAAGATCTGTTCCGCTATTCAAGGCTTCAAAAAACACTCGTAATGCATCAGGACAGATCTGCTGAGCCTGTCCGTTAAGACGTTGGACCATCCCGGAATGTACATTGCCACCAGAAAAAGGCCAGTGGAGATTGCCCATTCCCACACTCTCATGGCCTCTCGACATAAGGGATAAGATCTGGTTCCCCCGTTTGTTGATATCAGACCACTGACATGTTGTGTATCTAATTGCAATCGTTCCCAGAGGAAGATGAGCATGAAGGGCCTGCAATGCAAGAACCGCTCATCTCTATAACACTGATGTGCAGATAAGTCTTGGAAGGGGATCACATGCCTTGGACTGTCCTTCCCGAGCAATGCCCCCCTAACCCACCCAAGTAGGGGAGGAGGTTTAAAAGGACATCCCTGGAGGAGATCCAGGGGACTGAATCCACCATCAAAAGGAGTCCTTGCACGCTTTTGAAATCCTCACTGGAAAGGACAAGGGAAGGTCTAAAAGTGACCACTGAACAGCTAGAATCCACTACAGAACCCTCATATGAAGGCATGCCATGGGGAGAAGATTTATTGTGGCTGCCATAGAACCTAAAGCTCTTAACACTGTTTCGACTGACGATAAATGCGTCTGAGGATGTGTAAGACGTGTAGCCTCAAGCTTTGTATGCTGTCTGAGGTAAGAAACACCTGCAATTGTATTGTGTCCAGCCATGCCCCAATGAAATTGAGAACATGGACCGGTTGAAGGGCAGACTTGTTCATATTGATTGTGATGCCCAACTGGTTGGCGAACTGAAGGAAGGAGTCCCTGGCCTGACGTACTAGATGTTCTGAGGAGGCGGTAAAGAGCCAATCGTCCAGATACAGAAAGACCTGAATGCCCTGAAGACTCAGGTGTGCTGCTACCACTAACATAACCTTGGTAAACTCCTGTGGGGGCTGTGGTGAGACCAAAGGGGAAGGGTTGAAATTGGTAATGATTGGCTCCAAGCCGGAAGCGAAGGAACCTCCAGGAGCACCTGCGCATCTTGATGTGATACTATGCATCCTGGAGGTCGATTGAGCACATCCAGTCTCTGTCCTGAAGATAAGGCAGAATAGATTGAATCGTGACCATCCGGAATTTTGTCTTGGTTACTGACAGGTTCAGCTGGGACAGATCCAATATTGGTCTGAGGTCCCCGTCTTTTTTGGCACAAAAAAGAACCTGGAATAAACCCAGGATCCAGACTGGTCTGGGGGGACCAGTTGGACGACTTGCTTTCTCAGTAGTGAATCTATTTGTACTACTGCTTCCTCCCGCTGCGTGGGTGGAATGTCCGGGAGGGCTTTGTTGGAAGGGGGTAGACCCCTGAAGGGGACGAAATATACTCTGAATACGACTTGCAGCACCCACTGATTTGTAGTGATGGACTCCCATGCTAGTGGATGAAGCGACAAATGACCCCCGACTGCCTCCAGAGATGGACAGCCAGGCAACCCCTTAAGGTTGCTGTCCGAGTTTATCTGAGAAATGTTCTCGGGACCTGAAATTCTTAGGAACGCCTCTGTATCTAGGGAGGAGTCTGTCGTATCCACCTCTGCCTCTGGGGGAAGGTGAGTCCTGAGCGGCCAGGGAAAATGTCTGAGACTTGCAGAACCACATCTTCTTCTGGCCTCGCTGATTCCTGGAGAAGGACCTTTGAGGTGGTGAAAAGCAGACCCTGACGACAGACAGAATCTTCCCGTCCTTCTCACTCTGGACTAGTGTCTCTCTGTCTTCCCAAAAAGGGAAGAGCCATCAAAAAGGGCGTTGGTGAAAGACGCCTGAAGGGCTCCAAGAACCGACATAAGTGGAGCCAGGCGTGGTGCCAGATGGCAATGCCTGACCCCGCCACCCGTGCGACTCCCTCCGTGGCATGGGAGAGCAAACGCATGGATGTGTTGGCTACAGACTTGAGGGTGGCCATTTGTGCATTGAACATTTTCCTGTCCTCTGCCAACATGGACCCTGGGGTTGGCTCCATAACTTCCTAGACCAGATTTCTCTTGAGTTGAATAACATGCTCCATGTAGTTCAGCGCCCTCACGCAGAACGTCACTGAAGCATAGACTCGTTTCCCAAAATGATCCAACGTTCTCAACTCTCGGTCAGGCTGATGGACCGTGGAACTCTCCTGGGAGAGTTCCTTCTTGGTGGCCACCGCCATCAGCATGGCATCTACATGGGACCCCTTGTGCCAGTGTAATATGTCTACGTGAGGGCTTAAGATCTTATCCGAGCACTTGGGTATTGGCTCTATGGCGTCTGGCTCCTTCCATGCCCTAGATGTATTAAATCCATGAGTGGATCGGCAGGAGGGGGCACCCAAGGGGTAGACGGGCTCACACCGAATGCCTCCAGAAACACGGACCCATCAGAGGACGGTTTTGTGGTGGACCACCCCCCTCTTTGGTGCAGGATCTCAATGATGTCCCCAAAGGAAACATCCTCGGGGGGGGGGTGATCTTGGGGAACCTTCCCCTTCATCCAGGTCCGTGTCTTCTGTGAGGGAGTCTGGAGGAGAGTCCAAGTGCCTCCTTTTACACGTATGCTTGTGGGGGGGGCTCTTCAGGGGGACTCTCTGGGGAGGTCTCGCAAGCATGTTGTTCCAAGGCCGGAAAGTCATGAGGCATCACGGCTACGGGCTGTCCCTGAGAGGGTAAGATGGTCAGACCTGCACTAAAGACCAGGGGCGTCTGGACGGACTCCAAAGACGAAATAGTCAAAGGCCTTGAACCTGTGAGATCCATCTCCACCAAGTCGAATGCAGAGGGGGTACGGACCACCTGGGCTGAAATGGTGGAAGCCACTCCCCTCTGATCCAACCAGGGAGTCGGGGCTGAGCCTCTAGGAGCAGAGACACCGAGGGGGTTGCTTCTCTCTGACAAGCTCGGAGCAGAAAGCACCCCCTAGGATCCGACCACAAAGTTACGGCTCTGAGAGCTCGATCTGTTCCAGTCAGATCGGACACACTCAGGGCACTGGCCAGCATCTAGGAACATGATACCATTGGCGCCAACCCCTCGACTCCGACCGTCCTCGGATCCAGCAGCTCTGAAACCGCAGGTCGGATTGGAGAAGGAGTGATGGGTCTTAAAACTGGTTGGAAGGCGCCCGCTCTGGTGGTAGAAGGCACTGGCAAGATCCCCATCTGGATTTGAGTGCAGATAAATCTCCGCATCTTCTTGTCCCTCTCCACTTCAGAAAGGCTCTGTGTAGAGCGGGGAGGACGCTGCTGAAGTGGGCTGGGAGAGCCGGTGGGGAGAAGGCCTAGGGTGCGACTGGCTAACTAAAACCTCGGGCTCAGGAAAGAACCTTGGGTACCTGAGCTGAGGAGAAACAGGCCTGCAAACAGGGTTAGCCTTCGGCAGGGGGTGGGGGGGGGGCAGTTAGGGGAGTGCTTGCGAGGCCAATCCTTCTTGACCTTATCTCCTTCCCCAGGCCTCTTGGCGGGAGGATGAGTCCCAGAGGCAGAGGAAGGAGAAGACGAAGCAGCAGCCGCTGCTTTCTTAGCAGATGAAGGTGAGATGTCCATCCCAGCAGTGGAGGGCAACAGGCCCTTGACAATCAGTTTGTCCCACCTGTCCTTAAAAGATCTGGGGTTAAACCCAGTGCAAATAGGATGGGGAACTGGAGGTGAGCCACCCCCAAACAAACCACGCACAGAGTGTGGCCATCCGCCGGGGAAAGCTTATGGCCACACTCTGTGCATCTTTTGAAACCAGGCTTTGGGGTGTCAGCCATGCCTTAGCCGGTTCACACACACACACACACACACACACACACACACACACACACACACACACACACACACACACACACACACACACACACACACACACACACACACACACACACACACACACACACACACACACTACCACATAGGAAAGAGAAATAGGAGGAGAATAGAATAGCTTACAAGACACAAATTACGAAGAACCCCATAAAGGTATAGAAAGGATTAGGAGTGAAAAGGATAGTTAAAGATATCAAAATTTAAGTTTTTACACTTTAACTGCAATACTACCATGCTGCGTCCTCTTAGGCGGCAAACGAGATCTGAAGGGTGAAGGGAGAAGGGAGACGGGGGCATTATGGGTAAGGGGAGGAGCATGGAGCTCGGAGCCATAGCTGGAAAATGCGGCTGTCATGGACCCACAGGTTGAAGAGCAAATGAAGTAAACTACTTCAGATCACATTTTCCCACATGCTTTTGGGAGACAATGTATTGTTTTGCAAATTCTAGCTGGGCCTGGATGCTTTTCTGTGTAAGAAAAGGCTTCTGTCTTGCAACTCTACCCCATACTTCAGACATATGGAGAATACGGGAGATTGTTGTCACATGCAATACACAACCAGTACTTACCAGAAATTCCTGCTGCTCCTTCAGTGTTGCTGTAGGTCTCTTGACAGCCTCCCTGACCAGTTTTCATCTTGTCTTTTGGAGGGACATCCAGTTCTTTGCAACGTCACTGTTATCCTATATTTTCTCCACTTTTTGATGACTGTCTTCACTGTGTTCCATGGTATATCCAATGTGTGGAAATTTTTTTGTACCCTTCCCCTGACTGATACCTTTCAAAAGTGAGATCCCTCTGATACTTTATAAGCTTTCTGTGAACCATGGCTTTTGCTGTAGCAGGCAATGGAGTAAATGTCAGGAATATCCTACTAGGACAGCTGAAGTTTATTTGGGGTTAATCAGAGTCTCTTTAATTGATGGCAGGCTTGTACCCAAGAAGAGTGAATGCTATAATTAAATCAAAAGTTGCTTCAACAAAAATAGTAATTTAAGGGTGTGCAGACTGTACAGGTTTATAAGTCATATTAAAGATGCGAAAAGTTTTGAAATTATTTATTGTGGTCTCATTTTTTATATCACCAAAATCTGGCATTTTAATAGGGGTGCATACACTTTTTATATCCACTATATATATATATATATATATATATATATATATATATATATATATATATATATATAAAATCTATCTATATATATATATATATATATATATAGAGAGAGAGAGAGAGAGATATTAATATATATATATATATATTTATAACATGACAGACAGGGGAAGCAGAGCATTAATTGTCGGTCTATTAACAGAACTGGAGAAACCAGGCCATCAGCCTGAGGTTTGAGATGTCAGAAAGGATAATGCCAGTCAGGTGAGACAGAAGATCTGGAGATGTATCCAGAATCCAAGGTTAGTGAAATAAGCGAAGCCAAAGGAAGGGAAACCAAATCTGTTGAGGTCAGTAAAGTGCAATGAGGATGACTTTGCTCTCAAACAGGGCAGCTTTCTGTAGAAATTTTCAAAATTAATGGGACTGGTTGGCAGACAAAGGGGCCAAATGTGAACCAGAGCATTCCTCAGTGATTTCCCCTGCAAGGGGGATTAGGGCAAAGTAACTGCTGCATTTGATAATTAGGGGAGAAGCAAAAAGGTTGCAGCCACGCTGGCCCCATTGACATAAATCATTTCCGTCACTTTCTCGTTGCGAAACCACTCGTGAGGTAGAAGAATGGGCCTACTCAGTTTGTTATCACAGTGGAATTCCCCAGAATGTGTGTTGTTATAAATAAGCTGTTGGATGAGATCGCCCATTGTCACTCTCTCAGAGCTTCTTGACACAAGGGGTATGATCTGGTTCCTCCTGGTTTGTTGATGTGCCAAACCACTGACACGTCTGTTTCAACTGCAATTGCCTCCAAAAGGAGAGCATTCTGAAAGGGCTGCAATGCTAAAAGCACTGCTCTCATCTCTAGGACATTGATATGCAAGTTGGCCTCTCAGGGGGGCCAAGTGCCCTGGATAGTCTTGCACAGAAATTGCCTCCCACCCACCTTAACTGGGAAATTTCCGTGGTCACTATGGCCTTGGACTGAGGGAAAATGAGTGAACGGCTTTGTAGAACAGGATCTGTGTTGTTAGCACATACTGGAGAATCTTCATATAAAATCTGCTAAAGGTTATTGCTGCAGTCATTGATCCTAGGGCTTTTAAAGGACCAACCGTACTGAAATCTTGGTACTGCAGATTAATATTCTGATCTATAATCTGATACTCTATATTCTCAATATAGGTAGTGAAGCTATCAGACTGTGTTGAAAATTGCTCTTATGAATTTCACACTAAGTGAGTTGTAGATGAAACTTGCCATGATTTATGGTTATTCTCAGATGAAAGCAAGCCTGAAGAATTTGACTCCATGCCATTATCAATAGATGCCTGATCGAGGTGGTAAGGAGCCAGTTGTTTAGACAGAGACACTCGGAATCTCTGCAGTTTCACGTGAGCTACTACTACTGCCAAACATTTGTTAACATCCTGGGGGCTGTGGTGAGGCCAAAGGGCAGAACTCTGAACTGAAGTGATTGGCTCCCAGCCAGAAGCCTAAAAACCTTCTGTACTGTCTGTTCATCTTGATAGTACACATCCTGAGGGTCTACAGATTACAACCAGTCATCCTTGCCCAGAAAAGGGAGAATGGACTGAACCCTGACCACCCAAAACTTTGTGATTCGATCTGAATTGTTCAATTTGCTGAGATATGAAATTGGTCTCTAGTCCCTTGTATTCTTGGCATGAAAAGGAATCTTGACGAAGTTCTGTATTCTATCTGATCTGGCAGGACCCTCTTGGATGACTTTTTGTAGCAGCTTAAGAATTTGAATTGCTGCTTCTTCGACTGGATAGAACATTGTGGATTTTTCTTGGAGGTGAAAGGGACCAAGGGGTATTGTATCACTTCTGAATATAATCCTCTGAACTCAAGTCTTTTTTGCTGTCTAGCTAAGCTCTGGCACAGAGTCAGTCATCCCTAATTGCCTTCAAAATGAAAAATTGGGCCTCCTTTCAGGAGTGCTGGAAGGGTCTCTGTCAGAGAAAATATCTGGATCCCTGGTGTTGGGAGCGTCGTCTGCTTTGGAGGCGGCATCGATTATTCGAGTCCCCACCCCCCCCCCCTGCCCCTAGGGGAACTTCTACTTGTGGGTTCTGGGAAGGACCCTGGAACTTTCTGAACCACATCTTCTGCCTACTTTGTTGATTCCTTGAAAAGACCGAAAATGTATGCCCACTGCAGAGCAGGTCATTCCATCCTTCTCACACCTGGATAAAGTTTCACTGTGGGACCAAACAAGGAAGTGCTGTCAAAAGGATCACTGATGAATGAAAAAGTACAGTTTTGTACCTACCATAAATGTAGATGTTCGAGGATCCACATTGCTGCAGTCCTAACTATTGGGTAGTCCGCTGTCCCAGTCGGCCCGAATACCAAAGTATATGGCTGACGTCGGTCAAGGCGCATTAGACTGACGTCAGTACGTCAGGGTACTAATGCGCATGACCGACGTCATATCCTCAGTCTTTTCTTGCCCCAGATGTCAGAAGACCCTAAAAAGACAAGGCCAAAACCAAAAACTCCAAACATTCCTGCACCAAAAATATGTACAATATATACAAAATTACCAGAGTATAACCTCACCTACACAACCACCCCTAAACACAGAGAGGAAGGAGGGAGGGTAAATTGGACTGCAGCAATGTGGATCCTCGAACATCTACATTTATGGTAGGTACAAAACTGTACTATGTTCTTCATTCCACATTGCTGCAGTCCTAACTATTGGGTAGAATCCCAAAGCAGAGGTAAGGGAGGCTGGCAAATCATAAGGAAGCAGGAGCTGACAACATGCCTAGCAAAATAGCTGTGGCAAAACCAGCCCTAGATTTAGAGTAGAGAGGAAGGTGATAATGCTTAGAGAAAGTATGCACTGAACTCCAAGTAGCTGCCTCCAAAATATCCTTAGTTGCCACCCCCCTTAGAAATGCTGTTGAAGTGGCAGTAGCCCTAGTGGAATGAGGCCTAATCCCAGCTGGAATCTCCTTGCCATGATGGGAATAACAAAATGCAATGCAAAACCCAATCCACTTAGAAATAGTTTGTTTTGACACAGGCTTGCCCTGAGAACTCAAAGCAAAAGAAACAAACAACTGCTGAGACTGCCTAAAATCCTTAGTCCTGCTTAAATAATAACGCAATTGCCTGTGCACATCTAAAGTGTGCAAAATCTTTTCCCCTTTATTTTGGGGATCTGCATAAAAAGTAGGCAAATGAATAGTTTGGTTTAAAGCCACACTATAAACCACCTTAGGCATAAAGGAAGGATTAGTACGTAATGATACCCTATCCTTATGAAAATCAAAAGGCTCTACCGCCATAAGGGCCTGCAATTCAGAAACCCTTCTTGCAGAAGTAATGGCCAACAAAAAGCAGTCTTCCATGACAAGTATTTCAATTCAGCAGTAGCCGCGAGGCTCAAAAGGTTGTAGAGTAAGTTTCTCCAACACAAAATTGAGATCCCAAGCAGGAGTAGGAGCTCTACGGGGGTCTTATATTCTTTGCCCCTCTAAGAAATTGCTTGAACAAAGGATGTGAAAACAATGGTGGGTCACAATCATAGTGAGCTGAAATTGCTGCAGCATGAATCTTAATGGAAGAGAAAGACAAACCTTTGTCCAATAACTCAGTAAGATATTGAAGAGCCACACTCAAATTAGGCTCAGAAATCTCCAAATTGTTTGCTGTACTCCAAAATAAAAATCTCTTCCATTTTTCTGACACTTTCCTTGTACTAGGTCTTCTGGCTTCCATAATCACATTTAAAACTTGAGGAAGTTGAGACCTGCTGTGTTTCAAAACAGAATATGCCAGGCTGTTAGATGAAGAGAGTGAAGCTTGACATTGAGCAGGTGACCGTCCTTCTGAGACAACAGGTGTGGAATCAAAGGTAAAGGCCATGGAGGCTTCCTTACCAGACTCCTCAGTAATGGGTACCAGTGTTGCCGAGGCCAATCTGGAGCTATTAAAATCATCCTTGGCTTGTCTTGTCTGACCTTTAGAAGCACCTTTGGGAGAAGAGGCAGAGGTGGAAAGGCATACACATGAAGATTTTTCCAACTGAAAGAAAGAGCATCCACTTTCCAAGCTGTGTGATGAAACCTCTTTGTGCAAAACTTTGGCAGCTGGTGGTTTAGTGGAGAAGTTTAACAGATCTATGTCTGAGTTCCCATGACACTGTCAATTTTGAAATACATGAAGATCCAGTTTCCACTCGTGGGGATCCATGATTTGTCTGCTTAACACATCTGCTAAGGAGTTCTGTGCTCCCGGCAGAAACCTTGCCTGAAGAGTTAGTTGCAAGCTGAGCGCAGTCTCCCATAAAATCATTGCTTGCCTGCACAACGGGTAAGAATGTGTTCCCCTTGTTTGTTGATGTACCACATGACAGTTGTGTTGTCTGTTAGAATCAACACCTGCCCTGGAAGAAGTAACTCCTTGAAAGCCATTAATGCAAACTGGACTGCTAACATCTCTTTCATGTTGATATGTAGATGCTGTAGTCTGGCAGGCCACTTGTCTTGTATCCACTTTCCATTTAGATGAGCTCCCCAAGCAATGTCTGAGGCATCTGTCGTTAGAATCTGACTCGCCTCTGGCCGGGTCACAGAGAGTCCCTTGTTTAGGTGACATTCCTGAGCCCACCACAGAAATTCCTTTTGAATGCAAGGTATTATTTGAATGACAGTGTCCAAATCCTGGCAGTGCTGTGTCCATACATTTTGAGATACCATTGCAGCTTTCTCATATGCAGTTTGGCATTGGGAAGCACCAGAATACAAGATGCCATGAACCCTAAGGCTTGAAGGACTGTCCTTGCAGTCAGCCCGGACTGAAGAGATAGTTGATGGAAGTAACTGGAAAGATTCTTTTGTTTGTCCGGGGTTAAAAGGCCATCTGGGCTGCTGTATTCAGTCTCACACCCAGAAAGCACATGTCTTGAGAGGGTACTAGACTGGACTTTATTTCGCTCACAGAATACCCTAGGCATCTTAGCACTGCTATCACAAATTCCAAATGCTGTAAAAGGTCTTCCTTTTCTTGAGCCAGAATCAGGCAGTCGTCCAAGTAAGGATAGATTTGAATTCCTTTTAGCCTGAAGTAAGCTATCACTGGAGCCAGAACCTTTGTGAATACTCTGCAGTAGATAAGCCAAAGGGCAATGCAGAGAACTGATAATGAGAATTTCTAGCTCGAAAACGCAGATACTTCCTGCAACTTAGTCTGATAGGCACATGAAGGTAAGCTTCCTTGAGAGCTAAAGTTACCATCCAGTGATCTTTGCCCAGCAGAGGTAAAAGCTGTTGTAACGTCAACATTTTGAACTTGGGAATGTCCAGATAAGTGTTGAGGATAGATAAATCCAAAATTGGTCTCCACGTGTTCCCCTTCTTCGGGTACTAGGAACAGGCGAGAATAAAATCCTAGGCCCCTTTCTGGCACAGGAACTGGCTGAATGGCCCCTATTTGGAGCAACAGAGAAATTTGCTTGTGAGCCTCTTTTCTTTGTAGAGGAGGAATGTCTGGCATGCCTTTGAAAGGAGGCAAGGTATGGAAATAAAACCTGTAACCGTGGTGAATGATATCCAAAACCCATCTGTCTTGGGTAATTAAATCCCAATTTTCTTTGAAAAGAGCCAGCCTTCCTCCCAAAGGTGCTGCCAGGCGAGAATGTACTGGCAGCTGAAAAGGTAGGTCATTGGGTCTGTTTACGAAAGGACTGACCCCTGCCCTCACCAGAAGACTGAGCAGGTGAACTCCTTTTCTAGGCCTAAAAGAACCTTGAGCTCTGCCCCTACCACGCCTAGACCTACCCCTAGACTGGGAATCATAAGCAGGATATGTCCATCCCTTAGTAGGCCAATTTCTACTAAACTGGAGGCTGAACCTGCAAAAATCCTTAACAGTTTGCATAGACTTAGCCTTGTCCTCCATTTTCTTTAAAACTGCTTCCACAGGCCAACCAAACAACACATCAGACTGTAAAGGAGCATCCAAAATCCTTGTTTTAACATGCTCAGCTAAATTCTGATCCCTCAACCAGGCGTGCCTACGAAGAACAGAACCAGTGGCAGCCACCCTCGAGGAGGCCTGCACAGCATCAAAACCACACTGCAAGGAATGCTTACCCACCTGTTCAGACACATGAACTAAATCCTGCAACTCTTTACACTCAATACCTTCTGCCAGAGCATCCACCTTAGACTTCAATTGTGAAAGGAGATAATTCTGATATTTTAACATGTGAAACTGACAATTCAACGCCTCATGGCTAAAGTGGAAGAAGTATACACTTTCTTTCCCCATCTATCCAAAGCCCTTGCCTCTTTATCAGGAGGAACAGGATTTTTAACAACAGAGGCCTTCACACCTTTAGGCCCCTGAGAGACAGTTTACGGGTCAGCCCTAGGACTCTTAAAAAGATACTTATGAGCTTCAGGCACCCTACAGTACCTATCCGGTTTAACTGGGGCAGGAGGCAAAGAATCAGGATTCAGGGAAGCCTCTGCAAAAACATCTTCCACCACATTCAGAACAGGAGGTATAGCTAAAGGCCTATGCTGGGGTAAAACAAGAATTCCCTAAGCCTCTTCCTGGAATCAGAGAAATCTTGACCTTCCCATTTAAAATGCTCCCTCATAGAATGCAGAGTCTCTGAGAATGAAAAATCCTCAGGAGGAGAAGCTGAAGGAGTAGAATCATCCACATCAGAATCAGAATAAGGAGGATACTCCTGCAAGTCTTCAGCCGAAGACTCAGAAGCCTCCGAACATTGCTCAAAACTCTCAAACTCAGGTTCCACCCTAGGCCTCTTATCAGGAGGGGGCATAGAACCTCTAATCATAGTAATCAAATCCTCCGCCATTTTAAGCATATGTTTCTTAGGCAAAGACCCTGAAGCACTAGGAGAAACCCCCACTGAAGCTAAACTTGGCCTCCCTCTCAAAGAAGCCTTGGAAACAGAAGGGGAGGCTCTAACCACCTTAGGAAGAGAGGGAAGAACAGCCACCTGAGAAGCCCCTTCAGCCTGGCCTACTTCCTGAGAGGACACATCCTGTAATAGTAAAGTCTCTCCCTGAGACTCCAAAGAAACTCCTGGCAGAACCTCCGCCCACTGAGTTTCTAAAGAACCGACGTCCGACTGTCGGTTCTTCCACTCTAGGCTTTGCCGCTTTGTCCTTGCGCTTTTGGCGGGCGTCGGAGCATCCAACGGCATTTTATAATTACAACGCTTCCCAAAAACTAACCTGGCACAGTCTAACTTTCTCTTAATAGTGCGTTTGTTAAATCTAGCGCAAGAGCGGCATCCAACAACGTCGTGCTCAGGCCCTAAACAAGGTATACACAAAGTATGGTAATCCCTATGAGGTATCTGTTTCCCACAAGAAATACAGTTATTCACTTTTTCTGACATCCGGTTAAATACTGAGGCAAGAAAAAACCAAAATATTCCCCAATGGGGTACTTAGCCAACTTTGATTTGGTCTGAAACTCTGACTTCAGAAACTTTCAGAACGCCAACCTGCACTCGCAAAACTGCTTCTGCATCGGACCATGCGGCAAAAAAGACTGAGGATATGACGTCAGTCATGCGCATTAGTACCCTGACGTACTGACGTCAGTCTAATGCGCCTTGACCGACGTCAGCCATATACTTTGGTATTCGGGCCGACTGGGACAGCGGACTACCCAATAGTTAGGACTGCAGCAATGTGGAATGAAGAACATCTTTAAGGGCTCCGCAAAATCACATAAGCACATCCAGGCATGCATACTAATGCAAATGTCTGAACCCGCTGCCCTTGAGGTGCCTTCGGCTGCATGCAAAATCAGCCTCATGGATGAATTTGTAGTAGACTGTAGTGTAGGCAACTGTGAAGCCAAAGATGACTGGGCGTCTGCAGGAATGTACCCTGAAAGGGAATTCAAAAACTCCTTGATCAAATCCCTTTGCAACCTAATAAAATGAGCCAAGTAATTCAACCACCTAAGGGCAAAGGTCGCTGACACGTAGACACTTCCTAAACCTGTCCATTGCCCTAGACTCCTTGTTAGGGGGATGAACAGTGGAACTCTGTTCGGCAATTTCTTTTTTGGTGGCCACAGCCATGACCATGGCATCCATGGCCACCCCTTTAGCCCAAAATTCCCTCTCTAAAGGCAGTGCTAGAATTTTGTCTGGTCTCCAGGGTATGGGTTCAACTGTGTCAGGTTCCTTCCATGGCCGCCGAGCAGCCAAATCAATTAGATCGTCGGCAAGCATATTAACCCAGGAGGTAGATGGGCCAGCTACGAATGCCTCCAGAAATACAGACTCCTTGGAAGAAGGATTGCTGATAGGGTCCGATCGCCTCTTTGTTTCAGGATCTTGAGGATGCCTCCAAATGACATGTCTTCTGGAGGTGATCGTGGGGACCCTTCATCTTCATCGAAGTCTGTATCCTCACAGACGGACTCTTGAGAAAAGTCCAAGTGCCTCCTCTCACAGGGATGTCCTGGGTGGGGTGTTCTGTAGAGGTGTCAGAAAAGACTGAAACACCTGCTGGTTATTTTGGAGGTCTTGGGCAGGCTTTCCCTGTGGCATCAAACAGCAAAGCTCTGGGTGCAGAATCATCTGGGTGGACTGGAAATTCAAGGGTACTGGATCAGTCAGTCCTGTCGAAGCAGATAAAACCCTCTTCACAACTTTGAAGGATGACTGCTCCAGAGAGAGAGAGCACCTCAGATCCAAGAAGGCAGGCTTCTGTACCATAACGCTCGCCTGCCATGAAAGCAGTCCCCTTAGGGGGAACTTGGAGCCGCACTACCCAGTGCCTAAGGGTCAAGGGGTAGAAACTGCTCTGGAAATTTTGTAGTCAACACCAATGCCTTGGCTCCGACATGGAGGCTCTGGCTCAGAGAGTCCTCTGGTTCCAAAAAAGTCAGAGCCAAGGTGCTCATAGTCAACTTCGGCTCCATAAGGTAAATCCTTGGATCCAGACAGACCTGGAAGACCCAGATTCTTGGGTCTCTGAAACATCCAATGGCATTATAGAGGAGAGTGAAATGGTGGGCGTCGGTATCACACCCATCTGGGTCTGCTCAGAGAGAAACTTCCTCAATTCGATCCACATCTTCTTTAATTAGACCTCTAGATGATAAGAGATGATACCAGCAGAGGGGATTTTGTTTGGTTCCACTCTATGAAAGAAGAACACATTCTAGACAGAACAGGCTCAATCAACGGGAAATACTGGGTCCTGGGCAAAGTCATAGGATCTGACAGTTTCTTAATGGGACCCAAGGGTATCCAATCAGATCCAAAGGTATTGGATCAGACAATGTCTTTATTTTCTGATCCGAGGGAGGAGAGTGTTGAGACCTCCTCGGAACCAATTTTGATTTCTTCCTGGATGGCTCAGAGAATGGAGCAGAGGAAGCAGATGGAGCAATAGATTTTGACTCCTTTGATTCTTTGGGAGGGGGGGGGGGCTTGAGCCCCTGCAATAGCCTCTTCTAAAGAAGAAGGTAATAACCTTTCAAAATCAGCATATGTTATGTGATCCTATCTCGCCTACATTCTGAATGATGGGTTCGGAGCCGATCCCTCGGCTCGACTGCACGCTATGCCAAAGAGCGAAGTCTCTTATTGGCTGAGCTTACTATATCCCAGGATGCACCACCACCAGTCCCCCAGATCTCGTTTGCCGCTTCCCTGCGAAGACGTGGTCTCGAGCTGGCTGGGCTAAGTAGTTTATTAACTAACTTTTCTGTCAGTTTTTTTGCTGTTTTTTTCTCACAAAAGCTGTTTTAACAGCTATCGCTAACTTTGTGTACGATTTGGACTTGGAATTGTTGTGTGTGATTGAGTTCAGTTTGTTTTCGGCCCCCCTCCATTCAGGGCCTTCCCGGACTGTTAATATTTGAATTACAGGGTCTCTAATAATTGTTCAAATTGGGTTAGAGTTACCTGTTCTTTTTACAGGAAGAGTTGGCTTTATTTTTTACTGTAAGCTATATCAGTAGTTAAAATTTAGTGTACTTTCCTGTCAGAGTTACTAGATTGTGTATCAACATGTCTCAACCCCATAGGCCTTCGGGCTTTAAGAAATGTTCTAAATGTGCTTTTAAGATGTCTGTTACTGATGATCATCTACTGTGTGTGTATTGTTTAGGGGCAAAGCACTTGCAGGAGTCATGCAGCGTATGTCACGCTTTTTCCTCTAGGGTCCTCCAGGAGAGGAAAAATAAATTGATTCTCAAAGGCTTGGTTAAACCCTCTTTCAAGAAGCCTTGGCTTCCTCTCCGACTCCTGCCAAAGAAAAGGGCTTGCTCCGACCAGTCCGGCGGACCCGACTGCCAAGAGATCTAGGCAGGCCTCTCCTTCGTTCCAAAGACTTCGGAGCCGAGGTCGGAACCCGGTCGGGGTCCTCCCTCAGGAAAGTTCGGGGGAGGTACCCAAAGCCCCTTTTCGTCCCTGTCGGGAAAAGGGGGGTCGGCCAATTCCCGGAAAGTACCTCGGCACCGACCCTTGTCCTGGCCGGGGATACGGAGTCGCCTCGGCCCCCCTTTTTGGGGGGGCCCGAGAACTTAACCCCTCGCCCCTTTCGAAATGCTTTCCGTATGCCAGGGGCAAAATTTTCCAGTCCCAGTTTTCCCAAAATTTGTTGTTCCACCCTTGGTCAAACCAAAGACCAGAAACCCCATTGACCGCTCCCGCCTGGGAAAAGCTCCTGAGCGGGGGGATCCAGGGTCGGCCCCTTTTAACTCCGGGTCCAAAAGGAGGACTTTTTCCCGGCGGCCCCGGGGATCGACGGGCGGTCCGGCTCTCGGTGCTGCGGCCTTCCTTTTTCCTGGGAGGTTCCCCAGGATCTGGGTCGCCACCAGGGGGGGGGGGCCCCAAATTTTCCTCCCGGGCCCCCCCTTCGGGCAGGGATTGAGGGGCCAGTTCCCTGCCCGAAGGGGGGGAAAGGTAAATTTCCCAGGGTTTCCTCTCCTAGGCTCAGGGGACCCCAGGGGCCGGGAGGTTCCGAGGAAGCAGGGGAAACCCCGCAACACGAAGGAAATGGAAAAGGGGTCCCGCGCCCCGGGGGCAGAATCAGGACCCCAAAAACCAAGGGCGGTGGATGTCAAACCCCCTCCTCCAACCTTTCCCTAAATTTTTCCGCCCCCCTTGGGGGCCCCGGAGGAGTTCGGTTTTAGGCCAATGGGACAGATATTTTTGGAAAGCCCTCAAAAACTTTCCCCAGGAAGGTTCCTATAGGGAGAGCCATGGTGGGCACTCTCCCAAAGGCGGGGAACCCCCCCTTAATGGGTTGGAGAAGTATCGGGAGACCCCCCCCCCTTTCCTTTGGGCTTAAATTAGGAATTTTACCACCAAAGGGGTCGGAAGGATTTGCGTTTTGGGTAACCTACCGAGCGCTACCCAGGGAGCCCCAGTTGGCATCCCCAATTGCTCTCCCCCAGAGGTTTTTTTTGGGAAAGGGGGAGCGGCGGCACAGGCGGGGTTTGAGCAAGCCTTCTTTGTTTTTTAGGAGGTTAAGTTTTCCCTTCGAGTTTTTTCATTTTTCCCGGGAAAAAGAAAGGTGGAAAGGGGGGGAAAAACTTATTGGGGCCTAGACTCTTTATTAGGAGGATGGACGGACGCCGAGCCTCTGCCACATCTTGTTGGGTGGCAGATGCCACCACCATAGTATCTACAGCCACGCTCTTCGATAGAAAGTCCTTATCCGGGGGGCGAAAGGAATTTATTGGGGCGAGCTGGCACCGGTTCAATAGAATCCGGGTGTTCCCAAGCCCTTCGAGAGATCAAATCCAGAAGCTCATCGAAGGGAGGAGACACCCATGAGGCGGAGGGCTGACCCCCGAAGGCCTTGAGGAAAACCGACTCCTCAGCAGAAGGGGGTTTGGACTGCCAGTCGCCTCGTTGCTTGAGGATCTCCAAGATGTCCGCAAAGGAGACATCTTCCGAGGACGACTTTGGGGACCCCTCCGCATCATCGAGGTCGGTATCCGAGGTGAGAGACTCATCAGGGGAGTCGACGTGTTTCCTCTTACACTGTTTCTTCCTGGGAGGTTCCTCCGAAAGCGTGTCGGAGGGACCTCCAGGAAGAAGGAACCCCAATGGGGTAACCTCAGGCCAGGGGCCCGCTGTCGTGAGACAGGGGATTGCAAAGGTGCCAGTCTCCATGCCCAGGAAGGTGGTGGTGAAATGGTAGAAGTGGCCACAGAGGATTTGGCCAAGGCACTCCTCATGGCCTCGAAGGCTGGACCCCCAGAGTCCTGGGATGGTTCAATCCCAGAGGCCACAACGGCAGTCGGAACCCCTGCAGCCGACGCACCGAGAGGAGGCTCGGAACCGAAGGATCGGGGCGTCCCCGGGGCCGACAGAGGAGGTCAGCGTATCGAACCCGACCCAAGGGGCGGGTTGGAGTTAGAGTCGGAACCAACCCGATAACCTCCACGGTTCCACCAACACCGACTCCAACGGGCGCCAAGCTGTTGGAGGAGGAATCGATGTAGCAGGATGGGGAGATCGGCTCCAGAGCCAACTGGGCTGGAGCTGAGATCAGCTTTTGCAAAGACTGGAGACTGAAAAAGCCTTTGAAGCACCCTAAGTCCGAATCGGACATCCTCGATGACCGAGAAGAGACCGACCGGGTCCGAGTCGACTTCTCCGCCGGCTCCGAAAGACTGGGGGACCGGCTCCGTAATGGTTCGAGAAGTATCGGCGCCGAGGGAGACTCCACTACAACTGCAATTTCCCTCGGAGCCGATGTGGACTTCGGCACCGAAGGGGAAGAGTCTGAGCGGGCAACCCCCATCGGTTCCGAAGGCAGTGGAGCCGATGAAGGTGACTCGCCTCTCGACGCCCGAGCTCTCGACTCCGAAACCAGAGGAGTCGAAGCTGGAGACATCGAGGCAGACCGTTCCGCCCTCGGCAACGAAGTCCGTGGAGCCGACGGAGAAGCCTGCCGAGACTTTTTTGCTGCCGGATCCGACAGGCTGGTTGGAGCCGAAGACTTTTTCTTCCTCGAAGGTGAAGAAGAAGAAGATAGGGCTTCTTCAAAGGAAGGGGTAATAAGCCCTTTCAAGATCAACTTATTTTTCCTCTCTTGGAGGACGCGAGAGGAAAAAGCGTGGCAAACGCTACAGGACTCCTGAAGATGCTACGGGCCCAAACAGTAGACACATAAAGAATGGTCATCCGTAATAGACATTTTATAACTACATTTAGAACACTTTTTAAAACCTGATGGTCTATGCTCTTTAGACATGGTTATATAAACAATAAACACCGACTACCAAAAACAAAGTTAGCACAAAGACAACCTAGACTCTAACTAAAACGCCTAGGGTAGGGCTAGGCCCCTCTAACTTAAACGGGTCCGTTAATTACCACAAAAAAAACACAATTTACCACAAGAAAATATCAAAAACTAATCACACAACAACAAATAGCTGTTAAAACAGCTTTTGGGTAAGTTTTGACCAAAATTCAGACAGAAAAATTTCTGACTAAATATACTTAGCTCAGCCAAGTCCGAGACCACGTCTATGCTGAAAAGCGGCAAACGAGATCTGGGGAAGTGGTAGTGGTGCATCCTGGGATATGAGGTAACTCAGCCAATAAGAGACTGCGTTTTATTGTATAGCGGCCGAGTCGGAGCCGAGGATCGGCTCCGAACCCATCTGTAGAGAATGTAGGCGAGATAGGATCACATTACATCTTTGTGATTCGATCTGAATTGTTCAATTTGCTGAGATATGAAATTGGTCTCTAGTCCCTTGTATTCTTGGCATGAAAAGGAATCTTGACGAAGTTCTGTATTCTATCTGATCTGGCAGGACCCTCTTGGATGACTTTTTGTAGCAGCTTAAGAATTTGAATTGCTGCTTCTTCGACTGGATACAACATTGTGGATTTTTCTTGGAGGTGAAAGGGACCAAGGGGTATTGTATCACTTCTGAATATAATCCTCTGAACTCAAGTCTTTTTTGCTGTCTAGCTAAGCTCTGGCAGAGTCGGTCATCCCTAATTGCCAGAGTGCTGGAAGGGTCTCTGTCAGAGAAAATCTCTGGATCCCTGGTGTTGGGAGCGTCGCCTGCTTTGGAGGCAGCATTGATTATTCGAGTCCCCCCCCCCCCCGCCCCTAGGGGAACTTCTACTTGTGGGTTCTGGGAAGGACCCTGGAACTTTCTGAACCACATCTTCTGCCTACTTTGTTGATTCCTTGAAAAGACCGAAAATGTATGCCCACTGCAGAGCGGGTCATTCCATCCTTCTCACACCTGGATAAAGTTTCACTGTGGGACCAAACAAGGAAGTGCTGTCAAAAGGATCACTGATGAATGAAAACTTTAAGGGCTCCGCAAAATCACATAAGCACATCCAGGCATGCATACTAATGCAAATGTCTGAACCCGCTGCCCTTGAGGTGCCTTCGGCTGCATGCAAAATCAGCCTCATGGATGAATTTGTAGTAGATTGTAGTGTAGGCAACTGTGAAGCCAAAGATGACTGGGCGTCTGCAGGAATGTACCCTGAAAGGGAATTCAAAAACTCCTTGATCAAATCCCTTTGCAACCTAATAAAATGAGCCAAGTAATTCAACCACCTAAGGGCAAAGGTCGCTGATACGTAGACACTTCCTAAACCTGTCCATTGCCCTAGACTCCTTGTTAGGGGGATGAACAGTGGAACTCTGTTCGGCAATTTCTTTTTTGGTGGCCACAGCCATGACCATGGCATCCATGGCCACCCCTTTAGCCCAAAATTCCCTCTCTAAAGGCAGTGCTAAAATTTTGTCTGGTCTCCTGGGTATGGGTTCAACTGTGTCAGGTTCCTTCCATGGCCGCCGAGCAGCCAAATCAATTAAATCGTCGGCAAGCATATTAACCCAGGAGGTAGATGGGCCAGCTACGAATGCCTCCAGAAATACAGACTCCTTGGAAGAAGGATTGCTGATAGGGTCCAATCGCCTCTTTGTTTCAGGATCTTGAGGATGCCTCCAAATGACATGTCTTCTGGAGGTGATCGTGGGGACCCTTCATCTTCATCGAAGTCTGTATCCTCACAGACTGACTCTTGAGAAGAATCCAAGTGCCTCCTCTCACAGGGATGTCCTGGGTGGGGTGTTCTGTAGAGGTGTCAGAAAAGACTGAAACACCTGCTGGTTATTTTGGAGGTCTTGGGCAGGCTTTCCCTGTGGCATCAAACAGCAAAGCTCTGGGTGCAGAATCATCTGGGTGGACTGGAAATTCAAGGGTACTGGATCAGTCAGTCCTGTCGAAGCAGATAAAACCCTCTTCACAACCTTGAAGGATGACTGCTCCAGAGAGAGAGAGATCACCTCAGATCCAAGAAGGCAGGCTTCTGTACCATAACGCTCTCCTGCCATGAAAGCAGTCCCCTTAGGGGGAACTTGGAGCCGCACTACCCAGTGCCTAAGGGTCAAGGGGTAGAAACTGCTCTAGAAATTTTGTAGTCAACACCAATGCCTTGGCTCCGACATGGAGGCTCTGGCTCAGAGAGTCCTCTGGATCCAAAAAAGTCAGAGCCAAGGTGCTCATAGTCAACTTCGGCTCCATAAGGTAAATCCTTGGATCCAAGCCTGACAGACCTGGAAGACCCGGATTCTTGGGTCTCTGAAACATCCAATGGCATTATAGAGGAGAGTGAAATGGTTGAATGGAGGACAGATGGACTGCCTGACCCAAGATGGTGGGCGTCGGTATCACACCCATCTGGATCTGCTCAGAGAGAAACTTCCTCAATTCGATCCACATCTTCTTTAATTAGACTTCTAGATGATAAGAGATGATACCAGCAGAGGAGATTTTGTTTGGTTCCACTCTATGAAAGAACACATTCTAGACAGAACAGGCTCAATCAACGGGGAATACTGGGTCCTGGTCCTGGGCAAAGTCATAGGATCTGACAGTTTCTTAATGGGACCCAAGGGTATCCAATCAGATCCAAAGGTATTGGATCAGACAATGTCTTTATCTTCTGATCCGAGGAAGGAGAGTGTTGAGACCTCCTCGGAACCAATTTTGATTTCTTCCTGGATGGCTCAGAGAATGGAGCAGAGGAAGCAGATGGAGCAATAGATTTTAACTCCTTTGATTCTTTGGGGGGAGGGGGGGCTTGAGCCCCTGCAATAGCCTCTTCAAAAGAAGAAGGTAATAACCTTTCAAAATCAGCATGTTTTTTCTCTCCACCACAGCACTTGGATTAACATTTTTTACAAACAGAATATTCCTGAAGATGATGTTGAGGGCCCAAAAAGTAAACACAGACTATGAGTGTCCAACATAGGCATTTTATGTGCACACAAACATTTTTAACAACCAGGTGGCCCTTTTTCTGCTATGGCAATGGCAAAGAGAAACTGAAGAAGGAAGCTTAGTAATAGAACAAGTTTTAAACTCTTTTATTTATTTATTTATTTATTTTTAATATTTGGAGAAAGGGAATAAAAAAGGAATAGCAATTACCAACAATGGTAGGTAAGGATACTAAAACAAGAAGGAAAAGAACAGAGACTACCAACAATGGTATTGTGCATTACTCTATCGAGTAAGAAAAGCAGGAAGAAAGTCAGCTATGAAGATGAGGAAAAATAGGCTATAATTACTTGAGGAGGTAGGGGAATAATAAAGTATGAAAGACACGATGAAAAAATTCAACTTATGTGAAAAATAAGCGATGAGACTCAAGAGCTACCGGTAACCATGTCTTTCTTGAAAAGCGGCAAACGAGATCTGAGGTAACTTAGGGTTGGTACATTATGGGCAAGGGAGAGGCTCGAGAGCTTTTTGGTTCCAATGAGTTTTAGTAACAGCAGAGTCAGATCCAAGGATTGGATCCAAACCCATCAGTTGAAGATGGGATGAAAATTAACATCATCAGATTGACAGTCTTCCAGCTACTTGTCATGGCAGCTGCCACTCACTCATGATGTACCATTCCTCATCAACCCAGCTAACTGAATGGCTAAGATAGGCTTTAAACAGGCAGTTGGCTTGATTTACATTACAGATGATCAGAACAAAATAGTGCTGTTTTACTGAAGCCCCATCCATTTCAGAATTTCATACCTTCAACTGATTGTGTTCAAATATGTTCTAAATACACGTGTGCATCCTTCAAGTGGTCTGGTTTAAAAGCCTCCAGTTACAAGCCTTCATTTAAAAAGTTACAGGGAAAAATTGTGAAGCTGAAGTGGTGCCTTTTTAAAAACTATGCAAATCAGTAACATAACATCTTCTAAAAACAGCATCCCATAGTATGAGCATCTGTCCCCTTCAGAAGACTCACTTTAGACACACCTGCTATAAACATGCTGTTAAAAAGGCCACTGCTCCACATCAAATTCTTCCACACACTGAATTTCACTGCGCCACATCAAATTCTTCCACACACTGAATTTCAGGTAGTGAAAAGTTAATGACAGAGATATGCAACAAATGTTTTTTAATAAATTCGGTACCAAGTTTCCCCATTGCTTACATGGTCAGAAAGTGAGGGGGCTCAAAGAACAAGTATGAAAAAGGGGGAAATTATCAGTGAACCACAATAAACAAACCTTCAAAAAGAAGTCTGAAACTTAAAGGAAAAGATAAGGAAACATGAACGGGAAGTAGTACTAAATAGTTAGAAGCAATAAAGAAAAGATTGCAAAAGGAAAGAAAAAACGGGATGGAACAATAACTATAAAAGGACTACACAGTTAATGTTAAGACTCCATGAAGGAGTTCAGAGACAAGACAATGAAACAAGAATTCTTTACTTGTTTTTGGGGTGGATGCAAACACTTAGTACGAAAACTGAAGCAATAAAAACTGGGGTGCATGATATCAAAGCTAAGGAACCAGGACAAGGAGAAATTAGTAACTGAGCCTGTAGAAATAAGATCAATAATGACAAAATGGCATAAAAATGTATATAAACACGTGTAGAAATAGATTATCATATCTGCCCTTCTCTCATCTATACAGGGAAATTAAAAGTATCTAAAATAAATCATTTAGAAAAAATAAGTATTTTTTTTTTTTTTTAATTTGGGAGATAAAGAATTTAAAAGTAGGAAAAGCATCAGGAAAGAATAGTTCTGAAAAATCTTACCATAACCATAGATGTCCTTCTCGTCTATGTTGCAGTATTCCAACTGCTGGGTTTTTCTCTCTTGCTACCCGAACGTCCGGCCAATATACAAAAGCTTCTAGTCACTGCTAGGTACGTAGGATGTCTGATGTTGGGCCAGGGAACATGGGCCATAAAAGTGATGTCTGCACGTACCTTTCCTCAGAACTAAACGCCCCAGTCTCAGGAAACTGTATAGGCTTCTATGTTACCCAGGAAAGGACAGTCCAGATGGAGAGACGGTAGTAAGGAGGGAGGGAATTAATACTGCAACATAGAAGAGAAGGACATCTATGGTTATGGTAAGATTTTACACAACTATTCTATGTTCTTCAATTCTCATGTTGCAGTATTCCAAATGTTGGGCGAGTGCCACATCTCACAAGGAAGAAGAGAGAGGTGGTATGGAGCTACTCTCCACAAAGCCATGAAGAATTGCTCTTGCAAACCCTGTTCTAGATCTGAAATATGATCCAGCCTGCAGTGTTTAGTGAAGGTGTGGACAGATGACCAGGTACCTGCCTCAAGGATGGAAGCAGTGCCCAATCCTTTGAAGAATGTCCCAGATGAAGCCATGGCTCTGACGGAGTCGGCCTTAATTTTGGATTTGAGATGTTTCCCATAGAACGTGCAGCAAAAGGATATAGCTTTGGAGATCTAAACAGACATTTTTTGCTTTATCACCACCTTTCCCAGGGGTCTACGGTACAAGGAGACAAAGAGCTGGTTTGATTTCCTAAAGGACTTAGTTTTGTCAAGATAAAATCTTAGCTGTCTGTGAATATCAAGTGAATGCAAGACCCTCTCACTGTCATTTTAGGAATGAGTACAAAAGGTGGGCAGGTGAATACCCTGATTTAGGGACAATTCATTGACCATTATGGGCATAAAAGGAGGGGTTGGTCCTCAGCGTCACCCTATTCTTGTAGAAGACGAGGAAGGGAGGAGTTGCCATGAGGGCCTGGAGTTCTGACACTCCCCTGACTGATGTGAGGGCCACTAGGAGTACAGTTTTCCAGGTACAATGTTTCAGAGAAGCCTTGGAGGCTGGTTCAAATGGGGCAACAGTGAGTTTTTCTAACGCACTTCAGATCCCGAGGAGAAGGGATCTGCCTCCTAGGGGGTCCAAGGTGTAGTACTCCCTTAAGGAATAACTTAGACGGGAGGCTAGAGGAGGATCAAGAGGCAGACAGGCTGAAACAGCAGCAAAGGTGTGCCTTAACAGAATATGCCAACCCTGCATGGAGTAATTCATACAGATAGGACAGCACTAGTGGGACCTCTGTTTTTAATGGGTCTAGCTGTCTTTGCTGACACCACATGGAGAACCTCTTCCATTAAGAGGGATATGATCTCCTGGTATTAGGTTTCCAGGCCTCCTGCAGGACTGCAAGCACATCCTCAGTGTAAAGGTGCCTCGAATGGATCAGAATTCTATCACCCACAGGGTTAGATTCAGAGAGTCCAAGTGGGGATGGATTAGGGATCCCTTGTCCTGTGTGAGAAGGTCCACTGTATGAGGTAACTTGTGGTGAATGCCCCTAACTGCAGAAGGAGAGGGAACCAATGCTGTCTTGGCCAAAAGGGGTCACCAGCAACATTTTAGGAATGTCCTGCTGGATCTTCAGCAGGACCTTTTGAATTAGTGGGAAGGGGGGGATGCATACAGAAACATTCCCCTTCCATGAAATGAAGGAGGCATCCATTGCCTTTGCTAAGGAACTGGGTAGCCTGGGGCAAAAAGAGTGGTAGTTGCCTGTTCAAAGGAAGGCAAACAGATCTATTTGAGGTGTATCCCCACCTGTGGACAATGCCCAGAAACATCCTTGAGAAGCACCCATTTGTGGGACTGAGACATGGACCTGCTCAAGGTATCTGCCTGAATGTTCTGAGATGAAGGAATATAGCCTGCCCTCAGGGAGATTCCGTGTTGGACTGCCAGATCCCACGCCTGAAGAGCAAGTCTGCACAACAAATAGGATCTGGTTTCTTCCTGTTTGTTCACATGCCAAAGAACTGTAGTATTGTCTGTGAACAATTTCAGCAGCCCTTGTTTTAGGGCATGAAGAAAGGCTGTCAAGGGAAATATGATTGCTCTTATTTCCCTGATGATGATGTGTTCCCACCTGAAAGTGTGGGACCAGGTACTCTGTACTTCCAGGCTGCCCAGAGTAGTCCCCAGCCCAGATATGAGGCATCTGTGTACATCTCCTGGACAGGGGGATGGGGCTGCAGTGGAACTCCTGGGTTGAGCATCACCTTGTTTAACCACCACAGAATTTCCTTCCTCATACATGGAAGGAAGGGGATGATGAAGTCCAAGGGGTGTGAGTGTTGGGTCCATAGGGACTTTAGGTACCATTGCAATTTCCTCATGTGCAGCCTTGCCAAAGGAAGCATGGGAATAGAGGAAGCCATGTAACCCAGCAACCTGAGGTATTTCCTGGCTGTCAAAGCATTTGCTTTGAAGATCGTCGCCAGGTACTGAGTCAGAGTTTCCACTTTCTGGGGCTGGAGGAATGCCCTCATAACATCTGTCCTTATTCTGCAGCCCAGGAAAACATGCTGCTGGGAAAAAAATCAGGTTGGACTTGGGAAAGTTTATGTTGAATCCCAGAGCCTGAAGTAGGGAGATGACTTGGAGGAATTGGCTGTGTAGAGATTTTTGGGACATTCTGTCTGAATCAGGAGGTTGCCCAGGTATGGGAAAATTTGTATCCCTTGGACTCTGCAGAAGGCCACTACAGGGGCCAGGCATTTGGTGAAGACCCTTGGTGCAGAAGATAGTCCAAAGGGCAAGGCAGAGAACTGAAAGTGTGAGGAACCAACAACAAACCGCAAGAATTTCCTGTAGCTGGACCTGATAGGTATGTGCAGGTAAGGTGTCCATGTCCAAGGTGGCTATAAATCTCCGAGTTATCATCAAAGGGAAAAGGGTTTGAAGAGTCAGCATACGAAAGGTGTGAACCTTTAAAAACAGGTTTAGGTGGGAGAGGTCCAAGATAAGCCTCCGGGGTAAGTCCTTCCTGGGCACCAGAAAGAGACTTGAATAAAACCCTCTCCCTGGCTCCCCTGGAGGAACCAGTTGCATGGTTCCTTGAGAAAGGAGGTTGTCTATGACAGTCTGGAAAAGATGGAGCTGGCCCTTGGGTGGCTGGAGAATCCCTGTGGGAGAAGGGGGAAATGTCCCAGAACATGAAGTAGCCCTTTTCTATAATGGATAGGACCCATCTGTCTGAGGTGATGAATTGCCAAATGGACAGACAGTGAGAGAGCCTTAGGGGCAGGGTAATGGAGTCTGGGATGGAAGATGGTGAGGGCAGGCAGTCACAGGCTACCTGTCCTATCCTGAAAGAGAGTTTTCTGGGCCAGGGTTTGAGCAGACTTAGAGGGAGCTGTTTCCTTGCACTTTTTCTATCTCTAGTAGGGAGAGCTGGGACAGAATGCTTTCTAATGAACTGTATTTTTGATGGATAGTTCCTATGAAATTTGCGAATGTGGGAGATTAATAGATGGTCTTGCAGCTCTTTCCCTTTTTTGCTTAAGGGCCTTGAATAGCTCACCCCCTTTGGAACCAAAAACGGCAGAGTTATCCAGGGGAGCATCCATAAATTTTGCCCTAATATCATCAGGTAAGGGCTGTAGCCTTAACCAAGAGTATCGTCTCAAGATTGAGGCAGAGGATCTAGAAGAGGCTTCTGCAGCATCATAGCTGCGACAAATATAGTGCAGGTGACCTGGGTTGAGAGATTAAGTTAGAAATTTGTGCCTTGGAAGCAGAATCTGGGAAGCCAGCAAAAAGTTTGGTGACCTGGGACAGAAGTACCAAGGCATACTTGGTCATGTGTGTTTGGTAGTTTACCGCCCTGAAAGCCAGGGTAGAGGAAGTATAAACTCTCTTACCAAGGCGCTCCATGGCCTTACTGCCCTTCGCAGTGGGGAAGACTGAGGCAGACAGCAGTAATTTGGATGGCTTGTCTGCGGATACTGAAACAGCGGGTAGGGTCAGCTACTGAGCATTTAATCAAAACTTTAGCCCCTTCAGGGACCTTGTAGAGCCTGTCAGGTCTCCTGGGAGCAGGTGGTTGAGAGTCGAGGTTAAAACAGGCAGTATATAGAAGGCATCCATGAATGCTGATAATACTGGGGGAATTGCAGAAAGAGTAGGGGTCTCCATCTGCAGCAGCTCATATCTTTTGTGTACCTCAGACATCTCTGAAGAATCCCATTTAAAAAATTCCCTCATTCTGATAATTGTTTCTCCAAAGGTGAAATCCTCAGCTAGAGAATCAGCCTCAAAAGATTCATCCTCTGGAGAAGCATAGCCCAGAGGAGAAAGGAGGAATAAGAGAGGGAGTTTTCAGAAGAAGAGTGTGAGGAATCCTCAGCTTGAGGTAGGACGACATCCTCAACTTGAGGCCTTGGACTAATAGGAGGAGACACGGCTTGTGGGCATCCAGGCATTAGAGAGGCTCTGTGAATAGGCCTGCCAATCTGGTTGGCTTTCAGGTGATGGGGAGAGATGTTTGAACTTGGCTTTCTTTTTCAAGGAAGGCTTAGGTGGTGTAGGGCTTGAAGAAAGCCCAGATTCAGTAGTTAAGAGTAGCAGAGGGAAGACCTGTCTGGGCAGCCATCAGAACCAGTGGTTCTCCCTCGACATTGCAAGGTGACATCTATGAACCCTCCCCCGACATGCCTTCTGCAAAAGGTTCTGTGGCATCCCAAGGGGTACCCGCTATAGCTACATCAGCAGACTCCGAACACTGGCCACAGGAGGGATGTCGGATGGAGGACAGGCAACAGTAACAACTTCGAGCCTGGAAACCTTGGCCTTTTTTTAGGTGGTTCTATGGGCTGACCTAAACATCCTTCCATCCCTAAGGCTAAGCGTTTGAGATGCTGATCTAAATATGTGTTTAGCATCGTGAGCAACTTCTGAAGGGTTTTGGAATGAAGACCTACCAGATCGTGCAGGAAAGATGTTTGTGCAACAACCTAGACAGAAAAGGCAACGATCGTGGGTGTCCTTATGGGGATCTGGCGACTGCACTTGCACTTTCTCTTCCTGGATAACATGTAACCGTAACAAGCATGCAGTGACCAAAGGAAACAAAACATCAAAATGGGGAACTTATCTTTAGAGAAGATCTGAAGCAAAAACGGCAGGAACACAGATGTTCAACTGGTGGCAAAGAAGTTCTGAGGAAAGGTATGTGCAGACGTCACTTTTATGGCCCACATTCCCTGGCCCAACATCAGACATCCTATGTACCTAGCAGTGGACTAGAAGCTTTTGTATACTGCCCGGATGGTCAAGTAGCAAGAGAGGAAAACCCAACAGCGGAATACTGCAACATGAGAATAGAAGAACATTAGATGACATCCCAATAAAATATCTGGAATGGGGTAAGGGAAAAATATTAAAAGTCTGATGTATGTTATTTAATAGTGTGTTCCAGGATGAGAGGTTTCCCCACTTCCACATAAATAGCAATAAAAATGTTTGCGTGACAATACCAAAAGAAGGCAAAGACCTGATACTAGGCCATAAAGACAGCCTTAATTTTAAATAACTACAAGACTTTTATGAAAATAAAGGCAAAAATAGTGGCAAATTTATTGACTAGAATAAATGGATTATATTGATGTTGATTGACTAGAATAAATGGATTATACTGGTGTTGATTTACTGAAGGAAAATTAACATTTCAGAATACAAATAACACTATTAATTCAACAAGCTGCAGCAAGCAGCAAAATGTATGATTATAGGGATAGATGCTGACAAAGCCTTTGATAGAGTTATCTGGGGATTTATGAGCGAGACATAAGAAAATTTGGGTTTCCTAAAAAGTGGAGAGCACATTTTTAATAGATTATATATGTGTGTGATATATATATCTATGTACACACACACACATAAATATAAAGGTTCAGTATAGTTATAAAATTATGCAGGCAGATTAGAGATCAAACAGATCGTTTGTGAGGTAAAAGACTAGGTTACCCGCTTTCCCCACTCCTCACTGCATTTTATTTAAAGTCACTGTCAAGGAATAATAGACAGTCAAGAACAGAACGTTATACGTGTAGGGTAATATGGAGGCAAAGACTCCACTATTTGCAGATGTTATAAGGTTATATAAAATAAACAATGAAATACTTTTAAGGTCTCTGAAGAATTACACAAGTAGCAGGATATAAAATTACCTGAAACAAAATCAAAAGTAGCATTTCCTAAACATGCTAAAAATCAATGAGATTCAGAATCTTTACCAGCAAGGTGTTTACACGGCTATTTGTACACAATGGGCAGAGTAGCCAAAATGTTCTCACATCCTTATGGAAATGTTGGAGATACAAAGGGAACAGATAGTGTACAGAATTACATTTTAAAATGGGCTAGCAAACATAACATAAGACATAATGGGGAGTAAGAAATGCTTCTCCAAAGAAATTTTCTTTTTTTTTTTTTTACTAAACTGACCTAAGATGAAACAAACAAGGCATGTGACAGCATTTGTGACACTGCTTTCAACAGTAGCAAAAAAGGCTATTACAAAACATGGAAACTGAGGAAGCAGCCTGATATACAATAAAAAGAAAATGATGACTGAAGTGAGACATCTACCTTTAAATAATAATGACCATGGCAGAAACAAATTATTGACTGAAAAGCAGAAGTTATGGAAAAATAAATGAATGAATACAAATAACGCAACAATGAATATATCACATATGCAAACTACAGAAGAAAAGTACACAGGAGATTCTATCAAAGAACAGATTTTGTAGGATGGAGCACAAAATAAATGGAACCATATTACTTGTCTTTACTCCTTCCTTTCTTGTTTTTATGATATAACTACTGTGTGATATACTGGTGTTATGAACAATGTCATAAACAGGACTGGAAAATGTATTGCAATAAAACATAATATAATCATATGAAAAGAGCGAAGCTTCTCCGGTCCAGAAATAGTGAATCTGGGAATCTTTGAGGGCACATGTTATAACTGCCCTCATAGTACAGACAACCTCTCCTCCTCCCCACATAACACAAATACTATGCGAGAGATGAGCTTATTTAGGCCAAACTGAGGCTGAGCCTTCTCAATCCAGGATCAAGGGCAAGACCAGACAGGAGGAGAAGGCAACTACACACCACAAAACCAGCCCCTACATAATGCTACCACACCACTGAATCAAAATACATAAACATTATTAAAAGACATACTGAGGCTCTGAGTAAAATTACCTAAACAGCAGAGGCTCTAAAGCAGACACCCAAACAACTGCTACCTCAAGACACCCCACAAGCAAATATAAACCACAAAAGTGGTGTAAAGCAGTCACAGCCCTTAAGGCCAAATACAACACCAAACATACTTGTCATAGGTGACTCCATAGTCAGACACACTGACGCCCCACTCACCAGGCTGAACAAGGAGAGGGTCACAGTAAGCTGCCTATCGGGCGCTAGAATCCGCCACATAACACAAGCACTGGTCACTCCACGGCAAGTACAAATATGACACAGTCATTGTCCATGCTGGTGTGAACGACCTGAGACGCACTCCCTGGACTACATGAAAAGAGACATAGAGGAGCTCTCTGATTATGTAGCCCAGGCAGGTATGACCCTGACCCTGAGCAGTATCCTTCCTTCACCAAGAATGATGCCACAATATAGAGACAAGATGATCAGCTTTAACAATTGGCTTAATGTCTGGTGTCATTCAAAGGGGATCCAGTGTCTGTCTGCCTGGGATGACATGCTTGACAAGCCACGCTGCTCAAGGGACGGCTTGCACCTGTCACCCTGGGATTCCGGATATTGGCTAAGGCTCTTGCCACCCCATAGTGCCTTTTAGGCAAGGCTCAAATTCTAAACCTACCACCCTAGAAAACAAAAATGGGAAGAAACTGAGGGTAATGCTGCTCAATGCCAGAAGTCTAAATCTCAAAATGCACGACTCGAGGCCCTTCTCAGTATGGAGAACATCGATGTCTGTGCTGTAACTGAAACCTGGTTCAAGGCTCCTGAGAGCACCCCGCACTATTAGGTTTTACCTCATATCATGCCCGCCCCAAACCCCGGGACCACACCACAAAAGGAGGGGTGTAAAAAAAAAAAAAAAAAAAAAAAAAAAAAAAAAAAAAAAAAAAAAAAAAAAAAAAAAAAAAAAAAAAAAAAAACGGTTCCTGGAGTTCATAAATTCAAATGCCATGGAACAGCTAGTCACTGTTCCCAGACTCTGGGCCAACAACAAATAAGATCTGGTTTCTTCCTGTTTGTTCACATGCCAAAGAACTGTAGTATTGTCTGTGAACAATTTCAGCAGCCCTTGTTTTAGGGCATGAAGAAAGGCTGTCAAGGGAAATATGATTGCTCTTATTTCCCTGATGATGATGTGTTCCCACCTGAAAGTGTGGGACCAGGTACTCTGTACTTCCAAGCTGCCCAGAGTAGTCCCCAGCCCAGATATGAGGCATCTGTGTACATCTCCTGGACAGGGGGATGGGGCTGCAGTGGAACTCCTGGGTTGAGCATCACCTTGTTTAACCACCACAGAATTTCCTTCCTCATACATGGGAGGAAGGGGATGATGAAGTCCAAGGGGTGTGAGTGTTGGGTCCATAGGGACTTTAGGTACCATTGCAATTTCCTCATGTGCAGCCTTGCCAAAGAAAGCATGGGAATAGAGGAAGCCATGTAACCCAGCAACCTGAGGTATTTCCTGGCTGTCAAAGCATTTGCTTTGAAGATCGTCGCCAGGTACTGAGTCAGAGTTTCCACTTTCTGGGGCTGGAGGAATGCCCTCATAACATCTGTCCTTATTCTGCAGCCCAGGAAAACATGCTGCTGGGAAAAAAATCAGGTTGGACTTGGGAAAGTTTATGTTGAATCCCAGAGCCTGAAGTAGGGAGATGACTTGGAGGAATTGGCTGTGTAGAGATTTTGGGACATTCTGTCTGAATCAGAGGTTGCCCAGGTATGGGAAAATTTGTATCCTTGGATTCTGCAGAAGGCCACTACAGGGGCCAGGCATTTGGTGAAGACCCTTGGTGCAGAAGATAGTCCAAAGGGCAAGGCAGAGAACTGAAAGTGTGAGGAACCAACAACAAACCGCAAGAATTTCCTGTAGCTGGACCTGATAGGTATGTGCAGGTAAGGTGTCCATGTCCAAGGTGGCTACAAATCTCCGAGTTATCATCAAAGGGAAAAGGGTTTGAAGAGTCAGCATACGAAAGGTGTGAACCTTTAAAAACAGGTTTAGGTGGGAGAGGTCCAACATAAGCCTCCGGGGTAAGTCTTTCCTGGGCACCAGAAAGAGACTTGAATAAAACCCTCTCCCTGGCTCCCCTGGAGGAACCAGTTGCATGGTTCCTTGAGAAAGGAGGTTGTCTATGACAGGCTGGAAAAGATGGAGCTGGCCCTTGGGTGGCTGGAGAATCCCTGTGGGAGAAGGGGGAAATGTCCCAGAACATGAAGTAGCCCTTTTCTATAATAGATGGGATCCATCTGTCTGAGGTGATGAATTGCCAAATGGACAGACAGTGAGAGAGCCTTAGGGGCAGGGTAATGGAGTCTGGGATGGAAGATGGTGAGGGCAGGCAGTCACAGGCTACCTGTCCTATTCTGAAAGGGAGTTTTCTGGGCCAGGGTTTGAGCAGACTTAGAGGGAGCTGTTTCCTTGCACTTTTTCTGTCTCTAGTAGGGAGAGCTGGGACAGAATGCTTTCTAATGAACTGTATTTTTGATGGATAGTTCCTATGAAATTTGCGAATGCGGGAGATTAATAGATGGTCTTGCAGCTCTTTCCCTTTTTGCTTAAGGGCCTTGAATAGCTCACCCACTTTGGAACCAAAAACGGCAGAGTTATCCAGGGGAGCATCCATAAATTTTGCCCTAATATCATCAGGTAAGGGCTGTAGCCTTAACCAAGAGTATCGTCTCAAGATTGAGGCAGAGGATCTAGAAGAGGCTTCTGCAGCATCATAGCTGCGACGAATATAGTGCAGATGACCTGGGTTGAGAGATTAAGTTAGAAATTTGTGCCTTGGAAGCAGAATCTGGGAAGCCAGCAAAAAGTTTGGTGACCTGGGACAGAAGTACCAAGGCATACTTGGTCATGTGTGTTTGGTAGTTTACCGCCCTGAAAGCCAGGGTAGAGGAAGTATAAACTCTCTTACCAAGGCGCTCCATGGCCTTACTGCCCTTCTCAGTGGGGAAGACTGAGGCAGACAGCAGTAATTTGGATGGCTTGTCTGCGGATACTGAAACAGCGGTAGGGTCAGCTACTGAGCATTTAATCAAAACTTTAGCCCCTTCAGGGACATTGTAGAGCCAGTCAGGTCTCCTGGGAGCAGGTGGTTGAGAGTCAAGGTTAAAACAGGCAGTATATAGAAGGCATCCATGAATGCTGATAATACTGGGGGAATTGGGGTCTCCATCTGCAGCAGCTCATATCTTTTGTGTACCTCAGACATCTCTGAAGAATCCCATTTAAAAAATTCCCTCATTCTGATAATTGTTTCTCCAAAGGTGAAATCCTCAGCTAGAGAATCAGCCTCAAAAGATTCATCCTCTGGAGAAGCATAGCCCAGAGGAGAAAGGAGGAATAAGAGAGGGAGTTTTCAGAAGAAGAGTGTGAGGAATCCTCAGCTTCAGGTAGGACGACATCCTCAACTTGAGGCCTTGGACTAATAGGAGGAGACACGGCTTGTGGGCATCCAGGCATTAGAGAGGCTCTGTGAATAGGCCTGCCAATCTGGTTGGCTTTCAGGTGATGGGGAGAGATGTTTGAACTTGGCTTTCCTTTTCAAGGAAGGCTTAGGTGGTGTAGGGCTTGAAGAAAGCCTAGATTCAGTAGTTAAGAGTAGCAGAGGGAAGACCTGTCTGGGCAGCCATCAGAACCAGTGGTTCTCCCTCGACATTGCAAGGTGACATCTATGAACCCTCCCCCGACATGCCTTCTGCAAGAGGTTCTGTGGCATCCCAAGGGGTACCCGCTATAGCTACATCAGCAGACTCCGAACACTGGCCACAGGAGGGATGTCGGATGGAGGACAGGCAACAGTAGCAACTTCGGGCCTGTAAATCTTGGCCTTTTTTTTTAGGTGGTTCCATGGGCTGACCTGACAGTCTTTCCATCCTTAAGGCTAAGCGTTTGAGAGGCTGATTTTCTAAATATATATTTAGCATGCGTAGGCAACTACGAAGGGTTTTTGGAACGAAGACCTACCAGATCGTGCAGGAAAGATGTTTGTGCAACAACCTAGACAGAAAAGGCAACGATCGTGGGTGTCCTTATGGGGGATCTGACGACTGCACCTGTACTTTCCCTTCCTGGATGATATGTAACCCTAATAAGCATGCAGTGACAAAAGGAAACAAAACATCCAAAATGGGGAACTTATCTTTAGAGAAGATCTGAAGCAAAAACGGCAGGAACACAGACGTTCAACTGGTGGCAAAGAAGTTCTGAGGAAAGGTATGTGCAGACGTCACTTTTATGGCCCACATTCCCTGGCCCAACATCAGACATCCTATGTACCTAGCAGTGGACTAGAAGCTTTTGTATACTGCCCGGATGTTCAAGTAGCAAGAGAGGAAAACCCAACAGCGGAATACTGCAACATGAGAATAGAAGGACATCAGATGACATCCCAATAAAATATCTGGAATGGGGTAAGGGAAAAATATTAAAAGTCTGATGTATGTTATTTAATAGTGTGTTCCAGGATGAGAGGTTTCCCCACTTCCACATAAATAGCAATAAAAATGTTTGCGTGACAATACCAAAAGAAGGCAAAGACCTGATACTAGGCCATAAAGACAGCCTTAATTTTAAATAACTACAAGACTTTTATGAAAATAAAGGCAAAAATAGTGGCAAATTTATTGACTAGAATAAATGGATTATATTGATGTTGATTGACTACAATAAATGGATTATACTGATGTTGATTTACTGAAGGAAAATTAACATTTCAGAATATAAATAACACTATTAATTCAACAAGCTGCAGCAAGCAGCAAAATGTATGATTATAGGGATAGATGCTGACAAAGCCTTTGATAGAGTTATCTGGGGATTTATGAGCGAGACATAAGAAAATTTGGGTTTCCTAAAAAGTGGAGAGCACATTTTTAATAGATTATATATGTGTGTGATATATATATCTATGTACACACACACACATAAATATAAAGGTTCAGTATAGTTATAAAATTATGCAGGCAGATTAGAGATCAAACAGATCGTTTGTGAGGTAAAAGACTAGGTTACCCGCTTTCCCCACTCCTCACTGCATTTTATTTAAAGTCACTGTCAAGGAATAATAGACAGTCAAGAACAGAACGTTATCGTGTAGGGTAATATGGAGGCAAAGACTCCACTATTTGCAGATGTTATAAGGTTATATAAAATAAACAATGAAATACTTTTAAGGTCTCTGAAGAATTACACAAGTAGCAGGATATAAAATTACCTGAAACAAAATCAAAAGTAGCATTTCCTAAACATGCTAAAATCAATGAGATTCAGAATCTTTACCAGCAAGGTGTTTACACGGCTATTTGTACACAATGGGCAGAGTAGCCAAAATGTTCTCACATCCTTATGGAAATGTTGGAGTTACAAAGGGAACAGATACTCTACAGTATTACATTTTAAAATGGGCTAGCAAACATAACATAAGTCAAAATGGGGAGTAAGAAATGCTTGTCCAATGAAATTTAGTTTTAATTAATTAGTAAACAGACCTAAGATGAAACAAACAAGGCATGTGACAGCATTTGTGACACTGCTCAACAGTAGCAAAAAAGGCTATTACAAAACATGGAAACTGAGGAAGCAGCCTGATATACAATAAAAAGAAAATGATGACTGAAGTGAGACATCTACCTTTAAATAATAATGACCATGGCAGAAACAAATTATTGACTGAAAAGCAGAAGTTATGGAAAAATAAATGAATGAATACAAATAACGCAACAATGAATATATCACATATGCAAACTACAGAAGAAAAGTACACAGGAGATTCTATCAAAGAACAGATTTTGTAGGATGGAGCACAAAATAAATGGAACCATATTACTTGTCTTTACTCCTTCCTTTCTTGTTTTTATGATATAACTACTGTGTGATATACTGGTGTTATGAACAATGTCATAAACAGGACTGGAAAATGTATTGCAATAAAACATAATATAATCATATGAAAAGAGCGGCTATAAATGGATTTATGTAAGCAATGCTCTTTAGTATGCAGTAAAATAGTAAAATGATGTAAGTAAATAAATAATAACGTATGCAGAACATGCTAGAAACCAGAACAAGGATGTGCAGTGCACCATGCACAAAGACTGCAGAGTTAATGTACAATAATGTGAGAATAAATGCTCTGTTTCAAAAAGAAAATACCCTAAACAATTACCAGAATAAAACAGAAAATCAGTGTACACTGCGATTGCAGACACTACGAATTAAATTTTCTAAACAGTATCAATGTAGCACCATTTTCTACCCAGTTCAAAAGTTGAATTCTCTATCTAATATGCAAGACAGAAATGGTATAACTGCAGTCCTATGATTTTGAAAAGTTGTGTTGTAAAAAAAAATAATAATAATATATAAACACATACACATTATTTCCAGTGCTCAAGACCGTACAAAAGTCTGTTATATGTAGAGATAGGGAAGGGACAAGGACGGCTGTCTTCCATCCACTCAAGCAAATAAATGTCATTTCCCAGAAAAAAATATTAATTTAGGTTTTAGGAAAAACATTTTGGCTAAACCGCAGTGCAACCAGCTACTCCTCAGCAACTATATGCCACATGAATTCTCAAGTGTCATTCCTCACAGCTGTCCCCACTCCTAAGATCATATAAATTAAAGATGTTATAGCAGTTATAGAGTTACAAAAGCAGTTATGGCTTTTAAAACAGATTAGCACCCAAGCCAAGTGCTTCCATATGGTGCCTTTGTATCACCTCTATGATCTATTCACATTTCAGTTTTTCACTTGACTCATCATCATATGACAGCTGTAGAATAGTGTGTGTGTGTGTGTGTGTGTGTGTGTGTGTGTGTGTGTGTGTGTGTGTGTGTGTGTGTGTGTGTGTGTGTGTGTGTGCTGTATCTTTAAGAAGCATTTCAAGGACAGCATGTGCATATAAATATCAAGCACTTGCTAGCTTCAGTGCCATTTTGAGAGTGCAGCCAGACAGTGAGCATGTACGAGTGTAATAGCTAGTTTGTTTATAAGTTTATCCAGGTTAAAGTTATTAAGCCTCAATCCTGATGTGTTTCTACATAATAAAAGATGGGTTGATAAAGGACAGGCTTGTGTATGGTATTAATAGTGCTGCAGTGACAAAGATTTTGCTTCATGACAGTGATTTAATGCTGAGCAAAGCTACTGAGATTTGTCAAATTCATGAAGTTCCAGAAAGGCACGCAAGTGTGCTTGCAATGTTAACAGAATGGTTTCCACAGACTCCAAAACAAATGTAGACAATATGCAACACACGTAGCTAGCAGAAGCAGGCCTAAGCATAGCAGCTGCAACTGCTACGGGTTTCCTGGGAGGAGTCATAATTTTCCAGTAAGTTCTAAGTAAAGGACATGCTCAGTGCAGTACAAGGGTGAGTCAGCAAAACCCAAACTCAGCTTTATTGTTAACTGTCACAATTATGGTGCCAATCATGACTCTAAAAAAAGAGAAATGCTTAGCATTTAGTCAGCAATGACACAAGTGTAAAAAATTTAACCATTTTCAAATTTTTCCTAATCAAGTAAACCTCACACAGTTATAAAGAAGGGTCACTCGAAAAAGCAAGCTGATCAAATAGTGAGCTGCAATTCTACTTTCTACATAGATGGTGTATCAGTAATTGGTGAAAAGTTTGAGGCAGTGAATTTTTTGGCAAAGAATGAAGTGTTTTGTACTGTCCAGATCAATGGTAAATCCACCGAGCTCAAAAGTAGACACTGGTTAAGTGTAATGTTATGTAAGCAGACACATTTGCTATGGTGAGAACTGGTGAACAATCCAATATGGCTAGTTGTGCGAAACTTGTTGCTTATGGAGGTGAAGAAATTCAAACCGAAGGCTCAGTAGGGCTTTCATGTTATTTGGCTAGGAACTGTTACAACCTGTTATTCTACATAGTCCGAAGACCTGTGCAGTCAATATTGGGTCTCAGAGACAGTTTGAGAATGAATTTGCTTCCCTTTACCAAAGACGTTCATCATATAAGCACATCTCCTAGTTCCAATTTTACTGAAGCCATTTTCTCAGACTATGTTGATTTTTTCGATGACAAGTTAGGCAAAGTTCCAGCTGTGCATTCTATGAAGTTAGACCTATAGGTCAATCCAGTGGTCAGACCAGCAAGAAAAGTGCCGATAGCAATGCAAAATAAAGTTAAAACTCAGTTGGATAAAATGGTGCAGCAAGGTGTACATTTGTCCAGTCACAGAACCAACTGAATGGGTGCCGTCCATGGCAGCAGCCCACAAAAAAGGCTCAGATGAAATCAGAATATGTATTGACCCAAGAGATTTGAACAAAGCATTGAAGAGACCGCATCATCCAATACAGCTGAGGAAGTCGCAGCCCTAATACCAAATGTCACAGTTTTTTTTTGTCTTCGGTGCAAAAAGTTCATTTTGGCAAGTGATCCTTGATCGCAAATCCTCATTACTGGCTACTTTCAGTACCCCATTTGGCAGGATGCCATTTGAAATAAATTCAGCAAGTGAAGTCTTTCAGCATGCAAGGGAGCACATTTTTTTCAGGTTATCCTTGTGCCATAATAGTAGATGATTTATTGGTTGGAGGCAATGGTGAAGCAGAGCATGACAAAAACCTTAAGAGAGTTCTAGACAGAGCATGTGAAGTGAACTTAAAGCTCAATTCTCTAAAGTGCAAATTCAGACTACCAGAAGTTACATATGTAGGTCATTTATTCACTAGCACTGGCTGGCAACCAGACCCATCCAAGCAAGCAGCTATTCTTGAGATGCCAGCACCAGATAATGTTAAGGGTCTACAACGTTTTCTTGGTATGGTCAACTATTTAGGCATGTTTACACTAGAATTCAGTGAGTTGACAGCACCTTTGAGAGAGATGATGCACAAAATTTTACATGGTCTTGGTTGGAACAGCACTAGAAAGCATTTGAAAACTTAAGCAGAAAATTGCCACCCCAGCTACACTAAGATACTATTATGTCAATAAACCAGTAAATGATGATGAATTGTGATGCTCCAAAATTTAGTCTTGACGCAGTTATCTTTCAAGAAGGCAGACCAGTAGCCTATGCATCAAGAACTCTTATCTAAACTGAAATGCAATATGCTCAAATTGAGAAAGAATTTTTGGCAATAGTATTTGCATGTTCAAAATGTCATGATTACATCTATGGTCGAGCTGTTCAGATTGAAACTGATCACCAACCTCTAATTACTATTTTAAAGAAGCCTATGCATTCCGCTCCAGCGAGATTACAGAGAATGATGCTCAAATTGCAAGAGACAACTTCAAAATGGTCTATACAAAAGGCAAACTTTTTTATCTGGCTCATACCTCATCCAGATCTCCCAGAAATATGGAACAGCTTCATGCAGAGAATTTTGACTTCGATATCATGGAAGTGCGCAATTTTTCTACCAGGAGACTTGATGAGCGGAGAGATCATACAAAGACTGATCCAATTTTGCAAAAACTCAACCACTATATTAATGCTGCATGGCCGTCAAAGCAATCTAGTATACCACCTGAAGTTCAGACTTATTTTCCTTGCAGAGATATTTCCCTTACAGAGATGAGATGTTGGTGGAAGAAGGCATTATTTTCAAAGCTCCTAAAATTGTTGTTCCTGCTTCCTTACAATATGAATATATCCAAATTCTGCACCATGGTCACCCAGGTTCCAAATCTACCAAAAGAAGGGTGAGAGAACTAGTATTTTGGCCATCTCTAGTAAAAGACTAGTACTTTCTTCTTGTTCAGTATGCAATAGTACTAAACCGCATTTGCAAAAAGAACCACTTCAGCCAAGTCAAATTACTGAACTACCTTGGTCAACAATAGCCACTGATATATTCAAGTGGAACAATCAACATTACTTAGTGTTGGCAGATTCTTATTCGAACTGGTTTGTGATTGATTTACTACCCAACCTAATGTCCACTGCTATCACCAAGTTGAAATGTCATTTCTCGGTCCATGGTAGTCAACACAAAGTTATTTCTGACAATGGTACATAATTTACTAGTCGGCAGTTTCAGAAATTTAAAAAAGAATGGGACTTTGTACGTTACTAGTAGTCCAGAATATCGATAGTCAAATGGACTACCTGAACATGCAGTACAAAGTGCAAAGCAATTGCTTGAGAGGTCAAAACGTGCCAATGCAGATGTCTTTTTGAATTTACTTTATCTCAGAAACACACCCTGTGATGATGTATACAGATGTGTTTTTGAATTTACTTAATCTCAGAAACACACCCCGTGATGATATACTTGGCTCGTCTGCTCAGAGACTTCTATCTAGGCAAAACAGAATATTACCTATGAGTTCCAGTTTGTTGAGGCCTAAAGCTAAGAACAGAACAATTAGAACAACTATTCAGAAAGCATTCTTTCCACAAGTCCAGCTATGATAAATTGAACAGATTTCTTCATCCACTGAAAGAAGGACAGACGCGAGGATACAAATGGCAAAACGTTTCGACTAGATTGGTCAAGTAACAGGAAAATGCACCAAGCTAAGATCCTACTTTGTAGAATCTGAGGGTGTGGAGTACAAGAGGAATCGCAGACATCTTTTTCCAGCATCAGAATCTATATCGCAGCACTGTTCCTGCGATACAGACTACATCTGAGAGCAATCCAGACAATGCTCCTGTTGCAGAACTTGTCAACTACTCCTTCCATTCCCGACAATGTTCCTGATGTCCCTAAAGCTGAACATTAAGCAGAGATGGTCCCAGTTGCTTGACCTAATTCTAATTTTTATGTCACACGATTTGGTCGTATTTCCAGACCTAGTGTGAAATACACAGCAACTTGGACATAACTGTTTATATGTATTTAGTTCTATGTAATTGCATGACAAAGAATTATTTGTATTGACTGCATGTCAATTAATGTAGTCAACATTGCATGAATTATTTCTGAAAGAGAGAGGATGTAGAATAGTGTGTGTGTGTGTGTGTGTGTGTGTGTGTGTGTGTGTGTGTGTGTGTGTGTGTGTGTGTGTGTGTGTGTGTGTGTGTGTGTGTGTGTGTGTGCTGTACCTTTAAAAAGCGTTTCAAGGACAACACGTGCATATACATAGCAAGCACGTGCTAGCTTCAATGCCATTTTGAGAGTGCAGCCAGAGAGTGCGCATGTACGAGTGTAATAGCTAGTTTATACGTTTAACTAAGTTAAAGTTATTAAGCCTCAATACTGATGTGTTTGTACATAATAAAGCTGCTTGAACAGAAACCAGAAAGATTTGTCTATTTTATCCTGACTAAACGAGTGACAAAAGTGTAGAAAAAGAAGAAAAACAAATAAAATTCTTGTTACCATTCCCATGTCATCTGCCAAAATTCCTCCAAGGACATTTTCTGGTCTATCGTTTTCGGCAAAATTTGTTATTAAGTTGTAATACAAGTTATTTCGTTGTTCCCAAAATGGAGGCAGATCTTTGCTGTTCTCTCGAGACACCATCCAAGCCAAAGCTTGCTTCTGATGTGGCAGAAGTGGAGTTACAACGGCCTAGTAAAAACAAAAAATCATATTTTAAAAAGCTTAGTTTTAAGACTTCACTACAGTGAGGACACAATCACAACAACTTTTTAAGCTAGTGCACAAATGAAGCAAAATGGTTAGACCAATAAAATCTACAATAGAGTACAATGCCCCTTTTGGTATGTACCTCACAAGACATCTATAACAACTGGAAAGGCCGCAGAAATACCTCACAAAGAGGATTACCGGCCTCAAACAGATGCCCTACGCAGACCGTCTCAAAAAACTCCCGCTTTACTCCATCACATACCGCCTACTCAGAGGTGATCTCTGCCTATCATTCAAAGCTATGTCAAACCCAGAGCTGTTAGACATGCTCCACTTAAAGAAATCCCAATCCCTCCAAGCTACATGCTCTAGGGACCTAAACCTTGTCACCACAATAAACAGAACATGCCGGAGGGATAGATTCCTGTCCCACAGACTTCCCATACTCTGGAATAAACTACCTATCTATATCAAACAAAGCTCCTCATTAGCAATCAAGAAAAATCTTGATGATTGGATGGGAAATAGGAAATTCACCCAGGGGATCACCTCTGTGGCTCTGCTCGACAGTGGCACAGGAAAATAATTTTCTTGGGTGGCAAAAGCCAGGGTACCTTTTTTGGCTGGGCTTGTATAGGCCCCACGGCCGATAGCCTAGTACCTACCTATGAACCAATGTGCACTAAAGAAGAGTAAAATTGGTTGCAAAAGGCAAGCAAGTCGCAGCTTTTACTAAGGAGGCAACATTAACAGTGAAGTAAAACACAGCATGCCTAGTCAAGCTGGCCGTCCAAAATATAAGGTAGAATGTATGCATTTGTCAGCTTCCATTTAAACAACAGGATATGAGCTTTTACACATCAAAATTAAACAGCATTACAGAACTGAAATACCTATGGGTTTAAATGTGATGCTACCTTAGAGGTTACTAAAACATATTAATACAAATTTTAGCTGTAAATGTAGAATTATATAAATACCACTTTGGGTTCTTAATTGTTCTCAGCAAAAGACTCAAGGGTACAGAAGCAAAAATATTTAAAAAAACTCTCAGCTGAAAGCATTTTGGAGTCTGGCTTCCAGCTTTTTATATAAAAATAATGCATTACCATGCTGAAAGTATCGTTTTTTTTTTTTAATCATCATCATCATCATCTTTGTACTGCTGTGAAAACTTAACATAAGGTAAGCAGATTTGTCATCTCAATGACAGCTTAGATTGGATATCGCACACTGAAGATGCATCAGTCTCTGCATTTAACACACCCCTAGATTCACAGACATACTGTTGCCAGTGCCTGTCTGGGAAATATCAGTGAGCCCAGTAATGTATCTGTCAGCACCACCTCATTAACACATCTATGAACTGAAGACTAGCACAGTTAGACTTTTAACTGGGTTAGTGTCCCTCTGTCAACACAAGCAACACCATTCCACAAGCACCTAAAACACACACACATACACACACACACACACACACACACACACACACACACACACACACACACACACACACACACACACACACACACGCACACACCTACCCCCTACTTACAATCATGCCTCTAACATACATACATGACTTTGCAGTACTTAACCACTGAAGCACCAACAGCCCCACTCTGAATCAGACATAACGAGCTCTGCAGTCCTGCTGAGAAGAGGATAACATAGTATTTTAAGAGTATTTGAAACCCAGCCTTAATCTGCATTATTCTGATACCAGTCTACAAGTTTCTGCTAATTACACAGGGGGAAAAGGACAGGTGGTTGTGGACCAAATGAGTGAAGGACAATTCATCAGGTCAAGCCTACTGAACTCCCTTCTTTGTCTAGTGATTACAATAACTGGCATCCCAATCAATGAGCAGCACTACTGCACCATCTGCTTGTCAACTTAAGAGATCAAGCACAGAGAAAGGAAAATTGTACTGGGCACTAGCAACCTTCAAGATTGTGATATCACAGATTTAATGGATACGAGTGGCAGAACACTTATTTGTGTTTTTTCTACCCTGCAGTTGTCAGGTTTCATCCAAAATGTGTGGTCTCTCAGTGAGAATTTACTTTAACTAGTGGTCTTTTCTGATGATTAACTCCTCAGGGATTGCAAGGTGCATATTATAGTAGTAAAAGTAAGATGCACTGGCTCCCACCTAGATGTCCTATGATGTGGTACCCTAGACAGCCTTCAACTTTAACTTTAGTAAAAAACATCAACTACAAGAGGTATCAATACAATAAACACAGATAACTAAATACAGACACAAAAACAGTTAACTACACTATTGTTAAATAGGATAGAATACATGCCATCTCTTATGTCAAAGGCAATTTCAAACAAAAAAGTTTTAGGTGACCTCAAGCAAGACAGCCAAAGGTTGTCATACTGAACATCAAAGTTAAATTCCACAGGTGAGCAGTCTGAAAGGTGAATGAGTACCACAACTCATGATTCAAATTACTACACACAGCCGCTGGGAAACTGAGCACATGGCCTGGGTGGGCCAATATGACATGACCAGCTCCTTCAGGTTATGTAGAACCCAATTCGTGGATGGACAAACACATTAACACCATGACCTTGTATATTGTTCTGTACCAAACTGGAGTATCAGTCTGGTAGTCATTGTAGGCTGTGCAGAACAGGCATAATGTTCTGGTAATGAGCTATACCAGCCAGAAGCCAAACAGCAAAGTTCTGCACCATTTGCAAATGATTGAAGCCAGTGTTAGGGAGTCCTATATAAAGGGCATTACAGTAGTCTAAGCTAGGACAAAGTCATGAATAACCACCAAGACATCAGCTTAAGGTAGAGGGTGCTTAACTTTGAAAATGTTTCACAAATGGAAATTGAATGATTTTACAAAGGCAGGCATTTGGTCTCAAAGTGACAGACTATAACCTAGGATTATACCAAAACTCCTGGTGTCAACAAACTCAGTCTTACAATTATAGAAATCAGCAAGAAGTAAACGTATAAATAAGATTCCTTAGAGGTCACAAAACTGCCATGGTATCAGTCTTACAGATATTCGGTTTCAGTTGTCAGCAAGGGAGTACACAACTGCCATATTATCCTTTGAGACAAAGGGATAAAGTTGGTGATATCAATACAAGCATGGTACTCCAAGCCCGTAAGACAGCACAGTTTTGTACCTACCATAAATGTAGATGTTCGAGTGTAGACACTGCTGCAGTCATTACACTTGGGTTATCCTGCCGTCAGGCGGTCCCGCAGTCGGCCAGAGTTCCAAAGTCTTGGTCCGGCGTTGGTTGTTGTCGTCTCCTCCCTGACGTCAGTGCGACAGGGGTATATAAGATGCAGCCGACTCCATTTTATTCAGTTTTTCTTACCCCAGAAGTCAGGTGCCTCTAAATATGTAGGCAATTCCAACTGCTAATAAAACATACATAAGAAAAGCAAAAAACAACTTACAGCTACCAGCAAATACTCCCCATAGGTAGTAAGGGTAGAAGACATAGGTACGTACCAGCCAGTAAGAGGGGAAGGAGGGAAGGTAACCTGGACTGCAGCAGTGTCTACACTCTAACATCTACATTTATGGTAGGTACAAAACTGTACTATGTTCATAGTGTTACACTGCTGCAGTCATTACACTTGGGTAGAATCTCAAAGCTGAGGAAGGGTGGCTGGTCCCATAAGGCATTTTGGGTGTCTATAAGGCCCTGCAGCACTGCAGTGGTGAAGCCAGCTCTGGATTTAGAGTATGGAGGCAGATGGTAATGCTTGGTGAAGGTGTGTACAGAACTCCAAGTTGCTGCTTCCAAAATATACTTGGTAGGTACTCCCCTGAGGTAGGCAGTTGAAGTGGCTGTTGCCCGGGTGGAGTGAGATCTAATGCTGCTAGGTACAGGTTTTCCATGGTATGTGTAGCAGAAACATATACAATGTCCTATCCATTTTGAAATAGTTTGAAATGGCTTTTCCCTGTGCTCCTGCAGCATATGCTACCAATAATTGCTCAGATTTTCTGAAAGCTTTGGTTTTGTCCAAGTAGAAGCGTAACTGCCTGTGAATGTCCAAAGAGTGCAGTAGTCTCGCTCCTTTATTCTGTGATTTAGGATAAAAAGTTGGCAGGTGAATAGTTTGGTTTAGAGGCACACTGGATACCACCTTTGGCATAAAAGTAGGGTTAGTTCGTAAAGACACCCTGTCCTGGTGGAAAATGAGGAAAGGTTCCACTGTCATTAGTGCCTGTAATTCTGAAACTCTTCATGCTGATGTTATTGCTAGGAGCAGAGCAGTTTTCCAAGAGATATATTTTAATTATGCTGTGTTGGCTGGCTCAACAGGAGGCAACGTTAGCTTCTCCAAAACAAAGTTGAGGTCCCAAGTTGGAGTAGGTGCTCTACGGGGTGGTCTTATGTTTTTAGCCCCTCTGAGGTACTGTTTTAACAGAGGATTAGAGAAAACTGGTGGATCTGTGTTGTAATGAGCAGAGATGGCAGAGGCGTGGATCTTGATGGATGAGAAGGAGAGTCCTTTGTCCAGCATCTCAGTTAAGTATTGTAGTATCTGAGGAATGTTTGGGACAAGAGGGTCAAGGCTGTGAGCTTGGTTCCAGGCACAGAATCTCTTCCATTTATCCGAATAGGCTTTCCTGGTACTAGGCCTTCTGGCCTCCAGAATGACATCCATAACAGCTTTGGAGAGAGGCATTGCTTACTTGACTAAGGAATCTTCCATGCAGCTAGGTTTAAGGTCTTTAGCTGGCTGTGTAGTATTTGTTTGTTGTGCTGAGTCAGCAGATGTGGGATTTGAGGCAAAATCCAGGGTGGGTCTTGTGCTAAGCTCCTTAAGACTGGGTACCAGTGCTGGTGTGGCCAGTCTGGTTTAATCAGGATCATCTTTGGCTCTTCCTGCCTGGCTTTTATGAGTACCTTTGGCAGAAGAGGTAGTGGTGGGAAAGCATATACTTGTAGGTTCTTCCAGCTGAATAAGAGGGCATCCACTTTCCATGCTTGTGGATGGTAACTCCTTGTGCAGAATTTTTGTAGCTGGCAGTTTATTGGGGATGCAAACAGATCTATGTCCAGGCTCCACCATTTCTGTGTTATCATTCTGAATATTTGTGGATTCGACTCCCATTCGTGGGGATCTACGATGTTTCTGCTTAAGTCGTCTGCCAGTGCGTTTTTCTCTCCTGGCAGGAATTGCGCTTGCAGATGAACTTGAAGATTTATAGCTGTGTTCCATAAGGTCATAGCTTGTCTGCATAGGGGGTAGGAGTGAGTGCCCCCTTGCTTGTTTATGTACCACATAACTGTGGTGTTGTCTGTCTTTAGTAGTAGTTGTCCTGGATGCAGCAGGTCCTTGAAAGCTATAATCGCATTTTGTACAGCTAGCATCTCTTTTTGATTGATGTGAAGATGCCTTTGTTCTGCGGTCCATGTGTCCTGAATACATTTGCCTGCCATGTGTGCTCCCCAGGCGTAATCCGATGCATCTGTTGTCAGTGTTTGCCTGGCTGTGGGTTGTGTAAAAGGCTGTCCCTTGTTGAGGTGACAAGCTTGAGCCCACCATTGAAACTCCTGTTGAAGGCAAGGGATTAGTGGTATAACTGTTTCCAAACTTTGACAGTGTTAAAACCATACATTCTTTAGGTACCATTGTAGTTTCCTCATATGCAGTCTGGCATATGGGATTAGTAGTATGCAGGATGCCATATAACCCAAGGCCTGCAGAATTTTTCTTGCAGGGAGCTGGGTCTTTGTTGCCATCAATTGAAAGTATTGAGTCAGTTGTCCTTGTTTGTCTGGCGTGAGATAAGCCATCTGGGCCGTTGTGTTCAAGCTGGCACCCAGGAATATTATCTCTTGTGAGGGCACTAGTTTTGATTTCTTTTCATTTACTGTGTACCCTAGGCAACTTAACTTTTTTACAAATGCCAGATGTTTTAGAAGAATGTCCTTGCTCTCTGCTTGAATCAGGCAGTCGTCCAGGTACGGATAAATTTGAATTCCTTTCTGTCTGCAAAATGCAATTACTGGTGCCAGGCACTTTGCAAAGACCCTAGGCGCAGTTGATAAGCCAAAGGGCAGTGCAGAGAATTGGTAGTGCATTGAACCAGCTATGAATCTGAGGTATCTTCTGCAGTTTTGTCTGATAGGGACATGCAGGTATGCCTCTTTGAGGTCCAAAGTCATGAGCCAAGCTTTCTTGCCCAGCATGGGAAGAAGCTGCTGTAATGTCAACATTTTGAATTTCGGAACATCCAGGTAAGTGTTTAGAGATAAAAGATCCAGAATGGGCCTCCAGGCTTTGTCCTTTCTGGGTACCAGAAAGAGTCTTGAGTAAAATCCTTGTCCTTGATCCTGTGATGGTACCTTTTGAATAGCTCTCATATCCATGAGTGCTGTAATTTGTTTTTGAGCCTCTGCCCATTGATTTGGTGGCAGATTTGGCATCCCTTTTAACCTTGGCAGAGTGTGAAAGTGGAACCTGTAACCTTGAAATACAATGTTGAGAACCCATTTGTCTTTGGTGATCATTTGCCAATTGTGGTAGAAGAGTGCCAGTTTTCCTCCCAAGGGGGCTGCCAAGAAGGATTTGTTTGGCAGCTGTAGTGGGAAGTCATTGGAGCTGCTTTTTATATGGTTGTGGCCTGTTTTCCCCTTCTTTTTGGCCTGATGCAACCCATTGTCGAGGCCTGTAAGGACCTTGTGTTTGACCTCTACCTCTTAGACGTCTGTATCTTCCCCTTTGAGGTCTGTCTGTAATTGGAAAGGACCAATTCTTAGTTGGCCAGTTTCTGCTAAATCTAGGAGGCTGAACCTGTAAGAAATCCTTCACTGTTTGCATAGATTTTGCCTTATCCTCCATTTTCTTTAATACCTCTTCTGCCTTAACTCCAAATAACACATCCTGCTGCAAAGGTGCATCCAATAATTGTGCTTTAACATAACGTATTTTCTTTTAACCAAGAATGTCTTCTAATGACAGAGCCTGTAACTGCTGCTCTGCAGGAGGCCTATAGAGAATCAAAACCACATTGCAAAGTATGCTTTCCCACTTGTTCAGCTGCATGCAATACATCCTGCATTTCTTTAAAATTAGGAGGATCTGATTCTGGAAGCATTTTTTGTTTTAACTGAGGCAGTAAAAATTGCTGATATTTTAGCATGTGAAACTGGCAATTTAAGGCCCTCATTTCTAAAGTTGCAGACGTATATACTTTCTTTCCCCATCTGTCTAATGCTCTGGAATCTCTGTCAGAGGGAACTGGATTCTTGGCTGATGAGGCCTTAACTCCTTTGGGTCCCTGAGAAATAGTTTCAGGGTCAGCGACAGGGCTTTGATACAGAAATTTATGTGAGTCAGGGACTCTGTAGTATCTGTCAGGTTTAACAGGGGCTGGAGGTAAGGAATTAGGAATTAAGCTGGATTCAGTATACACATCATCCACAATATCTAACACTGGCAGAATAGCAAGGGGTCTGTGTTGAGGTAATAAAAGGAAGTCTCTGAGCCTTTTCTTGGATTCTGAGTAATCCTGGCCTTCCCAGTGGAAATGCTCCCTCATGGTATGTAGGGTTTCCCCAAAGGAGTAGTCCTCAGGCGGTGAGGCTGATGGAATTGATTCCTCAGCATCAGAATCCTCATAAGGGGTAAAGAGTATCCTAGGTCTGAGGATGAATCAGAAGAGATGGACACCTGGTCGGATGAGTCATAGTCTGCATCATGTCTAGGCCTTTTATCAGGAGGGGGATGGGACCCCCTGATCAGAGTAATTAGGTCTTCGGCCATTTTGAGCATTTGTTTCTTAGGCATGGAGGCCTGTCCTGGAGAATGCTGTATTTGTTTCTTTGACTTTAAAGGAGGCTTAGACTTAGCTGAGGGTTTAATGCTTAACTGAGTAGGTCTGAAGACACCCTCTGTAGCTGTGGGTTGCTCAGCTACTCTGGATCCCTCTGAAAGGTTAGTCTAGGTAGGCTGAAGAGTTTGTGCGTCCGAAGGCCCAGCCATCTCCACATGGGAGTCAGAGGCGGCTTGTGGTTCTACAGAAGCGGTCGTCAGGGGCTGCGAAGGAACCTTGCTGAAAACCGGAGAACCAGTGACTGGCCTAGAAGAGGCTTCGTCGTCAGTTTTGGGCCTCGGATGCCTATACTTGTCTTTGCGCTTTTTGTGTATTCCGGTCGTCGGAAGTTCCGACGGCATGTTATAATTGAATTTTCTACCAAAATAATGTCGGGCAAAATCAAACAGACGTTTAATAGTGCGCTTGTTAAACCTAGCACAAAACTGACAAGCAGTAACGTCGTGGTCAGGGCCTAGGCATGGGATACAATAGGAATGGAAATCCTTATGAGGTATTTGCTTCCCACAAGAAATACAGTTATTAACTTTTACTGACATCAGTCTGAAGCAAGAAAAAGTTTCCCCAACAGGGTCTTAGCTTTGTAAAAGACTTCGGTTCTGGATTCGGAATGAAAATCTCAGGAGACGGCCAACCGGCACTTGCGAACTGCTTTTGCTTCCGGCACCGCACGGCAAGAAAGACTGAAGAAAATTGCGTTGGCTGCATCTTATATACCCTGTCGCACTGACATCAGGGAGGAGGTGACAGCAACCGACGCCGGACCAAGACTTTGGAACTCTGGCCGACTGCGGGACCGCCTGACGGCAGGATAACCCAAGTGTAATGACTGCAGCAGTGTAACACGATGAACATCTCCCACTGTCAGAATTATAGACAGCAAACAATGATGGGTATAAGATAGACTGTGGTACTTACTTGCATTCAAGTGGGGAGGAAGAAGAAATATTTATTCCTGAGAAAATGAGCCCAGTCCAAGAAGTTTGACAAACCACTCTAGTAACAGAGGAGACAACATAGTACCTACATAAATGCTCAAAATACTGTGGTCTACAGTATCAAAATGCTGCCATGAGATCCAGAAAGACCAGTACTGAGTTGCACCTCTGGTTTCCGGCAACTAATAGATCACTTTACTACTCAAATATGAGCAATGTCCGTAGTACAATAAGTAGGAAACCAGGACTGAAAAGGATTATAGGTTCATAGGTTCATACTAGGCTATCTGCCCAAGGGCATTTATAAGCCTAGCCCATAGTTATTTGGCTTTCGCCACCCCTTTAGTTTGAATAAAACTATGCCTATTATTTTGCTGTGCCTCTTCATGATCCCACTGACTGCCAAGTAAGTCTCAAGATGAATACACATATCCTTCTCAATAACCTTACCCACAAAAGGAATATCCGAGATTGAGCAGTACCCATCAAAGATTTTAGGATCGAGTGAGAGATTCGAGACAGAGATAACAAATGTCCCTTTCTATGAAAATGCCTCATGCCTAAATGAGAAAACCAAGATTTGAAACATCACTGGACCACGATTCATCAAGACTAGCCTGAACCAGTTATACCTGACAATAATCCAGCCCAGTGGTTATTGGTTGCATACCCAAGGAGAGAGTCGGAAGATAACTGTAGAAAGAAATACTGAAAACCAAGAAAGAAAAAAGATGGGGGGTGGGGTGAAACTACTGTAACATACACTGGGTCAAAAAAAAACACGATTCGGAGCTCTTTGGAAAAACTGCAAACTTATTTTATTCATGCTTCTGGTACCTCGGCTCAAACACCTTCAAGCTGAGGTACCAGAAGCGTGAATAAAAAAAGTTTGTAGTTTTTCCACTGAGCTCCACATAGTGTGTTTTTTTATTCTAGTTCTCACTTGTGTTTTTGGAACATACACTGGGTCAATCAGCAACAGAGTAAATTAGATTAACAACCTTGTCAGTGAAGAACCAAGCAGCTGACAACATGAAACAGATAAAGCACTTTTACAGTTGACAGAGGCAGGACTGTAAATCCTTTCTACCACACAGAACAACACATTTGGTCAATTAATTGTTACTGAGATCTCTCCGGACAGGAATTTTGCATTTTTAAGGGTTACTCCAGCCTGGTATACAGCAAAACGTTCATCAGTCCGCAGACCTGCCCAACGCCAGTGATGCTCCATCCTACACTTTTTGTGACATTGGAAGTGAAGGTAGCAGTCGTATGCCATTTAGTAAATGCCAGGTATACAAGACTGGGGGCAAAAAAAAAAAATCAAAAGCTGCAGTCATCAACCAAGGTATCCAAGGAGTCAACATGATCCTCTGGAGAGATCTGAAGGACAGTGAAATAAAGATCTGAAGGACAGTGAAATAAATTGTATCGGAACTGACACGGTTAGTAATCTATTCACCCATAGTTCAAGATCAAGGGGACTATATTTTTCACCAACTATAACTCAAAGCAACCTAATCCTTAGCAAAGAAATGAATGCAATGTTTACACATAAGCTACCTTTCAGTTGTAAATTAAAAAAAAATCTGAGTTGCTAATGGATAATCAAACATTAAAATAATGCAGCCTTCCAGTTATGCTAGTAGACAAAATATTGTACATAAGGAATTCTGTACCTGACAGCAAGAAAGCAAATATAAAGCATCCAGCCCAGTACCAAACAGTCACAACAGACCAAGAACGGACTGAAATATTCACTAAACAATAATAAAGTAACAGTTTGAAGCAAAAATCCACCATCAAAAGTACACACAAAACAGTGCCAACAGTAAACTAAACAAATCACTCTTCTAACAATGCTCCAAACCTTTGGGTGACATCACTTTAAAAAGTTTTTAACAGGCAAGACCCACTGTACCCTTATACATGAGGGACTTTGCCTCCCTCTCCAAACCTCCATTACTTGTCCATGATCAGACATCCATGAAAAAGAAGTACATAGCCAGAATCGTAAAACAATTACTGAAACTGTACCACCAGACAACCACTGTCTCCACACTCATAATCCATGTCCCACTACCCCTCATCAAAACTTCATCCACCTCATACATACCTACCTACTCCATATTCCTTACCCCCACAAAGGGCTTACAACTCCATGGTAAATTTGGGGATTTTATTTATCGTCTCTTGGATATGTTGGCTATATTAGGCCTATTGTCTTCTTACAGGATACACCAATGGTGGTGTAAGCAGTAATTTAACCAGGATGTCCCTCTGAACTACCACCAACTTGGACAAATAGGGCCTTTGTTTAATGTTACATTCAAAGGACCGTCAAAGATTTTAGTGAACACATTTTACTAGACATCGCCACTACTAGTAATGTAGCTAACAAGATATCTCAGTAGCTGCATGTCACTGAACAGGCTCAGCTGAACTCACTACTACTACTAACAAAGCTACTGAACTATTTTACTAGCTGAATGTCACTAAACAACTGGCCCAACAGTGTATTTCTCATTACCAATGCAGAGTGAGTTTTCGCAATAGCCGTCAAGGAAAAGCAAGCTAAAAACACACCTACTATTACTAATGAAGTTAGTGAGTAACCTCAGGGTCTGAATATCAGTTAACTTTTAATCAAGGTAATGGAAAAACAAAAGTCTCCAGACCATATCAGTGAAGCAAATGATCTCAAACTGCCTGCACTGCCACTATCACAGTTAAAAAAACGAACCAGTCAGGTCAACGAAACAAAAATCCAGGAGAGGTCTCAATTGCTATATTTCTGAACCAAAGACTGGGCACAGCACTGTCTTAGGTAAAGAAAAGCAAAGCAAAAACACAGTACAGTTGTGTCCCACTAGCCATAATTACAGATGCTCGGGCAGAGCAATGTTACAGTACTGATTCTTGGGTTCTCCTGCCATGCATAAGACCTTGGCTGGCCCGATTTCCAGAGTCTTTACATCATTCCTAGCTGATGGACATCTGAAGACAGATATCTGGATGTCAGGGTATAAGAAGGTCCTCCACTGATGCCATCTTCATGTCTTTTTAAGTGGTGGAAAAAGCAGTCTGATGCCCAAGGACAGCCTGTTGTCTAAATTTAAATGAGGTGCAAAAACACAGGAGGCAGACAGGGGATTATGGAGATAAGAGCAGGTTCTGCAGAAAAAAAATTCACTACCCCTTGCACCCGGCAAGGAGCAGACAAAGGAATTGGAGGGTGAAAGCATGTACTAAAACACTGATCTATTCAAACATCTACAATTCAGTTTAGTCTTAGGCAGAAGGGGATCACTACGATCATTCTAGGTCTGTCCATCCTGATTTCTGTCAATACCCTGGGAATCAGGGATAAGGGCAAGAAAGCATGCAGGAAGCAGTTTGTGCATGTGAAACAGAATGCATCTATTCTCCAAGATCCTGTCTGCTGAGTTTTGGAACAGAACTTTTGTAGCCATGTGTTATGGTGAAAGGTGAACAGATCTGTTGATGAGGATCCCCCACTGAATGGTTAGGTCCAGGAAGATCACCCTCTTCAGCATCCATTTATTGATGCCTAGAAGGTGCCTACTCCGAGTCTGCCAGGGTATTGGTCTGACCCAGGAAGCTATAAGGGTTAGCCCTATTTCTTGAGCCAGCATCCAAATTTTCCTGAATACGACAGAATTTCCCCTTGTTTATGTACCACATCAATGTGATGCTGCCTGTCCAGATTTGCAGGGTCCCTGGACCAGAGTTCTGTTTAAGGACTTCTATGACCAGGCAGAATGCTAGTAGCCCCCTTTGAATTTATATGCAATTCTCTCCTTTGAAGAGACGAAGTGGGTCCCCCAAGCCATCTCTGAACAGTCTGTGGTGATGGTCTAGTCTGCTTTTAGTAAAGAGAAATTCGCCCCAGAGTTCCCCTGTATGGTGTTCTTCCACCGTTTGAGTTCCTTTTTCAGGAATGGAAGAAGGGGAAGTAGGGTTTTCCAATGGTTGGGAATGCTGGTCCAGAAACATTTTTCAGGAAGTATTGAAGTTTCCTTATGTGCAACTTTGCAAGAGGGATGCTGAGAATGCAAGATGCCATGTACCTCTGAAACCTCATGAATTATCTTGCAGTGATGAGTTGGAGGCAGATTGGTTGCATAGCCTGTCAAGAAGGTAATCTCATCTTGGGGAAGGAATGCTTTCTGTTGAACCAAATCTACAAGGGCTCCCAGAAACAGGATCCTTGTCGGAGGAAGAGTTTGATTTGATATTTTTGAAAATATAAAGGCAAGACCTACCTTTTGAAAGCAGTCTACTATGATCTGCAAGGTGTGCATGGTCTCTGACATAGATCTTCCTTGAGTGAGACAGTCATCTAAGCAGGAGTAAATGTGAAACCCCAAAATTCTGCAGTGCACTGTCACAGGAGCTAGACATTTTCTGAAAACTCTAGGAACACCAGATATCCCAAATGGTAAAGCAGAGAACTGAAAATGGGAGTCTGTTGCTACAAATTGTAGGTACTTTCTGTAACAGCCTGCTGTGGGGACATGGAGGCAAGTGTTTTTCTGGTCTATAGTGACCATGAAAGCATCTTGAAAGATCATGGGCAGTAGTTTTTGTAATGTATGCATTTTGAATTTGGGGACACTGAGAAACTTACTTAGCTTTGAGAGGTCCACGTTGGGCCTCCAGGTTTCCTCCTTTCTTGGAATTAGAAAAAGTCTCCAGTAGAAACCTTTTCCCTCTTTTCCTGGAGGGGAAAGGATGGAGGGATCCTTGGTAAAGTAGTTCTATTAAGATGAGTAGCAAGAGGCTTTCTAGCTCTTTTGGTGGGTTTGGAATGCCCAAGAAGGAAGGGGGGAATTTCTCTGAACCTGTTGTAGCACCCGTTCTCTATGAAGCTGAGGATCCATTGGTTTAGAAAGAAGAAGAGTCTTCCAGCTAGAAGTCTGGAGGGGGTAAGGAAGGGGTATAGCAGGCTGGAGTAGAACATAGTCACATGTAGTCTCTGTGCTAGGTGGGCTCTTTAGACATCCCTGCTTTGTGCGATTGTTCTGGTTGCCATCTCCTGGAGTGTTTGGGCTTCTGCCATATGGAAGCCTCCCTTTGTCTTACCTAGATGGAAAAGGCCAAGGTTTAAAAGGGTAATTCCTGCAGCACCTTGTGGTTTGAGACAGGTAAAATTCTTTCAGCTTTAATGTGCTTTCCTTTTACATCCAGCTTCTCAAAAACTTGTTCAGCTGGAAAACCAAAAAGAAACACCTTGTCTAATAGGGCATCCAGTAGTTCAGCCTTTACCAGATCTGACAGGGGTTAGGTCCTGAGCCATACACTTCTGCAGATGACAGTACCTGTGGCAGGTGCTCTGCAAGAAGCATCTAAGGCACTTTAGTCACATTTTAGGGAGTCTCAGGAGACTTCTAAAGCTTCTCCGGCTGTCTCCTGTATTTCTTTAGACAAGGTTCCATCTGCAACAGAGTATCTTTTGTCCCGGAGACAGATTCATGGTACTTCAGCATACTGAATTTTCAATTCAAAGCTCTCATTACCAGAGTGGCAGAAATATAAACTTTCTTCCCGAATATGTCTAATAATCTACTTTCTCTATTAGGAAGGGGGATGTCTGGTTCGTCTCTTAGAATACTTTTTGTGGATTGAGTGGATAACACAGAAAGGTCAATCTTTGTGCTTTGGTGAAGGTTGTTTGTCTTTTCGGCTTTTCCCGGTTAGGGGTCACCACAGCGGAACTCCAGTCCACTAATGATTGGCAGTCGATTTTTTGGTGCCAAGTTGCCAGCCCGCTGCCCAACTTTCAGCGAAAGCACGCCTATTCATGCATGTCTTTCGGAGGCCACTCGACCGCGGAGAGGACATGCAGACTCCACACAGAAGGCACTCCAGCCTTCTGTGTGGAGTCTGCATATGTAAGGTGCTTGTGAGATTCAAGCACTCTGTAGAATCTGTCTGGTTTCCTTGGAACCGGGGTAGAAAATCAGGGTGTAAAGCAATGTCTTCAATGACATCATCCAATACAACGTGAACAAGAGGAATTGCCAGTAGTCTGGATGAAGGCAAACTGAGCAGTTCCCTGCAGTGGGCCTGGCCTATGAGAACTGCTTACTTTCTCAGCTGAAGGCCTCTTTCATTCTATGTACTGTATACCAGAAGGAAAGATCTTCAGGGGGGAGGCAGAAGAGAGGCTGTCAGAGTCTGCTTAAGTTTGAGGTGGCAAGTAGCCAGAGTAAGGCAATTTTTCCTCAACATCAGAGCTAGAGGAATCTTCCTCTTCCTGAAAAGCTACTTCTCTGTTCTTTTTAAATGGAGAGAAGCCTCAATACTGGAACATGAGAGGGACACTCTAGATTTCACAAAGGACATAAACTTGAGCTATTTTAAAGAGGTCTTGGGCTTTGCTCTCAGAAGTAGACAGAGGCGGAATCATTGAAAAAGAAGTGGCTTGTTTCATTTTTGGGTGTCTGCTTAAAAGGGGTGACCTAGGTTGTGGTCATCTGACCATAACTTCAGTTGTAGCTTCAGTAGTTGAGAAAGACAGGGCATCTCTCTTGAGACCCACTGTGCATACATCAAAAATTGAGGCCTGCTGAGCAACTTCAGACCTGACTGATATCTGTGACATGGCAGTATTTGCAGGTAGGCTGGAGACCATGGCAGTCTCCCGAAGGTCGCTCCGGAGGGTTCAGACCTAGGAGTTGCCAGACCAGGGGGTTACAACAGCACCTAACCTGGGTCATCAGTCGACCTAAAACCTAGAGTTGGAGCATTTTTGGTGACATCAGAGTCCTTGTCCTTCTGTTTTTTTAGAATGCCACTAGACGACACCAGAGTCTGTGGAGGCCCTTCAGTAGCAGTGGAATGGACCCACCACCAAGAAAGCTGAGGAGGAGGAGGATGTCATATGGGCGGCTAGTACCTTGGCCCTATATTTTCACATAGAATTTCGGACAGTCAGGAAAGTTAGAGAAGTCATGTTGAAGTCTCAAGCAGAATCAATAAAACCAGTGAAATTCCTTATGTGGAATTTCCTTCCCATACTTCAAGCAGTTGTTGACTTTTTGAACATTTATTTATTCATAGGCAAGTACTATGCTAGCTGGCCTTGCAGGCCATTTTAAGCCTGGCCAATTTCCCTTTCAAAGGTGAGACGCAAACCCTGTACCTCGTGACTGTAAGGTAAACACAGTAAACATCTTAACCATTATACTAATCCCTTGAAGAAAAATTAGAAAATTCAGAAGAAAATAAATTTCCCCAATGGAGTACTTATCTGACTGAAAATAGAGGTTCTCTGACAAAAACGAGCCAACACAGACAGACTACAAGTGCACAGAACATGTGAAGAACATTGAACTGCATGGCTAGAAAGAACTGAAGATGGTGCAGACAGAAGACTTTTGTATAACCTTCTTCTTTCGGCTTTTCCCGGTTAGGGGTTGCCACAGCGGATCACCTGTCCGCTCATGATTGGCAGTGGAGTTTTACGGTGTCAAGATGCCAGCACGGCACCCAACCTTCCACAGAAGGCACACACACGCACTCACGCTTACGGCCAATTTAGTGTGTCCAATCCACCTACAACATGTCTTTGGGGATGTGGGAGGAAACCGGAGCACCCGGAGGAAGCCCACGCAATCATAGAGAGAACATGCAGACTCCGCACAGAAGGCACCCCAGCCGAGGATCAAACCGTTGAACCTCTTGCTGTGAGGCGGCAATGCTAACGGCTGCACCACCGTGGCCACCCAAGACTTTTGTATAACCTGACATCCAGATATCAGTCTTCAGACATCCATCAGCTAGGGATGATGTAAAGACTCAAGACTGGGCCGGTCACAGGCTTCTGCATTGCAGGAAGACCCAAAAATCATAACTGCTAACAGTGACTACAAAGAACATCAATGCATTCATTTTTCATTATGGGTACTCATATGAAGTAGGTTATAAAATCATAAATGTTCAACATTTGCTGTGCATTTTAAAATAATAAAATAAGCAAAGATTTCACTTACTGCAGTACTCTCAGTCATTGTGCTCAGATGTAAAGGCAATCTACTTGGGTCACACTGAAGCACAATCTTTGGCATGATTCATAAAGGCTAGCTGTGTTTACACTCAGTAACTTTCAATGAAGTTTATATAAGAAAAAATAATAGGATTTACCTGAGAAATTCTGTATGTCTTATGCTAATAAGCCCTCTTCCTGACTGTTTGCGATTCACAGTTGTGTGTGTTTTTTATATACATTGTTCCCATGCCATATGCAGCGGCATTATAAATTGCATAAATTGCACCTTTTACATCTATTTTGCATACTGCAAACATGCTTGCTATTGCTGCCAGCCTAATCATTTTTTCGTGTGCGCTGCTGGTCTTGGCCCAGCCACAACTGCAGGTGCCCAGAGATGTTTGCCAGAGAAGGAGGATCAGAAACAAAGAATAACCCATTATAACGTTGATAATCAAGAAATTCTTGATAGACTAAGAATGGAAAGGGATATTTTAAGGGCTTTGTTGAGTATGTATGGCCCACAGATGGAACAGGAAAGAACACATGGCCTTCCTATACCTGTGTATAGTAACATATGAACAGCCCTCATTTTACTTGTTATGAGGACCTTCCACAGACAGACTGGAGACGAGTTGGGTATATCTGAGATTTCTTAGTAACACTTCAGCAGTTTCTTGACACACGCCTTGGCATGCGTGGATCAGTATATTTATTTGCCAATGTCATCACAGGGCCAAGCCAGTACGATGCGTGCCTTCTACGGGGTGGCATGTTTCCTGGAGGTGCTTGGTGCAACTGATTATATCCATGTTGCCATTACGGCCCCATAAGGACCATGGGGTGAACAGTATCGAGACAGGAAGGGCTACCGTTCCATCAACTACAAAGCAGTGTGTGACGTATAGAGGTGTGGAGGTGCACCAGCATTTCAGCCCAGCATCTTCGCACTGCCCATGATTCTCATATCTGGCACAAACCCACTCTGCTACCTTTTCCTGCATGGGAGGATTCCTCACGTTTAATGTGTTGGTAAGTGGACATTTTTTCAATAGTTATATAATTAGTTACATCTCGGATAATGCATTGCTTACTAATTGTGTTTCTTTCCCTTTTCTTGCATATTCCAGGTGATGCAGCCTACCCACTTGAGCTTTGGTTGATTACACCTATACAAAACCCGACATGAGCTGCCGAAGAAAGGTATATCACAGTCCTCTCCCAGAGACAGATCATCACAGCAAGTGTCTAGAATGCTGAAAGTCCATTTCCATTGCCTGGATGATTCTGGGGTCTTTTCAGTATAACCCTGCTACTGCATGCAGGATGTTTACTGCATGTCGCATTTTGTACACTGATTATGCACCAGTCTGGTGGGGAACTGCCCCATGATGGGACTGCAGTTCCCAATATAAGTCCTTCCATGACTAACAACAGTGTTAGTGGTCATCTGGCAACAGCAGTAAGGGACCCCATGCAGCAGGCTTCTGTACAGTATATGGCTGCACTGGCAGAGGTGGTGTCTAGTCAACAACTATGGACCACAACATTCAAGTTAGTGTTACAATCATTATAAAAAAACATATACTGTACAACTGATGCATGCAGTGTTATGTGTGGCCTATGCTGTATGGTGAAAGGTCAGCTATCACTGTACATCAAACAGCCCAGTTTATCTTTAAAGGTTTTTAAAAGTATAGTTACTCGTATGGTTTATATAACTTTTCTGTTTACTGCCACCATACAATAAAGACCGTCTGGACTGTTGACTAAGATCTGTGCACTGAAGGAAACTGGCAGCATTTAAGGAACACGTAATTTTGTACTACATTGCTGCAAGTGTTTTGCTTAGGTACTGCTGTGAAATATGCAGACACTGCTTCTGTTGGAATGTTCGTTACTTGATAATTGTTATTGCACTACCAGACTGAATAGCTTGAACAAATGTGTACTTCACTATATATTATTACTGCATTCTACCTTGCAGTTTTCATGAGGTGCTACCTTCCACTGGAAAGGAAAACTGTAAAGCATTGCTGGCTGTATGTTCTAAAGTTTCTGTACTTTTCAGATAAGAATATTTTTTGTTATTAAGGTACTGCACATCAGGTTAATTCTGCAAAAACTGCATTCACTGTTTGCTGCCTTAAACTCCCTGTAATCAAGGCCATTAAGATATATGCAAATGACCTCTTAAAGGGCACACAAGGGTTTCAGTTCCATGGCTTCTGAATGTCCACAGGTATCACACAGTGAAAACTTTAGCTTGGTTGGATTTTTCTTGCAGTTTTTACTAAAGGTTTCGTCTGTGTGACTTTTCTGTACCCTTTATTTGTATATTAACACACTGTCAGACAGCAACCCTTGAGTCATCAGAAATAACAGCAATCATTTGTGCAGTGCTGAGGGTGAGGTGACAACACTGGTGGTCTTGCTCCTGTCACAATTCATTTCCCCCATGCATAAGGCCCTTAATATTGTTACGTATTGCAGTCTGCTAGTCCCCCTCAGTCTTTTTCTAAACTTTTTTTAGTGATTCCATTTATTGTTTCCATTTATTGTAAGCATTGTCATTACTCAAGTCAATCATGTGCTATTGAATACGCTCTTAATACCAGTCTGCACTGCAGTCTGCAGATTCCACCCCAGCTTCATTTCATTTTATTTTAACCAGTTACACTACTCTAGTGAAATGCATGCTGGTTAATTGTCACATGGGATGTTCTGTAGTTGCACTGTCCACCTTGACATACAGTCAGTCAAATGTGGCGTGCATAATAGCACTTAAGGATAGTGAGAAAGTCCTAACATGTGAGCTTGATACAGACTTCCTACAATTACCTACTGGATGCAGGTCATCCTACAGACAGGGAACTCACAGTGCTGTGTGAAAGAGACCTCTAATGAGAGGTTCTGCTATGTGCAGATTAATACTAATGAAACCTGTCTGACGTCATTTGTGTAACCCCACACATACTTTCCTGAGAATCATGCAGTGTGCGACATACTATGCCTCATGTGTCAGGACAGTGCACCGCCCTTGTCCTAGTCCACCACAGTTTCCCACCCGACTCTGGAAGGTACTGACTAGTGTACACATAGATGTACAGATCACTGCTGCCTCTGACCATACTGCAAGAGTACAGCCATGGCATTATTCCTGCTCTCTGCCATTTCCTCATACTAGTGGAAATTCTCACATATTTATTTATTTAATTTATTTATTTCTCTTTGCTTACCGGAAAGTTGCGACTGGGGTTTATTCCATTTAAATGTGGAGGCCCAGGGGGAAAAGCTTCACATATTAGGGAAGTACATTTAAAGGACCACTATGGACAAATGATGAAGAAAACATATTTTTTTTTTATCTTGCGATGATTTACTACACCTCCCAAAGCTGCCTGCAGCAAAATAAATACTCATTCCTAATTTTATTTTGTTTTTACTCTTGTCTGCCCTCATGGGAGCAGACATCATGATTCCTTTGGAAAGCTAAATCTGTCCCATAATGCACAGACTGAGAACAAATAGCCCTACCACTAGACTTCCATTCACTTAGAATGGAGCACCTGAAAAAAACTGCCAAGTCTGAGAGTTTGCAGCTCATGTGTCATTGACTGGTATGCGCTGAGTTTTACAAATGTTGTTGCTACTGATGTACTACACATTCTCTGAAAGAAACTTGCAAAAGTGTCAACAAATTACTGAGATAAAAAAAGACTTTTCACAAGGAGCAGTTTTGTAAGTTTCAGTTCTTGGCCAGGTTACTCCTCCCATCTTCCCTCTTTCAGTGGGCTAGTCTCACATTTCCAGCTTTACTAGATTCAACTATGGTGCTGCGGTAGCATTGTCGCCTCAAAGTAAGACGCTGTCCGGTTTGATTCTCAGCTAGAGCGTCTTCTGTGTGGAGACATGCGTGAATGGGCGTACCTTCATTGAAGGTTGTGCGTCAGGGCTGGTAACTCTGCACGTAAAAATCAACTACCAATCATTAGCGGACTGGAGTTCCGCTGTGGCGACCCCTAACCAGGAAAAGCCGAAAGACACAAACAAACTAGATTCAACTATTTAGTCAGCTTTGCATGACAATAGACAGAAAAAAAAAATCACAGCCTTGTGTGCCACTAAATCTGTTCCCTTGTATGTCTCTTCACTTCTGAATAGCACTTCCCAGGAATAAAAAAAAAAAAAAAAAAAAAAAAAAAAGCAAACGCATCAGTCCAGAGTTTAGGCTAGTCTATCCATTTTTTAAAATGTGCACAGTAAAATATTCAACTTGTAATGCATTTTGGCTGCTGACATGGTTATCTTTACATAGTTATTCTCTTATAGTATAACCTGAACTTATGGTATTTAATGATAAATTTTACAACAGTTCTCAGTTTCTTAACAATGACCTCCCAAGCCTCTGATGTGACCTAGTACTTTTTCTTACTATTGCTTTATCTAGTTTGTCTTAGTTGTATACCTGTAGCATGTCTCTCATCCTCTCAGCAACAGACTCCTGGAGAAAACTTCCAAAGCAGATACTTGTATTGAAAGAGTACCAGCAGCTGTAGCAGTGATACCACACTCCAAAACAATGCAATCAAACATAGTACTGACAAACACAGGGGAATGTATATGTCTGAATCAAGCAGTGATGAAATTGCTAGGGACTTCACTGAGCACAATTTTACTCAATCTCTCCATTTCATAATCCATAACATTCGCACCACACTTACAAAGGCACACCTCCACCTTCCACAAACACAGCTACCCACACCCACACAACATACCAGTCAAATTTAAGGCTTTTCCCACCTCTCTGCAAAACACTGCTGTAATGGCTTTGTCAAACAAATGAAAATGATTGATGTGTGTTGGTTCAGGGCTTCCATCCCAATTTCTCAACAGTACAGATTTTTGCAGAAAGTCCAGATTTTTTTTGTCTGCTTTTCATAAAATTGCATTTTTCTGTCAAATCACTGGCAAATCATTGAACACTGAAGTCAGAAAGTTGACTGGCATTTGATTTTCAGACTTCATATCCTTAAAAAATTAAATCTAATGCAAAACCTGTTTATCAACTTTCTAAGTTTGTAAGTGCAATATTTATAAATTGTCCCAATTTTAGGGCCTTTGTCCCCTATTATTTATGGCCTTGTCCAGATTTCTTGCTACTGGAGCCAGTCCACTGCACTTGCACAAGTGTCCCCCTCAGCAGGGCAGCACGCAGGTATCAGTGCAGATTTGCTTTATAGTTCTTTTACACCACACACACACACACACACACACACACACACACACACACACACACACACACACACACACACACACACACAGTAAATCTTGTTGTCCATGTTATTTCTTTTCTTTGGTTTCATTTCTCTTACTTGTAATGTTACTTTTACTCATTTTTCTCCTGCCTCCCATATCTACCCTAATTATTACTTCTAACAAATACTTTTTCTCACTCTTTCTTCTCTTCCTCTCCTCCTCTTTATCCACTATTTGAACTTTTCCACTCTGACATTTCCTTTACGAGTAAATAATGAACTATCACCCTTATAATGTCAGCACATTTCAATGTTACATAATATTGTATTTAGTCTAATAATAGGTTCATAGGTAGTTACTAGGCTATCGGCCCAAGGGCCTAAGTAAGCCTATCCAACAAGGTTCCCTAGCTTATGCCACCCAAGAAAGTTATTTTCCTGTGCCACTGTCGAGCAGAGCCACACAAGTGATTCCCGGGGTATATTTCCTATTTCCCATCAACTCAAAGATTTTTCTTGAAGAGTGCTAATAGAACTTTGCTTGACAAACATGGATAGCTTGTTCCAGAGTATGGGAAGTCTCTGGAACAGGAATCTATCCCTCCAGCATGTCCCGTTTATTCTGGTGACAAGGTTTACGTCCCTAAAGCATGTAGCTCAGAGGGATTGGGATTTATTTAGGTGTAGCATGTTCAACAGCTCTGGGTTTGACATAGTTTTATATGTTAGACAGAAATCACCTCGGAGTAGGCAATATGCTATGGAGTAAAGCTGGAGTTTTTTTGAGATGGTCAGTGTAGGGCATCTGTTTGAGGCCAGTAATCCTCTTTATGAGGTAGTTCTGTGGCCTTTCCAGCTGCTGCAGATGTCTTGTGAGGTACACTCCAAAAGGGGCATTGTACTCTATAATGGGTCAAATGAGTGTCGAGTAGAGGGGAACAATGACCTCTTTTTTCCTGGATGAGAACCCTTTTGTGATGAGGTGTGCCACATAGAAGGACTTCCTGACTACTGTGGCGATGTGATTATCAAAGGAGAGACTACTGTCCACCTGGGTCCCAAGGTCTCTTATCACACATTCGGTGTTAAGTAGACTGCTGCCTATGTGGTAGTTCATGGGTACAGAGGTTTTACCAACAGGGATGACAATGCACTTTTTGGCATTGAGCTTGAGGCCATGGCTCTGACACCAGGCATCTGTCTCAGTGAGGCCCTTCTGTAAGATGTCCACATCATTTGGGGACTTTACTATGGCTCCTAGTTTGCAGTCATCTGCGAACTTCGTTAGCCAGAGGCCCTCTGTGTTAGCCTGTACTTCAGAGAAGTAGATACCAAACAGGAGAGGTCCCAGGACTGAACCCTGCAGTACTCCACTTGTCACTGGTTTGATGTCAGATTTGGAGTCTGCAACTTTTACAGTGTGGGTTCTGTCAGTGAGCCAGTTCGCAACCAATCTTGTGACGTAGGGATTTATACCTAGTTTAGTGAGTTTAGCTATAATTCCAGAATGGGGGATGGTGTCAAATGCCTTGGCGAGGTCGAGATAGGCTGTGTGAACCACCTTAGCCTCATCTACGGCTTTGGTGACTGTCTCAAAGAAGTTGATTAGGTTCGGGATGCATGATCTGCCTTTCACAAACCCGAACTAGGTGGGGTCCAGAGTTTGGAGGTTACCACTGTCTTTGTTTATGAGTTCCACGATGATACGTTCCATGGCCTTGCAGACCAGGCTCGTCAGGCTAATAGGGCGATAGTTCCCAAGATCAGTGGTGGCTCCCCCTTTGTGGAGTGGGGTAACTGTTGCTGTGTGCCATTCAGCGGGCACAAAGCCTGATGTGAGGCTATGAGTGAACATGGTGCTTAGGTGGGGAGCCAGTTCTTTCTGAAGTTCGTGTAAAACACAGCCTGGGATGTTGTCCAGTCCCATGGATGCTGTGTTTTTGGCTTTAGAGAGTGCAGCTTTTACCTGTGAAGTTGTGATTACAGGGACTCTGCATTCTTCCTGTATAGATATGGGCCCTTTAGGATGTGAGAGACTGGTAAAGTTAGCACTGAACCTATCTGCCAGGATGTTGGCAATATCAATTGGTTCTGTAATTTTCATGCCATTGTGCTGTAACTCAGAGCAGATCTGGTTGTTGCCATTGAGATTCTTGACATAGCTATAGAATGCTTTGTGATTGTCCTTAGAATCAGTGACAATTTTATTTTTATAGCTAGCTTTGAAGGCTCTTATAAGGGATCTCAGCTTCTTACTGAGGCTGACCAGGGAAGCTCCACTACTCATGGGATTTTACTCTCTTTTGCAACGGTTTCTTCCTTCTGTTGTACAGTTTGTTTATGGTAGGGGACCACCAATTTGGCTTCCTTTTTTGGAGGATAGCTTCTAGGTTCTGTTTGGGATAGTATGATCCATGCACTCATGTAAGTGCTTATAGAGTGCATCTGTGTAGAATTCAGCAGTCGTAACTGTATTTTCCATCTGCATGGGTGTCATGAAGTTCGCCACTTCTGTCTTAAGAAGCATGAAGTTGGCTTTAGAGAAATGTTTTACCGTGGTTTCCTTAATGGGGGGTGGTGGCGGGATGTGGATATCTAGGGTGATTAGCTAATGGTTGGATCTAACCAACGAGGAGTTGACTTGGGTTGTGGAACACCGATTACTCCTGTTGGTAATGACTAGGTCTAGGATATTGTTGTTCTTTGTGGAGGTGTGGGTAAGTTGATCCAGGGCACTGGAATTTATGAATTCCAGAAAGTGTTGAGGGAAGGAGCTGGTACATGAGTATTTTTCCCAGTTAATGTTGGGGTAGTTGAAATCGCACATTATTAGGGTGTTTGGTTGAACCCTAATATTTTCCAGTATATCAAGAAAAGAGGAGTGGGAATCCTGCGACATGATGGGGGATCTGTAGCAAGCTACAATTTGGATTACAGGTTTGCCCAAAGTTAGTTGCACTTGGATAACCTCGGATGCATTATGCTGAGCAACTAGCCTGGAGGTGTGGATATCCTTAATGAATATGAACACACCTCCGCCTTTGGTGTTCCGGTCCAGGTTACGTGGACGAAATGTGTGGTATGAGTTATAGCCTGGTAGTGCATGGGTGCACTTTGGAGTCTTGAACCAGGTCTCAGTCACTGCACAGATATCTATGTTCTCCATTTTAAGGAGTGCTTTGAGCGACTGCATTTTGAGATTTAGACTTCCAGCACTGAGTAGCATAACCCTCCATTTTTGCTTCCATTTTCCTGTTACGGTGGTGAATTTGTCATTTGAACCTTGTCTAAAAAAGACACTATAGGGGCGGCAAGAGCCTTAGCCAGTATCCAGAATCCCATGGGCGACAGGGGCAGGCCATCTCTGGCAAAGCATCGTGGTCTGTCGACCATGTCGTCCCAGGCAGACAGATACTGGATCCCTTTAGAATGACATCAGAAGCTTAGCCAATTGTTGAAGTCAATCAGTTTGTCCTTGTACTGTGGTATCATTCTGGGCGATGGCAGAATGCTACTCAGGGCTAGGGTCATGCCTGCCTAGGCTACATGATTGGAGAGCTCTTCCAGGTCTCTTTTCATGTAGTCCAGGGAGGTACGTCTCAGGTCATTCACACCAACATGGACAATGGCAGTCCTATTTGTACTTGTTGTGGAGTGATCTGAGTGCGCGGGTTATGTGGTGGATCCTGGCACTCGACAGGCATCTGACAGTAATCTTCTCCTTGTTTAGCCTGGTGAGTGGGACATGCCTGACTATAGAGTCACCTATGACCTATGTGTTATATATATATATATATATAATATGTTTTGCAATATCTGAAGTGAGTGTGAGTTTTTTTTTGACAGCATCAAGGAAACATTTTCCTTCCTTCTATGTTTTTTTGGATTTTTCTTGGTATATTGATTGATTTTCTTACTATATTTTATTTATTTTTTTATTTATTTTCCATTTGTTTACCAGGTTAGTCCGACTGGACACAAGGTGACAGTTTTCAGTGGAGGCTCAGGGAGAAAAGCTCCAGATACATAGTAAACAATTATATAAAAATAAATCAGAGTTTTACAATTGATGCAGCATACACTGGTTAGAATATTGAGAAACAATTAAACAAGATAATACACAACAAATATAGAATTGCTTGAACATAAATTTAAAAAGAAGTTTCCATAGACAAACAGGGTCATAAACTAGAAATCATAACTATATTGATATGATTTATATTGCATTTATCTTGTTTTAATGATGGTATATGTGTATTGTACATGTCATATGTGCACAAATATTTGTATTAATCTATGTATTTAGAGTATATTGACAAAGTACTAGGTCACATCAGAGGCTTGGGAGGTCATGGTTAAGAAACTGAGAACTGTTGTAAAGCTTGGCACTGAATACCATAACTTCAGGTTATGCTATGAGAGAATAACTGTGCAACGATAATCATATTAGCAACCAGAACGCATTATAAACTGAATGTTTTACTGTGCACATAAAGAAATGGATAGACTGGCCCAAATACTGGACTGATGTGTGTGCTTTTTTTTTTTTTTTAATTCCTGGGGAAATGCTACTCAGAAGTGAAGACCTACAAGGGAACAGATTTAGTGGTATACCAGGCTGTGATTTTTTTTGATGTCTATTGTAGGGTTACCACCTGTCCCACTTTGAGAGGGACAGTCCCTCTTTGGTCAGTTGTGTCCTGCAAAAAAACTGTAAAAATGGCAAATGTCCTGAGATTTTTGGACAAACTTATTGCCTATATTTTATGTAATAGTTGCATAAAACAGTTACACTGTATCAGAAACACCTAATTGTTATAAAAAACAGAATAAGCAACTAAAATACTACAAGAATAAGCTTTTATTTAGGCAAAGAAGTGAAGTTCTGTCTTGCATACTGGCTGTGGGTATGTTTCGGCCTGCAAAATCAGCCGTTTGTACCAAAAATGTCCCACTTTGGGCATTTGAAAAGGTGGCAACCCTAGGCTATTGTCATGCAAAGCTGACGAAATAGTTGAATCTACCCAAGCTGGAAATGTGAGACTGTAGCCCACTGAAGGAGGGGAGATGGGAGGAGTAACTTGGCCAGGAACTGAAACTTAAACTGCTCCTTGTGAAAAGTCTTTTATCTCAGTAATTTGTTGACACTTTTGCAAGCTTCTTTCAGAGAATGTGTAGTACATCAGTAGGAACAACATGTGTAAAACTCAGCGCATACCAGTCAATGACACATGAGCTGCAGACTCTCAAACTTGGCAGGTTTTTTTCAGGTACTCCATTCTAAGTGAATGGAAGTCTAGTCTGACAACAAATGGTAGGGCTATTTGTTCTCAGTCTGTGCATTATGGGACAGATTAAGCTTTCCAAAGGAATCACAATGCCTGCCCCCATGAGGGCAGACAAGAGTAAAAACAAAATAAAATTAGGAATGAGTACTTATTTTGCTGCAGACAGCTTTAGGAGGTGCAGTAAATCATGGCAAGATAAAAAATATATGTTTTTTCATTGTTTGCCCATAGTGGTCCAGACAAAAAAATGACATTTTGTAAAATACATTGAGTTTACATGTAAATGCAATTATACGAATACATCTAGAACACATTATGTAACAAAGCAGCTTATGAATTTAAGGAACTACATTGTTTTTCATTAGGTAGCTGGCTACAGAGAAACTCAGACAGATAAGCACATTACATAATACATCCATGTCTATCAGCTGGAGGTGCACAGAAGGCTCGCAAAGACAAGGGATTTAGCAAGAAGTAGCACAAGTAGTTATATGAAACATTAGGTAGAGAACTTGTACAAAGAAGCCAAATTCTCACATATGTGAAAATTAGAAATCGTGCGAATTGTACCTTAAGCATAGAGAAGCTACAACCATGATTAAAAATATCGGCCACAAACTCCAAAATGCCCAGAACTGGCGCAGTGAAAGAATCCAGGTCATGCTGAGAAGCCCAGATCGAGAAACACTTACATTTACTCGAGTAAACCTTCCTGGTAGAAGATTTGTGAGCCACTACCAAAATCTTAACGGAAGAAGACAGCCCGGGACTCCTAACTATCAAGGGAACTGGAGCAGCCAACTCATGAGCTTCAAGCTAAGTCTGAGTGAGGGATCCCTGAGGGATGTGCAATCAGATCCAGAACCGGATCTAGTGTCCAAGGTGGACACACACACTGCATGAGACCACAGAGAGGGGAACCAAACTTGCAAGGCCAGAAAGGGGCAATGAGGATCACTGAGGTCCCCAGCCATTGAGGTTTCTGAATGAACTTGGATATCAGAGGGAGCGGAAGGGTAAGCATATAGTAGACCCTAGGGCCAAGCATGGGCTAGAATGTCTCTGGGGGGCTCCCCGGGATGGGGGTTCAGAGCAAAATACTCACTGCACTTCGTATTGGAAGGAGAGGCAAAGAGATCGCAGCAAGGCTGACCCCACTTTAGAAAGATCTGCACTCCTACCGAAGGATTCAAAGACCACTCATAAGGCATCAGAAAAGATTTGCTGAGCCTGTCCACCAGTATGCTGGACCTCCACGGAATGTGCGTTTCCACCAGAAAATGACCGGAGATCGCCCACTCTCACAATCTCAAGGATTCATGACAAGGCCCACTCCCCCTGTTTATTGCTGTACCTGACTACTGACATATTCTCCATCTGAATGGTAATAGTACCCTGAAGAAGATGGGCATGTAGAGCTTGCAATGCCAAAACCACTGCCCTTATCTCTAGGACTCTGATACACAGATAAGTCTCCAGAGAGGACCACGTGCCTTGGACCGTCCTTCCCATCCAATGCCCCACCCGAGCAGACAGGCGTCCATGATCACCATGATTGCAGGAGAGGGAAGAACAAATGGACGACCCAGGAGGAGGTCTGGGGATTGAAGATACCAAAGAAGAGAATTCTTGCAAACCTGAGACTATTGAACTGGATTTGATAAGGTAAGGTCTAGCAAGGACCACTGAACCGCCAGAGTCCACTGAAGGACTCTCGTATGATGGCGTGTCATTGGAACGAGAGTGATTGTGGCTGCCATGGATCCCAACGCCCGAAGAACTGAATCCGTTGAGGGAAGTTTGCCTTGAAAGATGCAAGAAGACATGTCTAAGGGATAGCAGTCTGGCTGGCAACAGAAACACCTTGACTTGGACAGTGTCTATACGAGGCCCAATGAAATGAACCTGCCCTGGTGCCAGTTGGGATTTGTTGAGATTTACTGTTATGCCCAGGTAATAAGCAGTCTTGAGAAGATCCCTGGCTTGCGCCATCACTTTTGTGAATACTCAGGGGTGTAGCGGTGAGGCCAAAGGGGGGGCACTCTGAACTGATAATGACCAGCTCCCAGCCAGAAGTGGAGGAACCTCAGATAGCTCCTGCTCATCTTGATGTGATAGTATGCATCTTGGAGTTCCACTGAGCACATCCAGTCATTTATCTACAGGAAGGGCAGAATGGACTGAAGGGTGACCATCCGGAATTTCATCTTGGCAACTGACAGGTTCAGGGTTGAAAAATCCAGAATGGGTCTTAAGTTCCCCCCATTTTCTTTAGAACTAAAAAGAACCGGGAATAGATGTCTGATCCAGACTGGTTTGGGGGGATGGGCTGGATGACTTGTTTTTCAAGCAGCCTGGAAATTTCTATGGCTGCCTGCTCACGTTCTATGGGTGGGATGTCCAGGTGGTGTTTGGGAGGGACTGGGGGTTGAAGAAAGGGGATCACGTAACCTCTGGATATTATCTGCAAAACCCAACGATGGTCAGTGATGGACTTCCAGGCTTTTGAGTGCAGAGACAGACATCCCCCAACTGCCTCCAGAGACAAGCAGTCGGGGTAACCCTTCAGGGCTGCTGCAAGGGTCTGTCTGGGAAGGGATCCCGAGACCCTTGGTTCCTTGGGCCCTCTCTGCCACGAGGGCATCTGTGCTATCCCCCTCTGCCTCTGGGGGAAGGCGAATCCTGAGCGTCGTGGGAAGAGCCTTGAGATTTCTGGAACCACATCTTCTTTGCCCCTTGTTGATTCCTAGAGAAGTATCATTGCGGGGTGGAGAAGCAGATACTGACAGCAGACAAAGTCTTCCCGTTTTTCTCACTCTGGACTAAGGTGTCTCAAACAGTCTTACCAAAAAGTGTGGAACCATCATAGGGGCATTCGTAAATGATGCCTTGAAGGGCTCCAAGAAAGCACAAAGCCAGAGCCAGGCATGACACCTGATGTCTATGCCTGTCCTGGCAGCCCTAGAGGCACCTTCCTTAATGTGTAATAGCAGCCTCATGAAGGTATTCAATATCGACGCAGGGATGGCCATACAGGGGTAGAACATCTTTTTCTCCTTTGTCAACATGGACCCTGGGGCAAACTCAACAACCTCTTTGACCAAGTCTCGCTGCAGTCTGATAACATGAGCCATGTAGTTCAGCGCACATAAGGTAAACATATCTGAAGCGTAAACCTGCTTCCCGAAACGATCCATAGTCTGCGACTCCCTGTCTGGAGGATGGACTGTAGAGCTCTCCTGAACAAGCTCTTTCTTGGTGGTGACAGCAATCACAATGGCATAAACCGGGGATCCCTTCAACCAATGCTGCCTATGCAAGACAGCGTTGAAAATTTTGTTCAGGCGCTTGTAGATAGGCTCAACCATATCCCATTCCTTCCATGCTGTGGATGAAATTAAGTGCACAACGGGATCCACTGGAGGGGACACACAGGAGGTCTAGGGTCCTGTGCCAAACGCCTCCAGGAATACAGACTCATCCGGGCTGGGCTTTTGGGTAGACCACCCTCCGAGCTGGCAGATTTCTATGATATCTCCAAAGTTGACATCCCCCAGGGGTGATCGGGAGGATCCCTGCCCTTACTCCAAGTCTGTATCTTCCATAAGGGACTCCAGTGGGGAGTCCAAGTGCCTTCTCCTGCATGTGTGTTTCCGAGGGAGCTCCTCAGGGGGGATATCTGGGGAGGACTCTGAAGCCTCTAGGACTTCCCAGAGGGGAACCTCCTGGGGCACAGTGGCAAAAGGCTGTCCTTGAAGGGGGAGGATGGCAGGCTCCAGCCCAGAATAAAAGGGAGCCAGGATGGACTCAAGAGGATGACAGTGTCAAGGGTCTCGAGGGAGCCGAGAGGACCCTCTCCACCACATCAAATGCAGAAGGCGAACAACCTCCCCGAAATAGGGATGACCAGGACCAGATCCACTGCCCCACACGTAGTGGGGGGTGCCAGAGCTGAACCTCTGGGCACCGAAGCTCCAACAGGAAGGGCTGACTCCGAAAACCTTGAAGTTGACGCCATCTCCTCGGATCTGATGCAGAGACTATGGCTCAGAGTCTGTCGGCTTCGAAAACAGTGTCGAACCATTCAGGGCAATGATCTGCTTAGACGTACCTGGAACCAGCAGCACCAATGCCTGGGCACCGGAAAACCTCGGAAACAATGATTATGAAACCGGAGATCAGATCGAAGGAGCAATGGGAAGGGAAATAGACTGCATGCTCCTAGCCCCAGAGGGGGAAGGAGCAGGCAAGACTCCCATCTGAACCTGGGTCCATATAAATGTCTGCATCATCCTGTCCACCTCTGCTTCAAAAATGCTCCGAGAGGACCAGATGGAAGAAGCCACCAACCTGGGCCTGGAGTGGCGCTGATGAAGGCAGAGAGGGTGACCAAGCCAGAGTAGTGTCTGGCTTTGGTGAGAAGTGGGGAGACTGGAGTCGAGGAGAGCCCCAGGTTGAATCGGGCCATGACTTGGCTGGGGGCTAGATCAAGGAAGAGCAGTCAGGGGACTGCTTGCTAGCCTGGTCCCGTTCCTTTGAAAGGGTCTTTTCTCCGTCCCCGGACTTCTTGGTGGGAGGTTGAGTCCCAGAAGCCGGGGCAGAGGAAGAAGAAGCAGCCTCTATAGGAAGGAGGCCCTTAAACAGCTTATTCCTCCTGTCAATCAGGGCGCAGGGATTGAAGCCCATGCAGACGGAGCAGGAGGAATTCAGGTGATCAATGCACCTGAGTGTGGCCATCAGAAGGAGGAAGCTTATGGCCACACACTGTACATTTCCTGAAGCCTGGCTTGGGTGTTTCAGCCATGGCCACAGGAACCCAAACACACTCCACTCACTCACACAAGACAGAGAAAGGGGGGAAGGGAATGAGAGAGAGAGACATTTTTTTAAACTGACGTGACTTGCACAGGGATAGGTTAGGGTAAAGTAAACAGAACACCTGAAAAAAGGAGAAAAAGGACAGAAAATGATTAAAAAGTTTACTCTTATTTGAAAAACGGAGCTAGGAGCTGAACCACGCTGCTATCTCTAACGAGCAGCAAATGAGATGTGGGGAGGGGGGAGACAGGGGTGCTATGGGTAGGGGAGGAGCTCGGAGCTTGGATCCGATGCTGGAGTATGCAGCCCAGTTTGATTTGTGCTGGATCTGGGTCCCACAGGTTGAAGACCAATGAAAAAGTACAGTTGTGTACATTTACTATAAATGTAGATGTTAGAGTGTATTCACTGTTGCAGTCCTAACAAATGAGTTATCTGGCTCCCGGTAGCCCTCAGTCGACCAGATGACGTCGGTTGTAAAGGACGTCAGGGTGTCCGATACAAAAGGAGGCAGCCGACGTCACTTCCTCAGTCTTTCTTGCCATAATAGTCAGGAGCCCCCAGAAAATAAGGCTTAAATCAAAAACCAATTTGACAAACAACAAATTAAGCCTGTACCTTAGGGGAAAAAAAATTGGAGAGGACCACAAAAAGGGGAAGGAAAACCAGGACTGCAACAGTGAATACACTCCAATATCTACATTTATGGTAAGTGTACACAACCATACTATGTTCATCGTGTTTCACTGTTGCAGTCCTAACAAATTGGTTGATTACCAAAGCCCAGAGAAAAAAGGGGAGAGGAACCAACAGCATCAAGGGTTGGAGATAATGTCCTGCAACACCGCAGTGGCAAACCCTGCCCTGGCTCTGGAAAACTGAAGCAAGTTATAATGCTTTGTGAAAGTGTGCACAGAAGACCAAGTGGCAGCCTCCAAAATGTCTTTAATAGGGACACCCCTTAGAAAGGCTGCCAAAGTGGAAGCCAGTCTAGTAGAGTGGGTCCTAACCCTTGAGGCAGAGATTTGCCATGAAAGGAATAACAAAAAGTAATGCAACATGCAATCCATTTAGAAATGGTCTGCTTAGAAACAGCCTTGCCCTGGGCTCCAGGGGCAAAAAGTACAGTTGTGTGCACTTACCATAAATGTAGATGTTCGAGTGTATTCACTGTTGCAGTCATTACATTTGGGGTAATCTGCTGGCAGGTTGCCCTCAGTCAGCCTGAATAACAAAATCTTGGGTCCTGCGTCGGTTGCTGTCTCCTCTTCCATGACATCAGGTATTTAGGGGTATAAGACATGCAGCCGACGCCATTTTAATCAGTTTTTCTTGCCCCAGATGTCAGGTGCCCCCCCAAATGGGGAGCAAAAATTTTATATATATATATATATATATATATATATATATATATATATATATATAGAGAGAGAGAGAGAGAGAGAGAACTAAAAACAAATACACCAAAAAGGCTTTTGAGCATAGTGAAGGAAAGAAGAGGTATAACAAGAGAGAAAAAAAGGGGGCTGGTGGGACTGCAACAGTGAATACACTTGAACATCTACATTTAAGGTAAGTGTACACAACTGTACTATGTTCTTTGTGTTTCACTGTTGCAGTCATTACATTTGGGTAGAATCCCAAAGCTATGGATGGGAGGATGGAATTATACAGCATTAGGAGCAGCTATAATGTCCTGCAGGACATCAGTGGCAAAGCCAGCCCTGGATTTAGAAAAGAGGTAAATGGTAATGTTTGGTGAACGTATGAACTGAGCTCCAAGTAGCAGCTTCTAGAATGTCTCTGGTAGGAACCCCTCTGAGAAAAGCTGCAGAAGTAGATGCAGCCCTGGTGGAATGGGATCTGATCCCCTTGGGGACAGGTTTACCATGGTGCATGTAGCAGAAACAAATGCATTGGCTTACCTATTTTGAAATAGTCTGCTTTGAAATAGCCTTCCCCTCTGCCCCTGCAGCAAATGCCACCAGTAGTTGCTCAGACTTTCTTAGAGATTTTGTCCTGTTTAAGTAGAATCTTAGTTGTCTGTGTACATCCAATGAATGCAGAACCTGCTCCCCCTTGTTCTGTGGATTTGGGAAAAAAGTTGGCAGATGAATGGTCTGATTAAGAGCCACACTGGATACCACCTTAGGCATAAAGGATGGATTGGTCCTGAGGGCCACCCTGTCCGGATAAAAGATAATTCAGTAAAGGCTCCACTGCCATGAGAGCCTGTAGTTCTGAAATCCTTCTAGATGAGGTGACTGAAAGGCTGTCTTCCAAGAAAGAACTTTGTCTGCAGTAGCAGCTGGTTCAAAAGGAGGTAGGGTGAGTTTTTCCAGCACAAAATTGAGGTCCCATGCAGGAGTTGGTGCTCTCCTGGGAGGTCTCAAATATTTGGCCCCTCTGAGGTACTGTTTTAGCAGGGGATGAGAAAAGAGAGGAGGCTCTGTGTTGTAATGAGCCGAGATGGCAGAGGCATGGATTTTTATAGAAGAAAAAGATAGGCCCTTGTGAAGCATCTCAGTTAAATATTGCAGAATCTGAGGAATATTGGGCAATGCTGTGTTTATTCCTTGTGCTTGGTTCCAGGCACAGAATCTTTACCATTTATCAGCATAAGATTTTCTAGTACTAGGCCTTCTAGCCTCCAAAATGACATCCATCACAGGTTTGCTGAGAGATGTGACTGGTTAAATTAGTTGATTAGCCATGCTGCAAGATTCAGAGTTTGGAGCTTTGTGTGCAGAATTTGATAGTTCTGCTGAGACAATAGATGAGGTGTCTGAGGCAGGTACCACGGAGGAAGTTGTGACATATTCCGTAGAAGCGGTTACCAGTGTTGGCGAGGCCAGTCTGGAGCAATCAGAATCATTTTTAGTTTTTCCTGTCTGACTTTTAGAAAAACCTTGGAGAGCAGGGGCAGAGGGGTGAAGGCATAGACTGATAGGTTTTTCCAGCTGAAGGATAGAGCATCCAGTTTCTAAGCTTTTGTGTGATGAATTCTTGTGCAGAATTTGTTTAACTGATGGTTTTGGGGAGAGGCAAAAAGATTTATGTCTGGGTTCCCCCATTTTCGTGTCAACATGCTGAAGATTTGTGGATCCAGTTTCCATTCATGTGGGTCCATAAGACTTCTGCTTAGTTCGTCTGCCAGAGTATTTTGCTTTCCTGGCAGGAATTGAGCTTGTAGATGTATTTGGTAAGTCAATGCTGTGTTCCACAAGGCCATGGCTAGTCTGCAAAGAGGGCAGGAGTGGGTACCCCCCCCCTGCTTGTTTATGTACCACTTAACTGTGGTGTTGTCCGTCTTTATCAGTAGTTGTCCTGGATGAAGGAAGTCCTTGAAGGCTGTCAGAGCATTCTGTACGCTAGCATCTCTTTCTGATTTATATGTAAGTGCATTTGATTTGGGCTCCATTCGCCCTGAATGCATCTCCCTGCCAGATGGGCCCCCAAGCATAGTCTGATGCGTCTGTAGTCAGGGTTTGGGTGGCATGGGGTAGAATGAATGATAGTCCCTTGTTTTGGTGATAGGCCTCTGCCCACCATAGGAACTCCTGTTGCAGGCAAGGAATGAGAGGAATCATTGCTTCCAGGCTGTGACAATGTTGACTCCATAAGCTTTTTAGGTACCATTGAAGTTTCCTCATATGCAGTCTGGCATATAGAATTAGTAAAATGCAGGAAGCCATGAACCCCAAAGCCTGCAGAATTTATCTTGCAGATAGCTGGGTTTTTGTGGCCACTTGTTTGAAGTATATTATCAATTGAATTTGTTTGTCTGGCGTGAGATAAGTCATCTGGGCAGTTGTATTCAAGCTTGCACCCAGGAATGTAATTATCTGAGAGAATACCAGATGTGATTTCTCTTTGTTTATGGTGTACCCTAGGCATGTTTGAAGCCTTTTTACAAACGCCAGATGTTGCAGGAGAGTGTCCTTGTTTTCTGCCTGAATTGGGCAATCGTCCAGATAAGGATAAATTTGAAAGTTTCTTTGTCTGCAAAATGCAATCACTGGTGCCAGGCACTTTGTGAAGACCCTGGGTGCAGCAGATAAGCCAAATGGCAGTACAGAGAACTGGTAATGCAAATAGCCTGCTTTGAAGTGGGGGTATCTTCTGCAAGATTCCCTGATTGGGATATGCAGGTAAGCATCTTTTAAGTCGAGAGTTACCAACCAGGCATCCTTGCCTAGCATGGGCAGTAACTGTTGCAGAGTCAGCATCTTGAATTTTGGAATGTCCAGGAAGGTATTTAGAATGGATAAGTCCAGAATCTGACGCCATGATTTGTCTTTTCTGGGTACCAGGAAATGTCTTGAATAAAAACCTTGTCCTTTTTCCTTTTCTGGTACTGGTTGAATAGCCCCCATATCCATAAGGGACATGACTTGTTTCTGGGCATCCGCCTACTGATTTGGAGGCAGATCTGGCCATCCATTTGGAATTGGCAACGTGTGGAAATGAAATCTGTATCCCTGGGATACTATATTTAAGACCCACTTGCACTGGGTAATTAGATGCCAATTTTGAGCATGAAGTGCTAGTTTTCCCCCCAAAGGGGCTGCCAAAATATAAGTGCTTGGAAATGGCAGAGGAAAGTCATTGAGACTGTTTACCGTAGGGGGGTGCTTTGCTACTTCCAGATTTGGAGGTGGAGGCACCCCATTTTTTTGTTCTGTAAGTTCCTTGTGACTGAAACCTGGAGCCTTTGGAGTGTCTGGGTTTGACCTGAGTGGTTCTGTTGGGTACTGGAAAGGACCAATTCTTCATAGGCCAGTGCCTACTGAACCTGGGTGGCTGCACTTGCAAGAAATCTTTTACAGTTTGCATAGATTTAGCTTTGCCTTCCATCTTTTTCAAAACTTCTTCTGCCTTATTACCAAACAGACTGTCCTGTTGTAAAGGAGCATCCAACAATTTAGCTTTAACATGATCAGGCAGATTATGCTCCTTGAGCCAAGCATGCCTTCTTATCACAGATCCAGTTACGACGGCCCTGCAAGAGGCCTCCAAGGAATCAAAACCACATTGCAAAGTATGCTTTCCAACTTGTTTAGCTGAATGCAATAAATCCTGTAACTCTATTTTCCACACAATCAGAAATCAACATAATTTTCTGTTTTAGTAAGCCCATGACATGCTGTTGATATTTAAGCATATGAAGTTGACAGTTTAAAGCCCTGATTGCCAGGGTTGCAGAAGTATAAACCTTCTTATCCCATCTATCCAGCGCCCTGGAGTCTCTATCAGAAGAGGTAGGATTTTTAGCAGTAGAAGTCTTAACACCCTTGGGACCCTGAGAAACTGTTTCAGGGTAAGCAGTAGGATTTTTGAAAACAAATTTGTGGGAGTCAGAAACCCTGTAATATCTGTCTGGCTTACTAAAAGCTGGAGGCAGGGAAACAGGAGCCATGCTGGATTCTGAGAAAAAAATCATCAACAATGTCTAAAACAGGAGGTATAGCCAAAGGTCTATGCTGAGGAAGAAGAAAATCCCTAAGCCTCTTTTTGGATTCTGAAAAATCCTGACTCTCCCAATGAAAATGTTCCCTTAAGGTATGCAAAGTTTCACCAAAAGAAAATTCCTCAAGAGGAGAAGCAAAAGTGATGGATTCTTCTACATCAGAGTCCTCATAAGGGGGAATAGAAAATTCCTGATCAGAAGAGGAATCGGAAGAAATGGAAACATGATCTGAAGATTCATAATCAGTGCCTTGCCTAGGCCTCTTAGCAGGAGGGGGTTGGGAACCCCTAGCCAAGGTAATTAAATCCTCAGCCATTTTGATAATTTGTTTTTTAGGCATAGGGGCCTGAACACATGGTTCATGCATTGATTTTTTAGACAAAGAAGTTGATTTTGGCCTTGTTTTTGATGATGGCGTCGGTTTAATAAACAAATCTTTAAGCCTGAAAACATCCTCAGAAGCCAGTGCCTGCTCAGCGGCTCCGGACCCATCCAAGGGAGAGACATCCACGGGTTCAATACTTGAAGAATCTCGCAGCATACTGGACTCTCGGTAGAGGCCTGCGAATCAAAAGTAGCGGGCATCAGGGGCTGTGAAAGCGCCTCACTGAGCACCGGCGACTGGCTTAGGAGAAGCTTCGTCATCAGTTTTGGACCTCGACAGTCTGTCTCTGCCTTTTTCTTTGTGTTTTTTGTAAATTCCGGTAGTCGGATTGCTAACCGACATTTCAGGATAGTTGAACCTTGAGCTAAAGTATTTAGAAGCAAAAATATACTGACGCTTAATAGTGCGTTGGTTACATTTAGCACAAAACCGACAGCAAGGCACATTGTGGTCAGGGCCTAGGCAAAGAATACAGTACAAATGAAAATCCTTATGAGGTATTTGCTTCCCACAAGTAATGCAATTATTAACTTTTACTGACATCGGTAAGGAGCAAGAAAAAGTTTCCCCCAATGGGGTACTTAACTTTAGGTTGAAGACTTCGGTTTTGAAACTCGAAAACGAAAATTTCAGGAGTCCGCCGAACGGCACTTGCAAACTGCTTCTGGCACCGCGCGGCAAGAAAGACTGGTTAAAATGGTGCCGGCTGCATGTTTTATACCCCTGACGACCTGACGTCAGGGAAGAGGAGACAGCAACCGACGCAGGACCCAAGACTTTGTTATTCAGGCCAAGTGAGGGCAACCTGCCAGCAGATTACCTCAAATGTAATGACTGCAACAGTGAAACACGAAGAACATCTGACCAATAACTGTGCTGATTTCCGAAGGTCCTTAGTCCTGTCCAGGTAAAACCTGAGCTGTCTGTGCACATCAAGAGAATGTAGGATCCTTTCACCCCTATTGCAAAGATTAGGAAAGAAGGTAGGAAGGTGTATGGACTACGAGTCAGGCTGGAAACCACCTTAGGCATAAAGAAGGGATTAGTCCTCAGAGAGACTATCTGCATGGAAAATAAGAAAAGGCTCCATGGCCATCAAAGCTTGGCACTCCAAAACCCTCCTTGCTGAAGTTATAGCCAAGAGGAAGGAGGTCTTCCAAGAGAGAAACTTTAAATCTGTAGAGGCAGCTGGCTCAAAAGGAGGAAGAGTGAGTTTCTCCAGAGCAAAATTAAGATCCCAGGCTGGAGTAGATGCATTTCTGGGAGGTTTTAGATTGCAAGCACCTCTGAGAAACATTTTCATCAGGGGAGGAGAGAAAATGGGCTGTTCAAGGGAACAATGAGCAGAGATGGCTGAAGCATGGATCTTGACAGAGGAAAAAGAAAGACCACCCTGAAGCAAATCAGCCAGGTATTCAAGGATCAGAGGAAGGGTAGGTTGAGAAGCAGACATCCCTCTAGACTGCATCCATTGAGAGAACCTTTCCTATTTGCCAGCATAGGATTTCCTAGTGCTAGGCCTCCTGGCTCCCTCAGCACGTCAACCACCTGTTGGGAAAGGAAGGAAGAAAGGGAAGGAGTCATGCAATGAGCCATGCTGCCAAATGGAGAGACCGAAGATGAGGATTTAGAATGTTTCCCCTTTCCTGAACTAAAGGATCTGGCTTCATTGGAAGATGCCAAGGAGGAAGATGGGAGAGACTGCGAAGCAGCGGACATCAATGCTGTCTGGGCCAGGCCGGAGATATGAGAATAGTCCTTGGACATTTGTCCCTGATCTTCACTAATACTCTGGGAAGAAGAGTAAGACGAGGGAAAGCATACACTGAAAGCAACGTCCAAGGGAAGGACACAGCACCCACTTTCCAGGCTCTCCTGTAATGCTCTTTGGTGCAAAAGAGAGGAAGCAGATGGTTGTCTGGGGAGGAGAAAAGATCCACTGAGGCTGTTCCTGAGAACTTGCTTGAATCAGACAGTCGTCCAAGTATGGGTAAATCTGAACTTTCTTTTGCCTGCAAAAAGCAATGACTGGGGCCAGGCACTTTGTCAAGACTCTGGGAGTAGTAGATAAGCCAAAGGGCAGCGCAGAGAATTGGTAATGTTGCTCGCCCACTCTGAATCGAAGGTACTGCCTGCAACTTTCCCTGATAAGAATGCGCAAATAAGCCTCTTTGAGATCCAAGGTTACCAGCCAGGAATCCTTTTCTAGAAGTGGTAGCAAATGATGCACAGTGAGCATTTTGAACTTTGGATTTACTAAAAAAAAAGAGTTCAGAATGGAAAGATCCAAGATAAGACGCCATGTGCCCTCTTTTTTTGGAACTAGGAAAAGCCTGGAATAAAAGCCCTGGCCTACCTGCTGAGCAGGGACTGATTCTATTGCTCCCAGATGAGACAGACGATTTGTTTTTCTACTTCTGCCCTTTGGTTTGGAGGAACGTCTGGGAATCCCATGGGATTTGAAAAGGTGCGGAAAGAAAACTTGTGCCCTAGTGACACCGTTCTGACCACCCATTTGTAGTCTGTGATAGTGGCCCAGACATTTGCAAAAAGAGCCAACCTTCCCACTAAAGGATTCTCCCGGCAAGAAAGTACAGGCAGAAGTTGTAAAAAGTCATTGAGAGTGTTTTGATTGAGACGCAAGCTTGGAGCTTCCCCCTTTAGAAGTGGAAGCCTGACAACGCCTAGACCTTCGAGGGGTAGCCCCCTGCCCCCCTACAAGATTTGTAACCTCTAGTCCTGGAACGGTTCTGTCTGCTGGTATCAAGAAAGGTCCAACTCTTGGAAGGGTAATTCCTGCTAAAGCGAGGGGGTTAACTTGGAGAAAATTCTCAACAGTTTGCATGGACTTGGTCTTATCCTCCATCTTCTTCAGTGCCTCCTCTGCTTTGCTGCCAAAAAGACTGTCTTTATGCAAAGGTACATCCAAAAGCTTAGCCTTGACAGGTTCTGAAAGAGGCTGTTCCCTGAGTAAAGCGTGTCTTCTAATAAAAGATCCAGTAGCCGTAGCCCTGCTGGAGGCCTCAAGGATGTCAAACACACAATGTAAAGAATGCTCATTGACCAGACTGGCTGAATTCAGTAAATCCTGCATATCTTTACTCTCTGCCAAAAGAGGTACACTTGTTATCCTAGAATTAATAGCCTCCAAGGTGTGCTGCTGGTACTTCAGCATATGACATAGACAATTGGTAGCCCTAATAGCTAGGGTGGCAAAGGCATAAACCTTCTTTCCCCACCTATCTAGGTTCCTAGACTCCCTGTCAGAGGGAACAGGATTCCTGGTAACAGTAGCCTTAACTTCTTTAGGATCCTGAGAAAAAAACTCTGGATCAGTCAACAGATTCCTGAAAAGAAACCGATGAGAATCAGGGACTCTGTGTAGTACCTATCAGGTTTCCTGGGAGCAGGAGGAACCGAATTAAGAGACAAGGAATTTTCCAGAAAAACATCATCAATTTCTTCCAACACGGGAAACAGCAAGAGACCTATGCTGAGGTAAATCCAAAATTCCCTAATCCGTTTCTTGGATTGGGGATAATCTTGACTTTTAAAATGTTCTCTGAGGGTATTTAAAGTATCACCAAAAGAGAAATCCTCTGGAGGAGAGGCTGAAGGGATGGACTCCTCTGCATCTCAAATCCTCAAAAGGAGAAAAAGCCGGAGAAAAAATCCTCCATCAGCAGAAATGCTGGAAGAATCAGAACCTGAGCAGGACAAAGCCTCAGGGGAACATCCCTACTCCTTATAGAAGGAGGAGGCTGAGAACCACTATTAAGAGTCAACAAATCATTAGCCATTTTAACCATTTGTGATTGAGGGGAACGAGAAGAAGCTGGAGCCTGCCTTTTCACTGGCTTACAAATGGAAGATTTACCTGCAAGCCTGAAGAAGAATTCGGGAGGCCTGGCAACTTCCGAAGTTGTAGCAGAGGTTGAAGAAAGAAGTTTGCAGTCAGAATGCAAAACGGAGGCCTCGGACACCGGAGTCAGCTTAGCGACTCCAGCTCCAGCAGAAGTGGTGACCGGCGACAGGTCGGAAGGCAAAACAGAGGCTTAAGACCTAAGGGACTGACTCAATCAAGGCCTGCAGTTGTACATCTGAGGACTGCAGAGAC